>NC_064629.1:202440074-202796682 GCF_023864275.1 Schistocerca cancellata
ATGAGAGTCGTGAAATCTTACACATCCACAGCCCTCTTTCTTTTGCCCAAAGAGGAAATTGAAGAATTGCATGAGCAGAAAAAAGAATAATAGTCCAAACAAACTAATCCTGTAAAAGAAAGTCAAAATACACATTTTTGGACTCAAAGTGATGGGCAAATTCATATTGCACACACTTGAAAGAGCAAAACAGAAGAAATTTCATTCGTTTGACCAACACCACAGAAACAGTAAGGTAATATTCAGATTCACAATCTTTGAAGGGGGATGTTTGTGGCATGTGTGTATGACTATGAGTTGTGGATTGCAGAGATTATGGAACACCAGTTATGAGTTAAACGAAATTATAGTGAACTTTATGCTACCATTTGGACTAGCTGCTGGATATAGGTTTCCAGCTGAAGGACAGCAACAACTCCATCAGTGCTCACTTCCTGTTCACAATGTTTTGAAGTTCGTAAGTGCTCCAGTTCCTATTGGTTCAACAGGAAGGCATCACATTGTACCAAAAAAAGATACTGCCCCCGTCGGGCGGACCATTCGCTGGGTGCTGGTCTTTCAATTTGACGCCACTCGGGCGACCTACAGTCGATGAGGATGATAGGATGATGATGAGGATAGCACAACAATCAGTTCCTGGGTGGAGAAAATCCCCAACCCAGCCAGGAATTGAACCTGGGCCCAGAGGATTGACAGTCCATCATGCTGACCATTCAGTTACCGGGGGCAGACAAGGAAGATACTGAAGCAGTGGAACACAGAGTGCTCAGAAGTTGTATAAATTAAAACCTTTAAGTCTTTGGACCTTTCACATACATTTTGGAACTATTTAAAATTCTTGAAAAATGAGTCTTTTTCTCATCTTTCAAAACTAAAATTATGTTAAATAAGGCTATGTTTTGATTTTTGTGAGCCTGTTATGTGATAATGTGGTACTAAAACAGGTTTTATGTATGGCAAAAATTTCAATTGTTCATAAAAGCTGTTCAGCCTAAAAGTGGAAGCTCTCCTTTTGAGGGTATGTAGAACTATATGGCACTAATCAACAGAAAAAAATCAAAATTTTATGGATTGGTATTTTGAAGAAAACAAATTCTTTTCATGAATTATGAAATAAGTTCAGAATGCTATAGTAAAAGAACTTTGGCAGATAAGTCCACATGGAGGATCTCTTTGTAATCATAAAGCAATTATGTTTCAAGTGTTCCAGAGAGACAGCATTTTAAGATTTTTTCCAAAATCCACATCTTCAAAATGGTATGAAAATCCACATCTTCAAAATGGTATGCGCAGTGTCATTGTTGGCGGGCTGTATCTTGGAGCAGAAATTTTTTTGCAGAAAACATGTGTTCCTTACTTTGTCCTTCATTTTAACATATGCTAAATTCAATAACATCTGAGACTATGAAGGTAAGATTTTTTCCCAGCCTGCCTGAATTGATACGGACTATGCCTGTTAGATTGTTCAGGCTCATAGGACCTTTCTTTCAAGGCAAGAGGTTTATTGTTATAGCCTGTTAACATCATCATGCTGCTACTTTGCAAACTTTTCTTATGCCCATGTAAGTACAATATCTTATTAAAGTTAGCAAATTTCTTCAGTAAGGTAATGTAGTCCATTTTAGTTGAAGAATTTCATTGACTATTTCGGAAAACTTTTTTTCATAATGTGGGCTATCTGGACAAAATAATAATAATAATAATAATAATAATAAGAGCAAAATTTTGAGTTGTTATTCCAGAGGAAAACAAAATTAAGTTAAACTTAGTGTGAGACATAATGTTTTTGTACTCAAACCCCTATTATGTTTTAAAAGTGTATGCTATGCTTAATAATTTAATAATTGCTACCAGTTTTTGTATCCTAACTCGGAAAATATTGACACTATAAGTAACTCTTCATAAAATATACAAAGTTATCTCATTGGGTAAACATTTTAAATCGCATAAATGAGGCTCTATATCCTATGAAGACTTTTCTAATTGTATCATTACCTTTTGCTTTAGTTATGTCTTTATATATATATATATATATATATATATATATATATATATATATATATATATATATATATATATATATAAAAATAGAAGGAAACATTCCACGAAGGAAAAATATACCTAAAAACAAAGATGATGTGACTTACCAAATGAAAGTGCTGGCAGGTCGACAGACACACAAACGAACACAAACATACACACAAAATTCAAGCTTTCGCAACAAACTGTTGCCTCATCAGGAAAGAGGGAAGGAGAGGGAAAGACGAAAGGACGTGGGTTTTAAGGGAGAGGGTAAGGAGTCATTCCAGTCCCGGGAGCGGAAAGACTTACCTTAGGGGGAAAAAAGGACGGGTATACACTCGCGCGCGCACACACACACACATATCCATCCACACATATACAGACACAAGCAGACATATTTAAAGACAAGAGTTTGGGCAGAGATGTCAGTCGAGGCAGAAGTGCAGAGGCAAAGATGTTGTTGAATGACAGGTGAGGTATGAGTGGCGGCAACTTGAAATTAGTGGAGATTGAGGCCTGGTGGATAACGGGAAGAGAGGATATATTGAAGAGCAAGTTCCCATCTCCGGAGTTCGGATAGGTTGGTGTTAGTAGGAAGTATCCAGATAACCCGGACGGTGTAACACTGCGCCAAGATGTGCTGGTCGTGCACCAAGGCATGTTTAGCCACAGGGTGATCCTCATTACCAACAAACACTGTCTGCCTGTGTCCATTCATGCGAATGGAAAGTTTGTTGCTGGTCATTCCCACATAGAATGCATCACAGTGTAGGCAGGTCAGTTGGTAGATCACGTGGGTGCTTTCACACGTGGCTCTGCCTTTGATTGTGTACACCTTCCGGGTTACAGGACTGGAGTAGGTGGTGGTGGGAGGGTGCATGGGACAGGTTTTACACCGGGGGCGGTTACAACGGTAGGAGCCAGAGGGTAGGGAAGGGGGTTTGGGGATTTCATAGGGATGAACTAAGAGGTTACGTAGGTTAGGTGGACGGCGGAAAGACACTCTTGGTGGAGTGGGGAGGATTTCATGAAGGATGGATCTCATTTCAGGGCAGGATTTGAGGAAGTCGTATCCCTGCTGGAGAGCCACATTCAGAATCTGATCCAGTCCCGGAAAGTATCCTGTCACAAGTGGGGCACTTTTGTGGTTCTTCTGTGGGAGGTTCTGGGTTTGAGAGGATGAGGAAGTGGCTCTGGTTATTTGCTTCTGTACCAGGTCGGGAGGGTAGTTGCGGGATGCGAAAGCTGTTGTCAGGTTGTTGGTGTAATGCTTCAGGGATTCCGGACTGGAGCAGATTCGTTTGCCACGAAGACCTAGGCTGTAGGGAAGGGACCATTTGATGTGGAATGGGTGGCAGCTGTCGTAATGGAGGTACTGTTGCTTGTTGGTGGGTTTGATGTGGACGGACGTGTGAAGCTGGCCATTGGACAGGTGAAGGTCAACATCAAGGAAAGTGGCATGGGATATGGAGTAGGACCAGGTGAATCTGATGGAACCAAAGGAGTTGAGGTTGGAGAGGAAATTCTGGAGTTCTTCTTCACTGTGAGTCCAGATCATGAAGATGTCATCAATAAATCTGTACCAAACTTTGGGTTGGCAGGCCTGGGTAACCAAGAAGGCTTCCTCTAAGCGACCCATGAATAGGTTGGCGTATGAGGGGGCATCCTGGTACCCATGGCTGTTCCCTTTAATTGTTGGTATGTCTGGTTTTCAAAAGTGAAGAAGTTGTGGGTCTGGATGAAGCTGGCTAAGGTAATGAGGAAAGAGGTTTTAGGTAGGGTGGCAGGTGATCGGCGTGAAAGGAAGTGCTCTATCGCAGCGAGGCCCTGGACGTGCGGGATATTTGTGTATAAGGAAGTGGCATCAATGGTTACAAGGATGGTTTCTGGGGGTAACGGATTGGGTAAGGATTCCAGGCGTTTGAGAAAGTGGTTGGTGTCTTTGATGAAGGATGGGAGACTGCATGTAATGGGTTGAAGGTGTTGATCTACATAGGCAGAGATACGTTCTGTGGGGGCTTGGTAACCAGCTACAATGGGGCGGCCGGGATGATTGGGTTTGTGAATTTTAGGAAGAAGGTAGAAGGTAGGGGTGCGGGGTGTCGGTGGGGTCAGGAGGTTGATGGAGTCAGGTGAAAGGTTTTGTAGGGGGCCTAAGGTTCTGAGGATTCCTTGAAGCTCTGCCTGGACATCAGGAATGGGATTACCTTGGCAAACTTTGTATGTGGTGTTGTCTGAAAGCTGACGCAGTCCCTCAGCCACATACTCCCGACAATCAAGTACCACGGTCGTGGAACCCTTGTCCGCCGGAAGAATGATGATGGACCGGTCAGCCTTCAGATCACGGATAGCCTGGGCTTCAGCAGTGGTGATGTTGGGAGTAGGATTAAGGTTTTTTAAGAAGGATTGAGAGGCAAGGCTGGAAGTCAGAAATTCCTGGAAGGTTTGGAGAGGGTGATTTTGAGGAAGAGGAGGTGGGTCCCGCTGTGACGGAGGACGGAACTGTTCCAGGCAGGTTTCAATTTGGATAGTGTCTTGGGGAGTTGGATCATTAGGGGTAGGATTAGGATCATTTTTCTTCGTGGCAAGGTGATACCTCCAGCAGAGAGTACGAGTTTAGGACAGTAAATCTTTGACGAGGGCTGTTTGGTTGAATCTGGGAGTGGGGCTGAAGGTGAGGCCTTTGGATAGGACAGAGGTTTCGGATTGGGAGAGAGGTTTGGAGGAAAGGTTAACTACTGAATTAAGGTGTTGTGGTGCCAGATTGTGTTGATCGGAATTTTGAGGTTTTGGAGGGAGTGGAGCTGGAAGTGGGAGATTGAGTAGATGGGAGAGACTGGGTTTGTGTGCAATGAGAGGTGTTTGAGGTTTGCTGGAAAGGTTGTGAAGGGTGAGTGAGTTGCCTTTCCGGAGGTGGGAAACCAGGAGATTGGATAGTTTTTTGAGGTGAAGGGTGGCATGCTGTTCTAATTGGCGGTTGGCCTGTAGGAGGATGCTCTAAATAGCCGGTGTGGATGTGGGAGAGGAAAGATTGAGGACTTTTATTAAGGATAGGAGTTGACGGGTGTGTTCATTGGCTGAGTTGATGTGTAGGTGAAGGATTAGGTGGGTGAGGGCAATGGATTGTTCAGTTTGGAACTGGTATAGGGACTGATGGAAAGAAGGGTTGCTGCCAGAGATGGGAACTTTAAGTGTGAGGCCTTTGGGGGTTATGCCAAATGTCAGACAAGCCTGAGAAAATAAAATATGTGAGCGTAATCTGGCTAGGGTGAAGGCATGTTTGCGGAGGGAATGTAAATAAAACTTAATGGGGTCGTTGTGGGGGTGTTGTGAGGGTGACATGGTATTAGAAGGTGGAAAGTTTAACATGAGGTTGAAATGAAAAAGAAAGATAGAAATATATGGGGAGAGATAAAGGTGAACTAGAAAGCAATTGGAGCTCTGGTATGAAAAAAGGCGAAAAAGTGTTGGTTAAGTTGATCCTGTGGTGAACTTGGGTTGGTAGACAGCGATGTGCAAAAAGGTTAGGTGGTTGTGTTGCCGCTAAATCACGTTAAAGGACGGAGAAATTCGGGAAAATTTCGAAAAAACGTATTAAAGGAGTGGTGTTGTGGTGAAAGATTACGAAAATGGGGCTAACAATTGTAGAAATAATGACGTTAAAACCTGTGGGGAGCGGCTAAAATGATCAGTGATGTGCGAAAAACGGAAGTGGAAATAAAGTTAAAGTTATTAGAACTAGCCGAAATGGTTGTTAAATACGTGAAAGCAGCTGTTATTGAACTAGAAACGGTGGATTTTATAGCAGCGGTAGTGTTGAAAGCGGAAAATAAAATTTTTTGGTTATGGTTGGGAAGTGGGTTACGTATTGTTGAGCATATATAGGCGGGATAAAATTGTATAGTACATTACGGTAAAAGGGGAAGGTGAATACAAAGTGAAACTACTGGTAAAAACAGAAAGAGAAAATAAAGAGAAAAAAAAGAAATAAGACGACAGGAAAGATTTCGAAATGCAAAGGCGACAATAACAAACGTAATTGTTGGGTTCAAATTAATGATATGGTTATAATAGAAGGAAACATTCCACGAAGGAAAAATATACCTAAAAACAAAGATGATGTGACTTACCAAATGAAAGTGCATTCTGCCTCTTATCTCTAAGCAAATACAAAGTTTATTACCGTATTAAGCACAAAACCTCTGACTGTTTTATAATATATTGATCATTGTCCATAACAATAATAAGGCAAATGTTGATGCAAAGAAAAAACTGTTACTGTCCTTTTTTCCCCCTAAGGTAAGTCTTTCCGCTCCCGGGATTGGAATGACTCCTTACCCTCTCCCTTAAAACCCACATCCTTTCATCTTTCCCTCTCCTTCCCTCTTTCCTGATGAAGCAACTGTTTGTTGCGAAAGCTTGAATTTTGTGTGTATGTTTGTGTTTGTTTGTGCGTCTATCAACCTGCCAGCGCTTTTGTTTGGTAAGTCTCATCATCTTTGTTTTTAGATATATTTTTCCCACGAGGAATGTTTCCCTCTATTATATTTCTTTAATGGTGCCAGGAAACAACTATGGTAGCACATAGCAAGCAGCAAATGCCTGAGGATGACAACTAGGGAAGCTGTTGACATAACGTGTAGAGGGAATGAGAACTTTACTGCAAACACAAAATCCTGTACATCATCTAAACCTTTGTCCCATTCTCACACAAATTTTATTCAGCGCATATGGTGTTTAATTCATTTCTACGACGAAATCCTCATTTCACTAAATTTTTTACTCTAACATTTTTGTATTTTATCTTAATAGTTCTTGGTGCAAATTCATCCTTTGATGACTAAAATGTAGATCCTAATCTACATCAGAGATTTTAAAATTGGCTCCACCCTGTAGAAAACTGTCACTCTCTGATTTTCATGGTACTGTAAAAGTTTCTTGTGGTCAAACAGAAATTTCTGCCTAACGACCCCTTAACTTCTTCAAGGTGAAGACACAATAAAGATAATTAAAAAAGTAACAGTTTTTTTCTTTGCATCAACATTTGCCTTATTATTGTTATGGACAATGATCAATATATTATAAAACAGTCAGAGGTTTTGTGCTTAATATGGTAATAAACTTTGTATTTGCTTAGAGATAAGAGGCAGAATGCTCAGAACTAATGTGTTGCCCACAATCTGTTATTCTGCAGGTTTTATCCAAAAATAATGGCGTTGTTAACTATACAATGAAAAATATGTTTGTGTAAATACATTTGTAGCTCAGACTCAGCAACAGCAGCCGCCGCCGCCACCACCGCCACCGCCACCTCCCCCGCCACCTGGGCCGCAGCAGCAGCAAGAACAGCAGACCACCGCATCAGACCCAGCAGTATCTTCAGCTCTGTCTCCAGCTCCAACCCCAGCTCCAGCCCCAGCCCCAGCTCCAGCAGCTTATATTCCGCTACCAGATGGAATTCCTGTACCGAGCACAGCTGCCCAAAATGTTGACACCTCCCAGCCACCTCCACTGCGAACTGCTGATATAACTGGTGTAACAGCTCCAGCTGGAGTTCCTGGGCTGCCTGCACAAATTCCTACTGCTGTTCCTCCACCCTCTGGACCTCCAGTGCCCATTGTAACACCGTTTGGGATTCCTAATGTGCCTCGTAAGTCGTCTTTTTGTCGTATCGATGTCACTGATAAAAATCGTATTCGGATTGTTGCAGATTATTTTGTAATCGATTATTAATGAATAGTCATTTAAGTGAAAAATGCTTTTTGATGTGTGTAAAAAGCACTGAGGAATATTTCACAGTAAGTTATCTTGAGAATAAAGTGGAAAATTTCAAGTGTTTTAGAGTTAAAACTGTCATTTCAAAATCTGATTGATTGTTAGTAGCAATTCGACTTTAATGTCCCTTAAAATGAATACCCTTAAAAGCATCAATTGGGTACACAGTAAGGATAATAAGGCAATCTAATCGGTGATGTTTAGTTTACCTCCTGATTTCTCTTTGATTTTGATATTTCCAAAGCCAAATTTTTGCAATATTTAGTTAAAGAATTTTTTCCCCCTTCAGCTAACTTATGATGAGATAGATATGAAGATCAGCTGTACTGATGATTTGATGTAATATTTTGTATTTCTTCAGATATTGTTTAGAGAAAAATCATCCTCCATTATTCATACTTTACGTTACTGCTGTTAATGACTGTTGACCGAGGCAAGTTTAGATATTTTAGCCCATCTGTTTATTGAGTGTTAACGGGTATTGGTAACAAAAAACCAGTTTGCACTGTGTTCTCAATATAGTTGTGGTGCACAAAAATAATTGGTAATAAATTTTATAATTTTTTGAATGACAGAAATTGAATAATAATATGTTTAAAGACTGATGAGAGAGAATAAACCAAGATAAATCAACCTAATGGCAGAAATGTGAGTGAATTAACATAGCATTATGTTTTGCTTATGGATCTGTTGAAAATTTCCTATTGCATTTAATTAATTATATGCTATTAATACCTGTGGGGGATGTACTTTTCATGTGAACTTAGATTATTCTGCTAGTTGTTTTATAAGATTATAATGTTCACTTTTTGTAGCAGTTCTAATATGTGATGTTTCCTCTCACAATTCAGCACCCATTAGCATGACAATGGGACATGGTATTATGCCTAGTGTGCCAATTGGAGTACCACCACCAGGTATGCAGAGTTTGCTGATGCCTGGGAATCAGATGGTCCACCACCAGCAGATGATGGGTGGGGTACCTCAACCAGTGAACTCCCCATTTACTTCAAGTGAGTGAAACAGATGTACAAAGAGGCATATCGTGCTGTCATATTGTTAGTTTGTATCGTTGTAAAATTTAGAATCATAATTTGTAAGTGCTGTATAGGTACGGCATTCAGAAAATAATAGTGACATCTACAAATTTTAGGAATGGGAATTCTCGTCCAACTCTTGATGTAAACAATGACAATCTGTAGTTTGATAAATTTGTGGACAGTTTTTATATGTCTCCTCATGTTGGCATTGATGTATGTGGTTTTCTGGTGATTTAACATCAGTCATTGGTTTGAATACCATCTGAAATTTTGTTTTCCTTGCCTGTAAATTTCTAATAAAAAATAGCAGTGCAGTTTTCTAATATTCAGCAGAATATGGTGAAATTGTTCCAGAATTTGTTGAGAAATTTGTGCTGTGACATGTTTTTCAGGTTTTTTAGTGTCTGATAGAGTTCTATTTTTAGAACTGAGTGGCCACTATCTGCATTTATTGTTGTAGTGATAGTATTGGTGTAATAAGTGTATTGTGTCATAGATAAATGACTAAGAGGAAGCAGTTATGTCAGTTAATATGTGTCTTTATCAATTTCACTGGTGGCAGAAGTGTTAAAAGATGTCACAGTTGGAAGCTGCATAAATGAAATGTCTATAATGTGTACATTTGGCAATTTTTATCATCACATGCCCAAACTATGTGCTCTTTATATGGATGCACTTTTTCATCCCTAGAGTTCTGACCTTCAGGAAGTAAAGACACCTTAAGGATTCATCACACCTGTGAAAGTGTTTTGTGTGTTAGAGAAAATGTATTTGTTATGGACATGTTACACATGGAAAGAACCTTTGTAAGCAGTTATGCTTATACAACCAAAGATCATGTCTTGTTGTCACCGAGCGGGGTGGCGCAGTGGTTAGACACTGGACTCGCATTTGGGAGGACGACGGTTCAATCCCGCGTCCGGCCATCCTGATTTAGGTTTTCCGTGATTTCCCTAAATCACTCCAGGCAAATGCCGGGATGGTTCCTCTGAAAGGGCACGGCCGACTTCCTTCCCCATCCTTCCCTAATCTGATGAGACCGATGACCACGCTGTCTGGTCTCCTTCCCCAAAACAACCAACCAACCAACCATCTTGTTGTCACGCATCTTCATTATGTAGACAATAATCATGCTAAAAATTGCAGAAAGGAACAAATTACTGTGTTAATCATAAACTCCGATGACTCAAGGTAAATCATGTCTATGCATCTTGAATGTGTAGCTACTTCATCGATCGTTAAGTACTCTTCTCACTTTTTTGCTGCCTTACTTTTATGCCGCATTTGACAGAAGGTATGAGATGGGCAATAGGACAGTACCATTATCTGATTGAATAGAGATATGGTGGAAAAAGATGAATTGTGTGTTGTACTGAGTTGAAGTGTTTAGCCAGAAGGGAACTTGCAATGGAAGAAAACCCAGTAAACACATAAAATAGGAGTAACACAACTAAGCACAGATACATTAAAATGGAAATTGTCCCATAGGTAATGCATGTGCATAAGCATTTTAAAAAGTAACAAATAATATCTTTTCTACGTAACATGCAACTCCACACCAAGCCATAAAGGCTGCTCCAGAAAATATTAGGCATTGTACCTGCAAAAGTTTCAACATTTTAATTTGAATGCTGGTGATTGAAGATAAAACAAAAGAGAATAAATATTTTTTAATCCTTATAGCAACAGCATTTTGTGCTTCTACAAAACCTTTAACACTTTTTTTTCTGTTTCTTACATCGTTTTCTGAATTCAGGTTCTTCTCAACATTATTCATCTTTTTGCATCTTTTTAGATTATTTAAAGATCTGTAGAACACTGATTATGAACCAGTAGCATTATAGCCCCTGATTAGCATATTAGAGAGCCTTTTCATGGTGATTCAAAGCTGTGCAACTCATAATCGACATTTGACAATGCTACAGATAGAACTGACAAGGTACTTAAGTATAAGTAGGACCAAATAGTGTTGGTTTACGCTTACAGAAAGACTCGGTGTGGTCGAAATACATTACCAGTTTTGTCTCTGGACTGTATAGTACATACACTATAATCGGTCACAAGCATAACCAAATGAGAACTTACACCATCTGTGGGGCGAGGAGCAGCATGGAGAAGCTCCACCTCTTCCTCACCTGGTAGAGCCCTGCAAGCAGGCGGCTCGTATGTACTTGGCAGTGTGCAAGTGAGAGTGTGAATACACTTCACATACATTGGTGGAAGTTGCTGAAGATGATAGACAATAATGACAATTGCGTGAGCACATGTACACCAGCTGCGGGGCGGTCACAGTGCATGAGGGCTTGTCCACAGTCATGGGAATTTCACATGCCTCCACTCACTTACGCATAGGTTGTGAATTTGTAGTGTGCACATGCTCAGTGCACTTCACTTAGCGCCCGCATCTCGTGGTCGTGCGGTAGCGTTCTCGCTTCCCACGCCCGGGTTCCCGGGTTCGATTCCCGGCGGGGTCGGGGATTTTCTCTGCCTCGTGATGGCTGGGTGTTGTGTGCTGTCCTTAGGTTAGTTAGGTTTAAGTAGTTCTAAGTTCTAGGGGACTTATGACCACAGCAGTTGAGTCCCATAGTGCTCAGAGCCATTTGAACCATTTGAACTTCACTTAGCACCAGACTATGGCAAAATTTATACGAATACTGAAAAGAGGATATAAATTACTCTTTGTTATTTGTGAATAACAAATGTTATTCAAAACATTATTCACTTACACAAATGAAAACACTTATTCGTATCGGTGAACAAAAAGTGTTAAGAATAATAGATAAAGTTGAAATCCTACTGCATTTATTGCTTCACTTCTTTATCATTTATTAAATGAATGTACTTCTCATTTCTTTTAAATTAGTGGTCATAAAAACTCTTACTTTGAAACACCTCATCAGAAACTTTGATTGACAGAGATTTACTGTTGTGACAATAAAGTAATACATTCTACACGTGCAATGCACTTTGGAATTCATCTTTAATCATGACTTCGTTGCGTGACTTTCAGCTCACTAGCTTCTTCAGCAAACATTGAGAAATCATCGATCCCGCGGTAGTTTTCATTGAATAATTTGTCCCCCTGCGGGTCCGGGGATTAGAATAGGCCCGAGGTATTCCTGCCTGTCGTAAGAGGCGACTAAAAGGAGTCCATCCCCCTCACGGGGGTAGTTAGCGCCTGCGTCCGGAGACGGACGGTTCCTCGACCTATTATTGTGGTCTTTTTGGTTTTTCACTTCTCGTTTCTTCCTTCCTTTTGTTGGTTCCTTTCTTTGCTCTTCTCCACCTCATTGTCTTCCTTACTCTTTCCCTTGACTTCTCCTTGCCTTCTCATTGCCTTTTTCTCCTTGCCTTCTCATTGCCTTTCTCTCCTTGCCTTCTCATTGCCTTTCTCTCCTTGCCTTCTCATTGCCTTTCTCTCCTTGCCTTCTCATTGCCTTTCTCTCCTTGCCTTCTCATTGCCTTTCTCTCCTTGCCTTCTCATTGCCTTTCTCTCCTTGCCTTCTCATTGCCTTCTTCTCCTTGCCTTCTTCTCCTTGCCTTCTCATTGCCTTCTTCTCCTTGCCTTCTCTGGTCTCCGCCTTGGCGTTTGAGACAGTCTGTCCTCTTTCTCCCTCTCTCTCTTCTTTTTCCTCCTCTTCCTTCCTCCCTGTGCGTGTCTGAAGGCCGACCCACGCGTTCGCACGCGTAGCCGGTGACGGGGTAACGCGTAAGTCCCTGCCCTGGGTAGACATGTAAGGCACGCGCGTACCCCCTGGTAAAGGCCAGGCCCGGGGAGGGGTGATTGCCTGAGCTGATACCTTCTGACCATGCCGATTGGTCCCTCCGTCTGTTTCTCGGGAGGTGTGACCTGAGGTGTAAACATTCACCTAAGGCGGGAGTGCCCTCTGAGAGGGTCCCCACAAGGAAGGAGCGCGCCATCGGAGACGCTGGCAATCATGGGGGATTCCTCCGCAATGGATTCTACTCCATCTGTCTCGACTTCGACCCAAAAACGGAAACGTGACCAGCCAACAGTGACAAAAGTACTACCGCCTGCCCCACAGTTCCTCGTAGTTTCTCGCACTGAGGACGGAAAGGATTTTTCCTCTGTCAACCCTTTTGTTATTCAGAAGGGCGTTGATGCCATAGCCGGATCTGTCAAATCTTGTACCAGGTTGCGTAACGGCATCTTATTACTAGAAACTGAGAGTGCCTTTCAGGCACAAAAACTGCTTCGGGCCACCCTCCTGTACACGTTCCCTGTCCGGGTGGAGGCCCACCGAACTTTGAATTCGTCTCGTGGTGTAGTCTATACTAGCTCCCTCGACGGATTGACTGACGAGGAGCTTCAATCTTTCCTCGCTGAGCAGGGCGTGACGGCTGTCCATCGGGTCATGAAAAAGGTCAACAACGACCTTGTACCGACCCGGACACTTTTCTTGACCTTCGATAGTGTTAAGCTGCCATCGCGCATCGAGGCAGGCTACGAGGTTATTTCTGTTCGCCCCTATGTCCCGACACCTACGCGCTGCTACCAGTGTCAGCGTTTCAATCACACTCGACAGTCTTGTTCCAATGCGGCTAAATGTGTCACTTGTGGCAGGGATGCCCATGAGGGTGACTGTCCACCTCCGTCTCCTCGTTGTGTGAACTGTCAGGGTGACCATGCCGCATCCTCCCGCGACTGTCCTGTCTATAAGGACGAACGTTGCATCCAAGAAATTCGGGTCAAAGAGAAAGTGTCCACCTCGGCTGCTCGCAAGCTATTGGCTAGTAGGAAGCCCACGCTGCTCCCAGCGGGGAAATATAGTACTGTCCTCGCCTCTCCTCGGACTACCCGGGAGGTAGCAACCCAGACATGCGATCTGACCTTCAGCACCACGGTCGTCCGTTCGGCCAGTGCTAAGATCGCGCGGTCGACGTCTCCTCTTCCTCCCATCACACCACAGACACCAGCCACTTCCTCAGCTTCTGCTAAGTCGAAGACCCCGAAGTCAGATGCACGGTCCTTCAAGAAGGAACCATCCCGTGCAGACTTCCTCCGTCCCTCGACCTCCCAGCCTTCGACCGGTACTTCCACCAAATGTCCTTCCAAAAAGGTGCATAGGAAGCACAGTTCTCCTTCTCCGCCACGGCGCATTTCTTCTCCTGCGCCACCCAGCGGTTGCCGCCCCAGGCCGTCATCCGTTTCGCCTGGCCGCACCGCTGGTAGCCGTATATCTGGCCGTTCACCGGCGGAGGAAGCTCCCCCTCCCGGCCATCCTCCCGAGATGGCCGATGACCCTATAGACCCCATGGACGATGACTGTCCGCCTACTGATAGCGGCGGCAGTGCTCGCTCGAAGCCAGGCCCTAAGCGGCCTTCGAGGTGACCCCTTCTCTCCTCTTCCTTTTCTTACGATGGCACTTATTCACTGGAATATTCGCAGCATTCGCTCCAACCGAGAGGACTTGCAGTTGCTGCTCCGCTTGCATCATCCGCTCGTCGTAGCCCTCCAGGAAACGAAGCTACGCCCATGCGATCACATTGCCTTGGCACACTACACCTCTGTGCGTTTTGACCTACCCCCTGTGGTAGGTATCCCAGCTCATGGAGGGGTTATGTTGCTGGTCCGGGATGATATTTACTACGATCCCATCACGTTGCACACCGGCCTGCAGGCAGTTGCCATCCGCATTACTCTCCCCACTTTTACATTTTCCTTTTGTACCGTTTACACTCCATCGTCCTCTGCCGTTACCAGGGCAGACATGATGCAACTTATTGCTCAGCTACCTGCACCGTTTTTGTTAACTGGAGACTTCAATGCCCACCATCCCCTTTGGGGTTCTCCAGCCTCCTGCCCGAGGGGCTCCTTGTTCGCAGACCTTTTCAACCAGCTCAATCTTGTCTGCCTCAATACTGGCACCCCTACTTTTCTTTCGGACACATCTCACACCTATTCCCATTTAGACCTCTCTATATGTACTCCCCAACTTGCACGCCGGTTTGAGTGGTATGCACTTGCTGATACATATTCGAGCGACCACTTCCCGTGTGTTATCCATCTCCTGCAGCATACTCCCTCTCCGTGCTCCTCTAGTTGGACCATCTCCAAGGCAGACTGGGGGCTCTTTTCTTCCAGGGCGACCTTTCAGGATCAAACCTTCACAAGCTGCGATCGTCAGGTCGCACACCTCACGGAAGTCATTCTCGCTGCTGCTGAATATTCCATCCCTCACCCTACTTCTTCTCCACGTCGCGTACCGGTCCCCTGGTGGACCGCAGCATGTAGAGACGCTTTACGTGCTCGTCGACGTGCTTTACGCACCTTTAAACGCCACCCTACAGTGGCGAATTGTATTAATTATAAACGTTTACGTGCTCAGTGTCGTCGTATTATTAAAGAAAGCAAGAAAGCCAGCTGGGCTGCTTTCACAAGCACCTTCAACAGTTTTACTCCTTCTTCTGTTGTCTGGGGTAGCCTGCGCCGGCTATCTGGCACTAAGGTCCACTCCCCAGTTTCTGGCTTGAAGGTCGCGAATGAAGTCCTTGTGGCCCCTGAGGCTGTCTCCAATGCCTTCGGCCGCTTTTTCGCAGAGGTTTCGAGCTCCGCTCATTACCACCCTGCCTTCCTCCCCCGCAAACAGGCAGAGGAGGCTAGGCCACCTGACTTTTGCTCCTCGAATTGTGAAAGTTATAATGCCCCATTCACCATGCGGGAACTCGAAACCGCACTTGGCCGATCACGGTCCTCCGCTCCAGGGCCTGATTCTATTCATATTCAGATGCTGAAGAACCTTTCTCCTGCGGGTAAAGGTTTTCTTCTTCGTACATACAATCGCATCTGGATTGAGGGACATGTTCCCGCATGCTGGCGCGAGTCTATTGTTGTCCCGATTCCTAAGCCGGGGAAGGACAAGCACTTGCCTTCCAGTTATCGACCTATCTCACTTACCAGCTGTGTCTGTAAAGTGATGGAGCGAATGGTTAACTCTCGATTGGTTTGGCTGCTCGAGTCTCGACGCCTACTTACCAATGTCCAATGTGGATTTCGTAGGCGCCGCTCTGCTGTTGACCATCTGGTTACCTTGTCGACCTTCATTATGAATAACTTCTTGCGGAAGCGCCCGACCGCGGATGTGTTCTTTGATTTGGAGAAGGCTTACGACACCTGTTGGAGGGCGGGCATTCTCCGCACCATGCATACATGGGGCCTTCGCGGTCGCCTCCCTCTTTTTATTCGTTCCTTTTTAATGGATCGACAGTTCAGGGTACGTGTGGGTTCTGTCCTGTCCGACACCTTTCGCCAGGAGAATGGGGTGCCACAGGGCTCAGTTTTGAGCGTCGCTCTGTTCGCCATCGCGATCAATCCAATAATGGATTGCCTCCAAGCTGATGTATCAGGCTCCCTTTTTGTGGACGATTTTACCATCTATTGCAGCGCGCAGCGTACACTTGTCCTGGAGCGCTGTCTTCAGCGTTCTCTTGACCGTCTTTACTCCTGGAGTGTCGCCAATGGCTTCCGTTTTTCTGCCGAGAAGACGGTCTGTATTAACTTCTGGCGCTACAAAGAGTTTCTCCCACCGTCCTTACGACTTGGTCCCGTTGCTCTCCCAATCGTGGAGACCACCTAATTTTTAGGCCTTACCTTTGACAGGAAACTTAGCTGGTCTCCACATGTGTCATATTTGGCCGCCCGTTGTACCCGTTCTTTAAATGTCCTCCGTGTTCTCAGTGGTATGTCGTGGGGAGCGGATCGAACCGTCCTACTTCGTCTATATCGGTCGATCGTCCGCTCCAAGCTGGATTATGGGAGCTTCGTATACTCCTCTGCACGGCCATCCATCTTACGCCGCCTCAACTCCATACAACATCGGGGTTTACGACTTGCGATCGGAGCATTTTATACCAGTCCCGTAGAGAGTCTTCATGCTGACGCTGGCGAATTGCCACTCACTTATCGGCGCGATATACTGCTTTGTCGGTATGCCTGTCGGCTACTGTCAATGCCCGACCATCCGTCTTATCGTTCCTTTTTTGACGACTCTCTTGACCTTCAATACGGGTTGTATGTCTCTGCCCTGCTACCCCCTGGAGTTCGTTTTCGTCGCCTCCTTCAACACCTTAATTTTTCACTCCCTGCAACCTTTCGAGTGGGCGAGAGCCGCACGCCACCTTGGCTCCAGGCTCAGGTCCGCGTTCACCTTGACCTCAGCTCGCTCCCAAAAGAGGTCACCCCCGGTTCGGTCTACCACTCCTTTTTTGGAACTTCGTTCGAAGTTCATCAACATGACTTTCATTTATACAGATGGCTCTAAGACCAATGACGGGGTCGGGTGTTCCTTTATTGTCAGGGCACAAAGTTTCAAATACCGGCTCCATGACCATTGTTCGGTCTTCACAGCTGAGCTCTTTGCCCTCTACCAGGCTGTTCTTTACATCTGCCGCCACCGACATTCTGCTTATGTCATCTGCTCAGATTCTCTGAGCGCCATCCAGAGCCTCAGTGATCCGTACCCGGTTCACCCTTTCGTACACCGGATCCAACGCTCTCTTCAGCGGCTGGTGGACGTCGGTCCGCCGGTTAGCTTTATGTGGGTTCCTGGCCATGTCGGTATCCCTGGGAACGAAGCTGCAGATGCCGCGGCCAAGGCTGCGGTCCTCCAGCCTCGGACAGCTTCTTGTTGTGTCCCTTCGTCCGATTTTAGCAGGGTCATTTGTCAGCGCGTTGTGTCGCTGTGGCATGCCGATTGGGCTGCACTTACCGACAACAAGCTTCGGGCCTTAAAACCTCTTCCCGTGGCTTGGACGTCCTCCTCACGCCCTTCTCGGCGGGAGGAGGTCGTTTTAGCAAGGTTACGAATTGGACACTGCCGGTTCAGCCATCGCCATCTGCTGACGGCTGCGCCAGCGCCGTTCTGCCCATGTGGGCACTTGCTGACGGTTAGACACATTTTAATGTCCTGTCCAGATCTTAACCAACTGCGCCTCGATCTTAAGCTGCCTAATACTTTCGATGCGATTTTAGCGGATGACCCACGAGCAGCTGCTCGTGTTCTTTGTTTTATCAGTTTGACGAACCTCGCTAAGGACATTTGATGATGTTGTTTTTTCATCCTATGCCTGTCAGTCTCTTTTATCGTGTTTTCCCTTTTAGTTGTTGTTGTCAACTTGTGCCTCGCGGTGCATTCTTAGAGTAGTCAGGGCGCTAATGACCATTGAAGTTGTGCGCCCTAAAACCACAAAAAAAAAAAAAAAAAAAAAAAAAAAAAATTGAATAATTTGGTATGATGCCACTTTAACTTTGCTGCTCAACTCACATTCCAAACAAAAACTTTTACATCATAATGTCACTCAGAACTCGTGACCCAATTTCTTTGACATTTCTTTGGCTATTATATGCTGGAAGTTTGTTGTAATCCTCCATTGGTCATAAATGGCAACAGAGGCGAACTACAACTATTTTGAATCACATGTAAGACTTTACTGCCGGCCGCGGTGGTCTAGCGGTTCTGGCGCTGCAGTCCGGAACCGCGGGACTGCTACGGTCGCAGGTTCGAATCCTGCCTCGGGCATGGGTGTGTGTGATGTCCTTAGGTTAGTTAGGTTTAAGTAGTTCTAAGTTCTAGGGGACTTATGACCTAAGATGTTGAGTCCCATGGTGCTCAGAGCCAGCCAAGACTTTACTTCAAGAATTTTGTTCGGTATAGAATGGCAAAAATGTTTTTTAATTGTATCTTGACACTTTCACAGTACACAAGTTGCAAGTGCAATATTACGAACTCTTTTATATACTTGAACTCAGAGTCTCTTCTGAAATTTTTGAATCTCAGAGCTCTGCGTAATTGCATAAACAGATGTTGGATAAAAAAAAAACTATTCCATATTCTAACAGCAAACTTACTCAGAGTTAATCCTAAAAGACTTTAGGTGACTTTGAAGCAAATCGTACTTCTTTGCAACATCACATAATTTCATACAGGTATTGCGATTCTCTTCAAAATCCCGAATAATTGTTAGCTTCTGCTGTATTGTCAGTTTTCTTCGTTTTCTGGCCATATTACACGTACAAAAACACTATTGTAAGTAGACTACACAACTACCGTATACACTTAATGCTTTCACTTTATAGCGTCAGACACGTCAGCTGGAGCGCAGTAGTGCGGAAGAATTGTGTTTTCAAATCTCGATAACTTCACAGCTATCGATACGAGACCAATATCAGAACGCTAACGCGGACATTGATTTTAAGAATGCAAATGATCAAAGCCTAACGTTACGGTTTAATGTCCGAAAACAAGAAATGCAGCTGCAGACCATATTTTAATATGCGAATTGTAACACACTTATTCCTTAAAAGTGGGATTTAAAAGAAAGTGCAATTTGTTAAAACTGAATTTCAGGAACACTGTTTTTATGGCGTAATCGCCGGGACCAACAAAAGTATTACTTCAAAGCGGGATTTCCTTAAAAGCAGGTTCGTTAATATGGGGTTTTACTGTAGTTCATTTGCTCAGTTTACTCATGAAAGCATATGGTGTTGCTAGATTGAAGTTTCTTTTGTTAATTATGAACAAAGTTGACAATTATAGTCTATTGTCACACTCCTCAAAATAATTATTTTGGGTTTATTCTGTTCAAAAGTCCAATGTGATTTTAGCAGCTGACTGAAAGCTCACTAACTATTATTTCCTGGAAATATACAGTTCCAGAGCTGAAACAATAACATTCAATATTTGGTTATCACTTAATTTTCACGGTACTGTTGTAACACGTGGTGAATCCCAGGTGTACAGCACACACCTTCTCTATATAAAACATGGAAAATTGACAGCTTAAAAGAAACTCTAATTCTAAACACATTTGATTACTTACCAGGCCCATTAATGCTACTACGTTGTGTCAAAGCTGTATAGGTAGAGGCTTTGGTTCCTTAGCCCCATGGCAGGGCCATGCAGCTGTTGCCTGTCACTCCATCACTGAGCACAATGTGTTACCCAATGAGTGAACTGCCAGCCACATAATTTTACATGCTCATGCGCAGGGATTGATGTAAATGAAAGCTGCTCATACAGATTTGCCATTCAGATGCAGCGCTCTACTGATGGGCAGCCAGCATACATCTGTGTTCTCTGTTTCTGCGAAAGCAGAACTGTCACATGGTCAGTGGTCACCAATCCCTCCTGCTATTGTGTGTGCCACGCTTGAACCACGTGGTTGGCCGTTATTAAGAAAATAAAATTACACACAACCCAAATCAAAACAGAGTGTGTGTGTGTGTGTGTGTGTGTGTGTGTGTGTGTGTGTGTGTGTGTGTGTAGCATTTGGTAATGAACTACCGGGTTGCTGAGGTTTGCAGCATTGTAAATGAAGTAGTTCAGGCCCAACCTCTTCTGGAATATTACACAACCACAATTCAAAATATCCCCACCTAAAACTGGCACATTGAAGTGCTTGCTTAAATACCAGGTTTAGCCAGCAGCTAGATGTATGTGTTTGTTTCTTCTAAAATGCTAAATCTCATGGAATTGATGTGGCAGCAGTTTATGACTTAAACAGGTGCACTGATATGTCCTTGCTTTCGTGTACAAGTGCCCTCTTTATTTTGCAAATGTGTTCATACTCTTTCCTAATTGAGCTTTGCCAAAAGTTGTGAGATACCAGTAACTGAAAATTTGTTGCTATTTTATATTTGCATTCTGAAAATAAATCTGTTTCAAAGTATCTCTGATAAAATAGTACCTCAGTACGATTTGCTGTGAATTAGTATTTATTAGGTAATTTTGCATTTTTTTATTTTGAGGAAGAATTCTTATCTATATTTGTATTTACTACAAACAGATTTTCCAGGTCTCTACCAATGATTGACTGATAGACGAGCTACACAGAAAAATGTTTGTACATCTATTTGAGCAACTGAGTTGGTATTTTGGGAAGCAACACGAATGGTGGTGTGATACATAACAAATCAAACTGTAGCATCATTTTTAGGCTTCAGTTCATTTTTACAACGGCTTGTTGGGTTGCTATGATCACTGTGGGAAGTCACAAGAAGTTGATTGTGGATGTATTACACCATATATCTACATCTATGGTGCATGACGGAGGGTTACACGTGCCATTACTGGTCATTTCCATTCCTGTTCCAATACCAGATTGAGCAAGGGAAAAGTGACGTTCTGTAAACCTCTGTGTGACCCCTAATTTCTTACGTCTTATCTTTATGATTCTCACGCAAAATGTACATTGGAGGGCAGTAGAATCAATCTGCAGTTGACCTCAAATGCCGATTCTCTAAATTTTCACAATAGTGCCTCGCAACAAGAGCTTCATCCTCCCTCCAGGGATTCCCATTTTAGTTCATGAGGCCTTTCTGTGATACTTGGATGCTGATCAAACCTACCAATAACAAATCTAGCAGCTCGCTACTGAAATACTTCGATGTCTTCCTTTAATCCAAACTTGTGGGGATCCCAACCCCTTGAGCAGTACTCAAGAACGGGTTACACTAGTGTTCTATAGGCTGTCTCCTTTATGGATGAGCTACAGTTTCCCAAAATTCTCCCAATAAAACAAAGTTGAGCATTCACCTTCTCTGCTACCAACCTAACGTGCTCATTCAATTTCATATTGCTTTGGAACAGTAAACCTAGATATTTAATTGATGTGACAGTGTCAAACTGCACACTACTAATGCTGTAATCGAACATTATAGGGTGTTTTTCCTATTCATCCACATGAGAAAGCTGCCGTTCATCGCACCAACTATAAATTTTGTCTAATTCATCTTGTTTACTCCTACAGTCACTTAATGATGACACCCTCCCGCACACCACAGCGTCATCAGCAGACAATTGTAAATTGCTGTTCACCCTGTCCAGCAGATAATTTATTTATATAGAGAATGAGAGTGATCCTATCACTCTTCCCTGTGGCATTCCTAACAACACCCTTGGCTCTGATGAGCACTTGCTGTTGAGGAAAATGTACTATTACTTGAAAAGTCTTTGAGCCACTCTCGTGTCTGGCAACCTAATCTGTATTCTCGGACCTTTGTCAATAGTCTGCAGTGGGGCACCGTGTCACCACTTTCCAGAAATCTAAGAATATGGAATCTACCTGTTGCCCTCCCTCAATAGTTTGTTGAATATCATGTGATAAAAGGGTAAGCTGAGTTTCTCACGGGCAATACTGTCTATATCTGTGCTGATTTGTGAACAGAAGATTTACTTTCTCAAGGAATTTTGTAATAATTGAACTCGGTATGTGTTCAAGAATTCTGCAGCAAACCAATGTTAAGGGTATTGGTCTGTCATTATGTAGGTCTATTCTTTTACCTTTCTTTATAACAGGAGTCATTTGCACTTTTTTTATCCCGCTGCATGGGACTTTGCTCTGGGCAAGAGATTCGTAATAAAAGCAAGCTAAGTAAAGAGCCAGTGCTGCGGAGTACTCTCTGTAAAACGTACAGTCATATGACAGAATGTTTGTACATTCCTCCTGCTTAAATGATTTCTTAAACATGAAATTTAAAACTTCAGCTTTGCTTTCCCTGTCTTCTATTGCCACATCAGACTGATCGACAAATAACTGGATAGAAGTCTTTGATCTGCTTAGCGATTTTACATGTGACCACAATTTTCTCAGTTTCTTCGCACCATCTATTGCTAACATATGATGGTGGAAATTATTGTATGCTTCCTGCATTGATCTTATGGACGCATGATTTTCTACTTTTACCTGTAAACATTTGTGCATTCATTTTTTAACAAAGAGTGCAACAGTCTCTCTTTCCTAAGATTTTCTGAATTTGATTATTAAATGATGCAGGGTCTTTTCCATCCTTAATTCACTTACTAGGCACATACATCGCCAGAGCATGATTTGCAATCAGTTTAAACGTTACCCTTAATCTGCTACATCCATTGTATTCAGCTAAATGATGT
This sequence comes from Schistocerca cancellata, assembly GCF_023864275.1. Classification (NCBI taxonomy): domain Eukaryota; kingdom Metazoa; phylum Arthropoda; class Insecta; order Orthoptera; family Acrididae; genus Schistocerca; species Schistocerca cancellata. Next base: position 202,462,823 of record NC_064629.1, read on the forward strand.
GCATTTATTGTCTAAGTGGGATGTTAACAACTGCTTATCTGCTTGTTCTAGCACAAATAGTCTCCTGGCCTTCCTTATGGCTATATTAACTGGAATAACCACCATCGCTATAGTGAAATTGTGATCACTAATCCCTGCCAACAAGGTTAGGCCTGCTGTCAATCCCGGTCCGAGCTGCTGGAGATGGCAACCGTGTGTGTGTGTGTGTGTGTGTGTGTGTGTGTGTGTGTGTGTGTGTGTGTGTGTGTTTTAAGGAGGCTTTGTCTGAAAGCCAAATGTGTAACAGTCATTAAAGGTTGATTGATGTGTGTCTGTTTTCCTGAATTTATTTGGAATTGTGCAGTGTGTTTATAATATTGCTTTTTAAAGGCACCACCAATCATCTCAAGTATGTAATAGGATGTTTCTCCCTTCGAAAAGATTGTAACCTCCTTAGTCTTGCCAAAACTGACGACTGGGATTGGACGTACTGTGACTAAACTGTTGGCCAGTATTATCAGGCAGCCTGTGGTGACTGTGTCTGGCGACCGTTGTCAGTGCCACTGTTAACACAGCATAAGTTATGATTTATATATTTTTTATGTATGAATTCCTATTTATTTTAATTGCTTTCACCTTGGTCATCACCATCATATTCTGAGTCCAGAATTGCTAAGAAACCTACCAGAAAGAAGGAAATACCGCCTACAGATACATAGTGCTTCGAATAATAATGACAGAATCCACAGAGGTGACTGATAGTCAATCAAGATATGTCAAAGGACATCACATTTTTGCAGTGTTCACACAATACTATTTGCAAGTTGTAGCAAGCTAAGTATGATGTGATGGTAAAGGAGGAAACCTCCCAAACGCTGCAGGATGATTGGTGTACCTCTGGCATTAGCCAGCTTGGCACTATTCAGAGTACTGCTGTAGAGTTTGGATGTTATGAATGTAGGGCTTGAACTGACCTCAGCCCACATCATGCAGTATCGCCTATGGCCAGTCTCGTGCACCAGTGAGTATGTAAGAACAATCTAAGACCAGTGTGCTTACGGTTGCCAAGTTATGTGCAGTTGTTAAAGATTTGTAGTGTATGTATTTTGCCCATAGTGAAAATTATATATAACAAGATAATTTACTGTACTGTGTATAAAATGGTTAAGTGAATCTCCAGTGTGATTGACATTCCAGCTGCTGGTGGCCCAGTGGGAATGATGACAGGCCCAGTGCATGGACAGCTTTCACAGATCCCATTGCCTGCACCTGCTGCTCCACAGGATAAAACAGCAACTGGTCTTCCACATGCTACTCCTCCTGCTCCTGTTGGAGTTCCACCTCCCACATCGGAGGCAAACCTTCCAGGCATTAGTGAAGCTTTGCTCAGAGTTCCTTTTGGAGTACCTGCACAGATGCAACAACTAGCAGGTAAGCATGGCATCTCAAACATTAACTGACTTGTACTGTTGTATAAATTTTCTTATTGAAGCATCCAGATGTTAAATAATGAGGGTCAAAGAAAGAGGATATTTTATTTATATGATATTACAGTGTCCACTGAATTCAGTCACTATGTTTATGGTAAAAGTTTTGTTTCTGTAATTATCTGTGGTGAGTAGAGCAGGGGAGATTGCTAAGCCTTGTCAACACTATACTGTACTATGTGGTGAGTTTCTAGAATTTTAAACAGGTCAAATGTTTAGTATTTTTTTAATATGATTCATGGTGGTGAAATGGTGGGCGTGTGTGATTCACACATCGATGAGCCAAACCATTATCATCACGTGCTAGTACTTGGCAAGGCAAAATGGTAATTCAGCAATATCAGGAACTAACATAACCACATTACTAGATACAACCACGTTCCAATTAATGTAGTGTGCATTGTTTCATCACAGTGCAAGCATAGAAGATGGATGCTAAAAAAAAAGTCTTTGTGGGCTGGCATGACTGCTTGTGGTTAATGTGATTAAATTTGTTGACAATGAGAAAGAGAAGGGACATACTGTGCTGTTTGAGAAGGCGATGGAACGTACAGCCAGAAAGTTAAAAACTAAGCAACAGAATGGTTTGCAAATTATGGAAGGAGGTACTGGAATTCAAGTTTCGGTGCTAAGGAAGGAGAAGCAAGATCCTTGCAAGAAGTATTCCATTGACAGTGCGAAGAAAGGTATCATCAGGCAGCAATTGTACGCTATTGCAAACAACATAAAAAAGATAGCAACTTTGCAAAAACCACACAAGTTTTGTTATACATAACCAAACTTCAAAGCTAGCAAAGAAACTTGTAGAAAAATTGTTTTCTGTATGAGATTTAGTGTTAAAAGGTGCCAAAATAAAAGTGCTATTATCTGTGAATGAGAGGACATAGTTGCTGAAAGGGCATATTATATTAGGTTTTAATGGGACCTAATGTAGTATGCCATTTCTGCAACACTCAAAAGCACCAGAAACAAAATGGACAGAGATTTACTTTGATGAAACACGGACTCACTCACATTGCACTGTAAACAAATGTTGGCAAAATGACAGTGTCAGGTGAGTATTGTTGAAGAAAAGTGCTGGTCAGTATTCTATTGTTCTGCATGCAAGGCAGTGATGTGGGTTTCAGTTTGGATTCACTTCTCATATATGAGTCAAAAAACAAATTGCCTGCAACACGGCAGTTACAAGATTTCTTCTTGCCTTTTAAACTCTTGATTATTTGGAGGAAGTGATTTTGTGGGGAGTAAAGGGAAGAAAAGTATTTTGCTAATTGTGAAGTCTTTACTTTATCTATTTGAGGAGAATCAAATTTTCTCTTTCTTTTACAAAACTAGATACACACATGCTGAAATACCTTCTCAACTAACAAAATTAGACTAATTGATGACAGCTGTATTATCCTTTGTTGTGGGTTAATTTGTAAATTATTATACCCACTTTCTCTTACTGGCAAATGCCCTTGTCCACATTCGTTTCCTGGTGACAAAATATCCGGTAACTTACAAGGGAAGGTGTGGAATCGACTTTTTGAAACCATCTGTAGCATAATGGGCAAATAGAAACTTAACACAGTGGTTAAATGACATGACAAAGGATTGAAACTAAAATAAATACAATTAATTGGGTAAAAATAAGTAATCAAGTCATTTTCCTAAGGATTAAAAAGTAAAAATTTCAAACCACCTGACACTATTCCAACCCACAAGCCTTTGCTTGTTGTGATTGTATCTTAACTACCATGCTGTTCCAATGCTTTGAACATGAATATTAATTTTAATTGTGTAGAACGTCACGTGAAATAGTTTTTGTGATTAGTGACAATATTTATATCCATTTTGAATATTTTTAGCCATTGTAAGTGTCCAAAATTTTTCATTACAATAATGTTCAGTTTCCATAATGCAAGTGATCTGGTGAGAGCAATAAAACAATCTTGCATGGATAAGACTTTTGAATATCTCTTCTTGCTCCTCTCTCCGTAAAAAAAAATCATATTTGACAAGTGACATAAAAAAACCGATATTTGATTGGTTTAGCAAAATAGTTTCAGGCCTAACATGTAAACACGATAGCAGACATCAGATACTGATTTCAAAATTAGATTTTCATCTTCCACAGATTGTGTTATGTATAAGCGGTGATAAACAGACTACATGTAACAGTGCTCCACTTGTAAGAATACTGGTGTGTGCACAAGTATTGCGTCCCCTTTTTGTTTCTTGGGCATAAGTGCGACAGTGTTGCCACCTTGGTGAGATTGCCACTTCACTTTGCCAAGTAATAAATACCATGTTGGTCCACCTTTGGAACGCAATACAGCAGCGAGACTACATGACGTGGATTTGACAATTCTTGCTAGGTTTCTGAAGGTATGTGGCACTAGATGTCTATGCACAGGCCACGCAATTTTCGTAAATGACAGACTGGTGATTTGTTAGTGTGGAACTGACATCTATAGTGTTCCAGATGTTCAATTGGGTTCAGATCAAGCAAATTTGATGTCTAGGACGTAAGTGTCAGTTCGCTATTGTAGCATGATTGTGGCATTCTGAGGCATACAGTTATCCTGCTGGATGATGCCATCTCCATCAGGAAAGAAATAAAGCATTAAGGTATGCAGATGGTCTGCAATAATGTTCACACAGTCCACAGCTGTTGAGGTGCATTTGATTACTTCCAGAGGTCTCACGGAAGCTATGGTGAACATCCCTTGTAGTATAATGCTGTTCCCACTGCACTGTGTCCACGGCGTAGTGCGTGTTTTGAGTAACCATTCTCCACGGTGAAAGGGTGTCCATAAACTACTATCAGCCTTGTGTAACAAGAAACATGGTTTATGCAACCAGGCAACATCTTTCCATTGCTCCATGGTCCAATCTCAGTGATCCTGTGCTCACTGCCATCATAATTGATGATGTTAGTGGGTCAGCAAGGGAACACACAGTATTTGTCTGCTGCAGGCACCCACTTTCAACAGTGTACACTGAAAGGTGTGCTTCAAAACACTTGTGCCTGCACCAGCATTGTACTCTGGCATCAGATCTGCCACAGATCACCTACTATCTTGCTTGGACAGTGTGTACAATCCTCAGACCTCCACATTCTGTGATGAGGCTTTGAGTCCAACATCTAATTGCTCACTCATGGTTTCACTGTCCTTAAACCACTTTCCATAGATGGTTATAAGAATAGAATGAAAACTCCCAACCAGCTACACCATTTCAGAGATACACATTCCCAGGAGCTGCGCCAAAACAATCTACTCTTTGGTAAAGTCGCTTATGTCAGTGGATTTCCCCATTCATCCCTGCTCCTCTTACATACTTTCTGTACTGCATCATGTACCGACAGAGACACTAGGCAACAGTCAGTCTTGCAGTGGGCAGTGGTCATAGTGTTTTGGCTCATCAATGCAGTTGTACTCTAGTGATAGGTGTATGCATGAGTAGAAGATGGGTTGAAGTGAACAGAAGTTTCAAAATCTTCATCTTTATTATTGGCACAGCATTGGTGCACTGCCTCAAGTGTCACATTGTCTACAACCACAGTTAGGTAGCAAATTATTTCACTGTGAACTGAGTATAAACATTCCTTTAGTCTACCAACACCAAACCAAAGATGGCACCTGGTAGGGGGGTACATTAAAAAATGGCTCTGAGCACTATGGGACTTAACATCTGAGGTCATCAGTGCCCTAGAACTTAGAACTACTTAAACCTAAGGACATCATACACATCCATGCCCGAGGCAGGATTCGAACCTGCGACCATAACAGTCGCGCAGTTCCAGACTGAAGCGCCTAGAACCGCTCGGCCACTGCGGCCGTCTAGGGGGTACATTAGTGTGTACGGTGCTGTACTAATTGGTAGCTAGTAATCTTTTACTTACTCATCCAGGGCTCATCTCACAATAATACAGGATTTGTCATAATACCCACTGGTTACTCCAGGACCAAGAACATGTATGTCTCGACACACTCCTTTCAGTCCATCTGAGTTTCCTCCTTCCCTGAGGAGCGAGATTTTGAATTCAGAGGATTGACAAGACAATAGTTATGCACTATAGACCTTGGCACATTTTCTTACAAGAGTATTGCATTGTCATTATTTAGTATAATTTGACGGTGTTTTAGTTTTCTCTTTTCATCATTATTGTCTACTCTGAGTCCTCTAAGTAATCTTTTATTGTATAATGTGCATTACTTACGTGCCTCCATAGCCAAGGTCACTAACTCGTGCCTCTGGGGTAGCACTCGACTCAGAGGTAAGCTGGTTCAAACCGGGGATGAAATTTTCACTGCCAATATTTCTCCGTCAAGGAGAGGAAAGGTGGTGGTGTAAAGTTTCCGATCACCAGTCTTTCCACCATTGTCTTGGATTAAATTCCAAACCTCCCTGCAGTGTCTCGTGAAGTGAAGTCATGTGACACTGTTCTATGTCTACATCTATTCTCTGTGAACCATTGTGAAGTGTGTGGCAGAGGGTATGTTCCTTTGCCTCTGTCCATGCTGTAATTAATCTAATCTTATCCTCATGAGCCCTATGGGAGTGATATGTAGGAGGCTGTAGTATATTTCCAGAGTCATCATTTAAAGCCTGTTCTCAAATCTTCATTAGTAGAAATTCTGGGAACAGTTTCTGTGTATCTTAAAGAATCTGCCAGTACAGTTCTTTCAACATCTCAGTGACTCTCCCCCACATGTCAAACAAACCTATGACCATTCTTGCTACCCTTCTCTGTATTCGTTCAATAGCCTCTGCCAGTCCTATTTGGTACAGGCCACACACACTTGAGCAGTATTCTAAGATGGGCCGCACAGTTGATTTGTAAGCAGTATCCTTTATAAACGGAGTGCATTTCCCTAGTATTATACCAGTAAACCAAAGTCTGCCACTTGCTTTACCCATGACTGAGCCCATGTGGTCATTCAACTTCATGTCCCTACTAAGTCATTCATGTAAGTATCTGAGTTTACAGATTCCAGCTGTGACTCACTGATATTACATTCATAGGGTACCTTATTTTTGTGAAGCGCACAATTTTACGTTTTCGAATATTTAATGCAAACTGCCAATCATTGAACCGCTTTGAAATATTATCAAAATCTGTCTGAATACTTGTACAGCTTTGTTGAGACTGTATTTTGTTGTAGATAACTGCATCATCTGTGAAAAGTCCGAGGTTACTATTAAAATTGTCTGCAAGATCATTAATATACAACATTAACAGCAAGGTACCCAACATGCTTCCGGGCAGTACACTCAAAGTTACTTCTATATTTGTTGCTGATTCTCCATCCAAGATAATGTGCTGTGTCCTCCCTACCAAGTAATCCTCAATCTAGTCACATATTTCATCTGGTACCCCCTGTGATAGAACTTCTGATAAAAAGCATAGGTGTGGTACCGAGTCAAATGCTTTTCAGAAATTGAGAAATACTACATCTACCAGACTGCCTTGATCCATGGCTTTCTGGATGCCACGTGAGAAAAGTGTGAGTTGGGTTTCACATGATCTACGTTTGCGAAATCCTTGCAGGTTGGCATGGAGGAGGTCATTCTATTCGAGATACCTCATTACATTGGAGCTCAGAATATATTCTAAGGTTCTACAACAAATGGATGTCTAGGATATAGGATGGTACTTTTGTGGGCCACTTTTGTTACCCTTCTTGTAGACAGGTCTGACCTATGCTTTCGTCCAACTACTTGGCACAGTTTTTTGTTTGAGGGATCCACGATAGATTACAGTTAACGGAGGGGCTAACTCGGCAGTGAATTGAGTATAGAATCTAATAAGAATTCCATCGGACACTGGAGCTCTGTTTATTTTTAACAATTTCAACAGTTTCTCAACACTACTGCCACTAATATCTATTTCATTCATCTTTTCAGTGGTACAAGAATTAAGTTGGGGAAATACTGGGTTTTTCTTTGTAAAGAAATATTTGAAAACAGAGTTGAGCATTTCTGCTTTTGCTTTGCTACTCTCAGCTTAAGTTACAGTCTTGTCAGTGAGTGATGGGACATTAACTTTGGTGCCACTAACAGCCTTTACATATGATGAAACTTTCTTTGGGTTTTGTCAAAGCTAATTTGACAATATTCTGCTACAGTAAGTCACTGAAGGTTTTACGCATTGCTCTCTTGCCTGACAAATGTGTTTCATTCAGCATCTCTGTCTATAGCCCTATGCTTTGTTTTATACCTATTATGTAGTAGTTTCTGTTTCTGTAGAAATTCATCAGGTTACCTTCCATAAGGAACGTGGGTGCACTCAGCGACAGTGATCTGATTTATAAATGATAGAGCACAGCAGTCAGTCATCCTTTTTTGCAGATTTCATTTGGCAAATCCAGATTTTGACTTGTGCCTAGCCATTATCAATGCACTATTTCGTAGTCTCAATGCATGTCAGTTCCCTGTTGTTTGGGCGTCTGTCACAGTTCTTTCAATATTCAGTAACTGCACACTTTTTCAATGGATTAATAAAATGTTTTAAGAGTCATCAATGGCTGATGAAATGAGAATTAGTGTGCCTTGCAACAGCAGAAGTGAAGAAATTACTGATGCACATTTATGATAATAATTATTTTTTTCTGAGAATGTTCTCTTTCATGAGCTGTTGACCTGATTTCCCCTTAGTTCCTTGTTTAATTAAACTCTCTCTCTCTCTCTCTCTCTCTCTCTCTCTCTCTCTCTCTCTCTCTCTCTCTCTCAGGATTTTGTCATTATCACAACAGCGGTAGCATGTTAGTGAGGAGACATTATGTAAACTTCACTATGTTGTGGCAGAATAAGCAAATTTTAATATGGCAACAGGAGAAATGTTAGTGTTACTCCAAATTCACCACTGATGTTGCTTCTCAGAAAGTAAAGTAAGTTCAGTAAGTTGAGCGAAAATAAATAACTCCTGTTGCAGTTTTAGTCAACTCTGGTAACCCAGTGTGTGTGTAATAATGAATAGTGGCTGAGGGATTTTATTTCTATGCTCCAGTGAGAAATACGAAAACAATTCGCAGCACACAGTTCTTATCCCCATTTAAATGGTGTTGCTGAACTATTTCACCTAAAAGATCTTTTTGATATATTAAAGATATAATCTGTTTTGGCCTTGATGAGTAGTTACAGCAGCATATAAAAGAAATTAACGGTGCTTTAACAAATAGAACTATGCTCCTTTTTGGCTCCAGAATAGTACTTCTTGTTGAGGCAATGTATGTTGTAGCTTTGAAGCTGTTATCTCCTCACTGACTTGCAGCATCATGCCAACTGCTTGTCAAGGGGAAAATAGATTGTCAGTATCTTATATAAACTAAAAGATATCTGAGGTGAATAAGTTTAGTCCTTGCGTCATAGGACCAAAAATATGGTGTGAATTTTTCATATTTCTCAGATCATTGAGGTGTAGAAAGTGAATACTTCTCTAAGTTTCAGTACCATGTTCTAACATAGCAGATTATTATGAGTTGTCATCTTGCATTGAAAGCATAGCTTGCCATGGAGCTGGGAGGAGAGCTGATGTTTCGTTCTCACACTGATACAGCTGGTGTTGGCTACTGGGCTGAGCGAGCCAGATACTTACTTGGCACTGCGTGCAGTACATTACACATACACTCTGTGCATCTGAAGAAGTACCATTAAATATTAATCGAACTTTTTCACACTTAGTATACCAAATTCTATGGGTAACACAACCCTATTGTTAAAATTTCAAATCAATAACTTCAGTACTTTAGGAGATATAATTCTTTACCTAAAACACACAATACCTGTGCTGGCATTGAGAAACTGAATAAGGAACTGTAATGTATACATCTATAGTTTCATTTGAAACTACAGCCATGATGATAGGTTCCTATAATCTGATTTTCTGGAATTATGTTTGGTTTCATTACCACAAATTTCTGAAATAGTTAAAAGTACTTTGGGAAATTATTGTTTCATCGTGTTGTGGTGGTGTGAGTGTTTTGGGGAGAGTGAATGAAGGGCATACTTAAAGTGAGGATGTGGTATTTTATTGAAACTGTGTAAATGTATGTGAGAAGGTTGTTGTGCAATAGGAGGATTTGTGATGTATGTTGAGTCAACGTGATTTTGTAAAAGGCAGCCAGAAGGGGTGTTGAGTATTAAATTTATTAGTAATTTATTTTGTGGAAAGTAATTGTATTTATTTTTTCATTAAATTTTATTTAGTTTCAACATTATGAGATTTGTAGTCTAAATTACTTGTGGTAATTAGATTGGCTGCTTCACATACTAGCTAGTAGGAATTTAGCATTTTCCGCACATTCAAGTCGGGCTCTGTGCCTAAAATCTATGAGTCAGTATAGTCGCTTGGGAGCAATCTTCTGGTAAACACCTACGTTAAACCATGCTGATCAAATTTATACCAAAATTAAGAAATTCGCACAGTTTGTTTGGTTCTACGTGTCGTTGACGAAAAGCGAGTACAGTATCCAGTATTTTGGGAAAGTTTGAGCTTTGAGAGTAGTTGATTTTAGGAGATATTCATATTTGAACATCACATGTCGTACATAAACTCCACGTGGTGTGTTTCCTGCTGATTACGAGACATTGTAGTGAGCACTTCTTTACTAACAGAGACGTCAGTAGAATTGCATAATGATGTCGGGATATTAAATATGGGCTTGAAAGGTATTTTCTGTGTTTTAATGACAACAAACCAACTTAAAGGAAATTTTAGACATTTTTTCAAATGAATCCTGCAAGTTTAACTAACTTTCAGCTACTGCTCATGGACTGGAGTTATGTGGCCTTTGCGTGGTAGGTATGTAGTCGAATTTTCGTCAACACTGCATTTGTCAGCTAAACAAGTATCTACCATTGCAGCCTGAAGGGGCAGACAACCTTAAGCCTATCTAGGCACATGGACTGATTGTTTAATGGATAATGAGAGAATAACCCACCATACCCCAAGCTGTTCATTATTAGAAACTTACAGGGTTACAGATTCCATTGAAATTGAAGCAGAAGGAGCTGTTTATTTTCATTTGACTTATTAACCTTTCTTTACATTCAGAGAAGTGTCGTCAGTGGTGAATTTTGAGTAACATCTACATTTCTCTTGTTGTCACATTAAAATTTACTGCTTGTGCAAAACACAGTGAAGTTTACACAAGAATCCCACTAACATGTTAATGCAGTTGCAATTGTGATGTAATCACGAAACAGTGGTTTAATAAAATAAGGAACTGAGGACAAATCAGGTGAACAGCTTATGAAAAACCACATTCTCAGGATAAAAATAAGTATGTAATTTCTTCACTTGTGTTGTTACAAAGCCACACTAATTCTCATTCCACCAGCTATTGCTGTCCCTGTAAAAAATGATTATTCCATTAATTATGATTTTGTGTTAATCGTATAGTGAAAGACTCCCCTCTTTGTGTGCGAGAAACCAATTTCAGTATCTCAAACAAGTTAGAAGATACAACAGATGTTATGAATATTTCATTACCACTGTACTTTTAAGAGTGCATGAGTAGAAGTGAACCCTCTACGTAAAATCCATTTTCATGAGATTGTAGTTAGATATAGATTTCCTCCCAAGTTTAAAGAAAAATTGAGTATGTTAGATAACCTGCACAAAGTGTAAATTCATAGCAACTCCTATTTTTTGTCGCAATCTATTTGAATTTTGTGCAGTGTGTTAGTTCATTGGGAAATTTCACAGTAAGTATGACCATTTACTAAATGATGGGCACTTCACTGTGAAACTGAAGACTGAAGCTACATGATGAAGACTGAAGCTACATGATAAAAAAGAATAATTTTTTTTACCAAATAGTTTCTTTAAAATGGTGTAAGAAAGATTCCAGAACAGCCAGTGTGCCCATGATATCAGTCCCTCTGTGGAGTGTATCAGCCATCTGTTGTGTCAGAGTGGCCAAACAATGTTTCGTTCATTCTGGCTTGCTGGTGGGCTGGTCCACTACAGTCAGTGCTGCCACCCAGCAGTCTCTGTTGCTGTCTTATTAGATATGCCTCATGCTGGTCTCCATGATGTGGGTAATCTGTTTGCTTTTTAATGGGTGACCTTAAACTGATGATGATGATGATGATGATGATGATGACGATTATGATGTTTGGTTTGTGGGGTGCTCAACCGCGCGATCATCAGTGCCCATATGAAGTCCCAATTTTTACACAGTCCAATTTTTTCACAATCCAGTCTAGCCACTGTCATGGATGATGATGATGATGATGATTATGATGATGATGATGATAACACAAACACCCGGTCTCCGGGTAGAGAGAATCCCCAACCCAGCCAGGAATCGAACCCAGTACACCGTGATCCAGAGGCAGCAACTCTAACCACTAGAACATGAGCTGCAAACCCTTAAACTGAAGCTGAATCGTTTTGATACTCAAGTAGTAGTGTTGACCAGAAATGTTCAGCATTTTTAGGAATTGTCACTGTTTTCACTCTCAACATCTGTATTGTCATGGTGGCCAAATGTATTTTTTACTTTATCTTATATTATTTAATGTAGATCACTGTTCATGTGAATTTACATATAATAATGTTGAAGTGATTAAGAACATTTGGATGAGGAAGAAATGCTGTAGTGAGTGGTGTATTTTACTTAGACACTCTCACTATTTCTGTCATAGTGTGTCATAGATTTGTCATATTGAAAGAGCTACAGCCATTGTTGCAAATCTCAGCGGCCAATGTTTTTCGTACATAGTTGTTTGTGTGTATGAGTCCACAGCTGCTGCAAATATTGTGAGGGAAGTTAGTGTCCTGTGTAGGCTGTTTTTATAGTGGAAATAAATGTGTTATGTCATGCTTTTACACTATTAGCTAATTTTCTCTCTCTCTCTCTCTCTCTCTCTCTCTCTCTCTCTCTCTCTCCACCCCCCCCCCCCTTTCTCCTCCAAGTATTTTCAAGCTACCTGGTAGTGAAGCAAACCACAAAAGTTACAGCAGCTTCAAGAATAGAATAATGAAGTCAGAAAAATACATAAAAACTATTTATACACCTCTGCCACAGTGAAAAACAGTAGTCACGTATCGTATCTTCCACACATTAGTGTGCAGGAAGCTCCATCTAATGCTCTCTCTAATGAAGACTACTAATGAAAATTGTGGTAATGGGTACAACCTGCATGAGCATCACTAGTTAGCAAAATTCACATAAAAATGTAAAAATATAGCTTATGAGATATGAATTCTGGTATGTAAAATGATAAACTGCAATCCTTATGCGGTTCTTTGTCACTGTGCCATTGTAAACCACACTAAAATCTGTTAGTTCACATTTCAAATAAAACTAAACATAATATGGTCAACGACAAAAATCAAATGACATACATTTGAACGAATTTTAATGCATGGTTGTATCATCAGAGATATAAAAATAGCTTAAACAGTGGAAATACACATTTGGTCAAAGGCATCACTAAAAGTTATTCAGAAAATCTCATAAGTGAAACATGCTAATATTGGGGACACATGAAGCTTTGAAACTTCCAAAAAATTTTATGATTTAGACGGGGATTGTGCAGGTCTTTATTGCATATTTTAGGGTGCAAAGAGCTAGTCAAAACACTATCAAAACATGGCCCAGTCACAAAATTGCTACAGTATATACGTGGAACAAGGGACTGCGTTCTCAAAGTCTTCTACTGTCTCAGTAAGTGATGGCATGCAGTCCTCCCTCAGCCGTTGGGACCATTTCATATGACCGTTGCATGTTACCTTGCAAAATGGGATCTCTTAAAATAATAATACAAATAATACAGATATCTGGGAATCGTCTACTAATTGTGGCAGGAGATCATTACAAATGGTGATAATTACATCTTAGGAAGGTCCATTATAAAAGAGTTACATCATATACATTTACAGATAGGGAGATGCATTCCGAGTGAGACGGAAGAACAACATAATATTATTACTGTTTCAAAGTTGTATAAGAATGGTCTAAAAACCATCTGTTTTTCAATTCTGTTGATTTCTGTGTGTTTATTAAAATCACTATAAGTCTCGATCTCTTTTAAAATATTCATGAGACATCCTTTGCCTACCTTATGTGATAGATCCACAGCAGCATCAGTATCTTTAGTGACATAGCTCTTACTATGCAGGGGAGACTTCTGATGAAGTGTTGCTGTTGCTAGACGAATATGTTCCCTCAATCTTGTATTAAATCATCTCTCTGATTTAGAAATTATCGCATGTGTCACAGCTGATTTTGTAAATCCCAACTCGGTAATTTTCTTTTTAGCACGCCTGATTGTCTTGCCTAAAGAGATGAGGGTTCAGAAACTGACGTGCACGCCCATATTACTGAGCAAATGAGCTATTCTGTCAGATATTTTGTTGTAGTGTGGCAGTACAGCATATCTTGGTATTTCTTTACTCTTTTCCATTTGTGAACGCATCTTATAGTGACCATGTTTCTTCATTGTGACCAACTGATCAATATATTGCTTTCATATCCATTCGTAACAGTGACTTATTTCAATATAACACTCTTCCTGTCTGATGGACATTTTCAGGGCTCTAGCTTTCTTATGTAATTCTGGCTGTGGCTGACAGTGTCTGTTGTTTGTTTTCAATAAATACTGAAATAGTGGCTACTATTAATGTTGGTGAGGGTCAGGTCAATGAAGGTAACACTACAATGCTGCTCTATTTCCACTGTAAATTTCATCTTAGGATGCAAACTATTCAGTTGAGCCACCATTGTATTGATTTCATGTGTGCCTCAGTTGAATAAGACAAGTGCGTTGTCGACATATCTTTTGTAGTAAATTATCTTTTCACCTATGCGTGTGTATTCGTTAAAAAATTTGTTCTTAGTGTGTGTTACAAAAATATCCACTAATGTGCCAGCTATACAGTTACCCATGTCAACACCTTCATGTTGAGAGTACACTTCATTGAATAAAAAGTAGTTAAATGATAAGATCAACTGCCCTAATCCTACAGTTTCATCTATCTCTGCTATGATAACCTTTCTGTAAGGAAGTAGATTATCTTTTATAATATTAATTGTTTCTGGCACATTGTAATACAAGTTTAAAATATCAAATGAGACAAATTTTGCTCCACTATTTTTATTTCATTCACCGTGTTCACAACATTTTTATCTGAGTAATTTGTTTCAAAAGCGTACTCATTTTTATTATATTCGACTTTTTACTAATTAGATATGCAGGATTGTTAATGCAGTTTGCTTGTGAATTTTTGATTGAGGGTGGGAGTTCTGGGATTGATTACTACACAGACCCTAACCTATTGTGCTGAGAATATCATTCCACAGTTTTTCAGGGAGTTTTTTAATCATTGCATTAAATTTATTTGTCAAATCTTTCTCAAGATTTATAACATTATTATTATCAAAAGCTTGTACTGTGGTACTACGTTCTTGTTCATACCACACTACTTTGTTTATGTAATCTCTATTATGTTTGGTATTCCTGTCATGTTTTAGCAGATCTTCAGTTAAGATAGCGATTTTGCTTGTAATTCTATTTTTTTGGTAAATTCGCAGGCGAGTCTTGTCAAGTGCTACTTTTGTGTTAGCTGTTAAGTGGTTGATCACACTGTCTTTAAATGTGGGCTCTACATTAAATTTAAGGCCTTTCTTGAGTAGGTTAAGCTCAGATTGAGAAAAATATTATGTTTGTTAGGTTCTCTCCTTGTTTACTAAATTTAAGTTGGAAACATTATTTTCTCATCCTTAATGTCACTAACTTGTATACATTTAGTGGTATAGAGATCATCTAACTTCCTCTTGTGCCTAGAACTGACCTCTTGTTTACCAGATGTACAAAGTATTGGCTCCATTATTTGTACACGTGTCAACTTGTGTGTCTGTCAGAGATGTACCTGACGCCATACGAGCTAAATACAAATCACAATGTAATCAGTTTTACATTTAAATTGATAATGAATCTCCTCTTTAAACCACTTAATTTCACAGTACATTTTTATGCATTTTACTGTAACACACAAAACCAAGGAAAGAGGTTCAGTGCAGCATGGCGTGTGCATTGTTCACTTGAAACTGTGTAACTCTGCACAACAGTGAACAGGTTTTGCACTGTGTTGGTATATCAAAGGAAATTTTTTGTTTTGTTCATGTGTGCTCTGGACGGCTCTTCTAGTTTTCCAACTTTATTGATGCTCATTGGAACATTGCTGCGCAACAATGAACACACTGCTCCATTCTGTGTAGTTGTGCCCTGGCCTGCATCGTGTGTCTGTGCTCCATGCTACGCAGTAACTGCAGTGTAGTTAGGAACAAGCTTGTCTTTCAAACACATCTTATTAAAATGAATGTTCTCTATACGCTGAATTATTTTAACTTTTTTTCAGTGGTATTTGAGCTCCTTACCCAATACCTCATGAGGTAATGCATGCGTAGTGTTTTGTATACGTGTGTCCAGAGCCGCTGCTAATTTCATGAAGGAAGTCACTGCCCTACATAGGCTGTTTTTATTTTGTAAAGAAAACACTTTATTTCATGCTTTTGTGCTATTGGCAAGGGACGTTCAAGAAGTAATGCAACACATTTTTTTCTCAGCCAATTTCAGTTGAAGAAATGCAGAATTTTTTGTGTGGCAGTGTGATATAGTCAGCTCATATAATCTCATAAAATTTTGATAGATAGTGGTGTTAAATGTAGTCTGCAAAACGGTGGCTGTAATGGAGGTGTGCTCCGAGCAAAGAGTGGTCATTCAGTTTCTGTTGTTAGAAAACCAGAGCATTGCAGATATTCAGAGGCTCGCAGAATGTCTAGAGAGATCTGGCAGTGAACAAAAGCACAGTGAGTTGTTGGGCGAGGTGTCTGTCATCATTGCAGCGAGGTTGCATAAACCTTTCTGATCTCTGGCATTCCAGTGGCCACACACAGCTGTGACTCCTGTAATGCCAGAATGTGTGGACACACTCATTCGAGGTGGTCGATGAATCACAAGCAAACACCTCACTGCACAACTGGACATCTCTGTTGGTATTACTGCCACACTTGTCCACCAGTTGGGGTACGCAAAGGTGTGTGCCCACTGGGTTCCTCTCCACCTAACAGAGGACCATAAAGAACAACAAAGGCCTATCTGTGTGGAATTCCTTGCACATTATGATGCTGATCGTGATTATTTTTTGTCAAACATCCTCACGGGCAATGAAATATGAGTTCATCACTTTGAAACAGGAACAAAAAAAGCAATCCATGGAGTTGCGCCACACCGCATCTTATTCAAGAAAAAGTTTACAATCACACCCTCAGCTGGTAAGGTCATGGTGACAGTCTTCTGGGACTCTGAAGGATTATTCTGATTTACGTCTTTCATCATGGTGCAGCGGTCCACTCTGAAGCATATTGTGCTATCTCAGGAAACGGAAGAAACGATTTTGGCATGTTCATTGCCACAATAATGTAAACAAACTGCTCCTCTGTGTGGTAACACAAAATTGCACACCCGAGAGGAACTCACAAAACTTCATTGGACTGTTCTTCCTCATCTGCCCTACAGCTGTGATCTTACACCTGCCGACTTCCATGTGTTTGGGACAATGAAGGATGCACTCTGCAGGAAGAAGTATGTGGATGATAGGGAGGGCATTGATGCAGCAAAACATTGGCTCCTACGTTAACAAGTGGAGGGCTACCCTGTGGCCATGCAGGCCCTCCCAATAAGGTGGTGTAAGGCCATCGCATTGAATGAAGATTGTATTGGAAAATAGGGTTTTGTAGTCAGAAGAGTGGAGAATAATATAGTGTGTTGGAATCCTGAATAGAACTAACCTGCTAAAAGTGTTTCACTGGTTATTGAACACCCCTTGTAGTTCAGGCATATGGCTTTGACCATGTCTTTTTGTTTAAGCTATTTTCATATCTATGATGACACAATTGCGCCAGTAAAATTCGACATGAATGTCTTTTGAACTTTGGATTTTGAACATGTCATGTGCAATTTTATTTGAAATGTGAGCTAACGGATTTCAGTGTAGTTTACACTGACATAGTGACAAAGACCTGCATACGGTTTGCATTTTTCATTTTACACGTGGAATTCATATCTGTGAAAGTAAGTTGTAACTTAACTTGACAGTAATACCAAATATAATGCATATTTTTTATGTGAATTGTGCTAGCTAGTGATGTATGAGCAAGCTGAGCCCATTACCATGTTTATTACTAACCTTTATGATATGATATGTGACTACAATTTTTCACTGTGACGGGAGTGTGTAAGTAGTTCTATGTATATCGTGGACTTAATTTTTCTATTCTTGAAGGTGCTGTAACTTTCGTCATTTGTTTCACTACCAGGTATGTTACAAAAGGTTAATCCTTGCTCTTCCCGTGCAATCAGTTTTCATCATTATCCTCCACTTATGATGAGTCATTAGCAGTTAATAGTTGACTGTTATGATCATTAGTGGTGATACATTTTAATTGTCCTAACTGATAACTGGCATTTAAAAATTTCATCTGATGAATTCTTTCTGGAGACGATATACTTAACTGAGACTTCAAGCGGCAGAGAAACTCCTTTATTATTATTTGTGCTGTCAGTTGTTATTATCAAAGAAAATCTCTGGAGTGGAGAAGTAAGTTGGGTCTTTGAGAGTTACACACGTTAAGAGTGTATAACATTTTTGGTTTATTTGCAGGTGTTCAGGTGCCTAGAATTAGCCGTGATGACACTTCCAACATGGATATGGATATGGAAGATATTGATGGTAAAGCAAACAGTTCTGCAGACTCATCATCCAGGTAGACATCTAATTTTGCTGTGCATCTGCCCCCCGCCCCCCCGCTCTCCCTCTCTCTCTCTCTCTCTCTCTCTCTCTCTCTCTCTCTCTCTCTCTCTCTCTCACACACACACACACACACACACACACACACAGACACACGTCTCTTCAAGCTTGTCCCTTAAATTAAAAGTTTTATGCTTTAAGGCTAGACTGTGATAATTTACTGTTGAGATCATAAGGATATTTTTATTTTAGCCACAAGCAGTTTACACCTCATCTGCTGATATCCTTTGTAGGAGACATACATGCAAAGAAACTATCATAAATAGTTTGGATTTTTTAGTCTGACATAATTTTCCAGTTAGCATTAAGAAGTCTGGAGCTTGTAGTATTCAAGCAATACTGTTAAGTCTATTTTATTTAAGCTCCAAACTATCATCGGGTATTGCCTGTGGTGCCCAAAAGACTATATACAGGGTCAGGGGAAACATTTCATGGTCTAAAACTGTGTGTCTTAAGTGAAAAATGCACTTCTTTTCCGACACAACCCCCTTTGAGGTGAGTGTATTTTGTTCAACCACTTTTTTCTCATTGTGAACACATTCATTGATATGTGATTTTGGAAGGTGTGCTGAATACCCATTCATGACTGCCATAACTTCTTCATTTGATTCAAAACAGCGTTCTGGACACAAATTTCATTTTATGTATTAATAACTGGGAGTTGGAGATTGCCAAACCTGGTTAATAAAGTGGATGGTCCAGCGATTTGTACATCAGTTTGCTTAGTTTTACCATTGCCAAAACAATTGTGGTCACATATTTTCATCAAATTATACCAGATAACGTGCTCAGTATATTCCTCTTACTGTTTCAACCGTCATAAAGTAATCAGTAAGAGTCACAGAAAACAAAGGCTATATTCTTCCTAACAGATCAACATTGGTGCAGGGGCACAACATCCACACACAATTATGGTTGCTGTTTTGTTTCTAATATTAAGTAATTAATCTAAATGTTATCTTCAGTAGCACATTGATACATAATGTCAGTTGAATTGTTTTGAAGCCTAACATTGCTGGGAAATTCTTTTCGCATTTGTTTTGGTTCAGCATTCAGCAAACGCAACACCCAACTTACTGAAAGCTATCAATTCTTCATGTAAAATAAATCATACTCATTGTTTTAACATAGCCTTGCTGTAAGGTTTTTCATATATCTTTAGTCACAAATTGTTCAATACTATATTGTGCCCCGTTATAATGAATTCATATGTGGTGGTATTTTTGGGTTGTCTTCCATGCACATCATATTCTGAGCAGTAAGGCCACATTTGATTTCAGTGCTCATTTCTTTTATGTTCCAAGTAAAGGTGTAGATTCCTAAAAAATATTCACAGACTGTGGATAAATTTGCATTAGTGATAAATTATATGGAGCAAATCATTTTTTAGTGGCCTGGTGTTCCAGTTTATTTTTTGCACAAAATAGACAGTACACACAAAAATTACAAACAAATCTATTCCATCAATCAAGTTGACATGTTACTGCAAAATGTGCCAATGTAACAAAACTTACATTTCATCCATCTTGAAAGTATATATCTGACGTGAAAATTTTTCCCTAGAGCTTCACATCTCCCACTCCATCTCCACTTGGGAGAGAGTGGGGAGGGGGAGAGAGCTGGGCCAGAGAGGAGAGGGGCCAGAGAGGTGTATAGGGGAGGGGAGGTGAAGAGGAGGTGGTGCGGTGAGGGGGAGGTGAGAGGAGGGGGAGGTGATGTGAAGCCCTCCTGGCTCTCCCCCCTCCCATCCCTCCCCCTCCTCCCACTCCTCCCAGCCCTCCCCCTCCTCCCAGCCCTCCCCCTCCTCCCAGCCCTCCCCCTCCTCCCAGCCCTCCCCCTCCTCCCAGCCCTCCCCCTCCTCCCAGCCCTCCCCCTCCTCCCAGCCCTCCCCCTCCTCCCAGCCCTCCCCCTCCTCCCAGCCCTCCCCCTCCTCCCAGCCCTCCCCCTCCTCCCAGCCCTCCCCCTCCTCCCAGCCATCCCCCTCCTTCCAGCCCTCCCCCTTCCCTGCCCTCCCCCCCTCCCAGCTCTCGCGGCCCCTCCCCCTCGCCCATCCCCGTCCCGGCTCCCCTGCCCTTCCCCATCCCGGCTCCCCCGCTCCTCCCCTCCTGGGTCTCCTGCCCCTCCCCTCCCGGCTCTCCCACCCCTCCCCCTCCCGGTTCTCTCGCCTCCCGGCTCTCTTGCCCCTCCCCCTCCCGGTTCTCTCGCCTCCCGGCTCTCTTGCCCCTCCCCCTCCCGGTTCTCTCGCCTCCCGGCTCTCCTGCCCCTCCCCCTCCCGGTTCTCTCGCCTCCCGGCTCTCCTGCCCCTCCCCCACCCGGTTTTCTCGCGTCACGGCTCTCCCACTCCTCCCCCTCCCGGTTCTCTCGCGTCACGGCTCTGCCGCCCCTCCCTCTCCCCTCCCCCTCCCAGTTCTCTCGCGTCACGGCTCTGCCGCCCCTCCCTCTCCCCTCCCCCTCCCAGTTCTCTCGCGTCACGGCTCTCCCGCCCCTCCCTCTCCCCTCCCCCTCCCAGTTCTCTCGCGTCTCAGCTCGCCCGACCCTCCCCCTCCCGGTTCTCTCGCGTCCCAGCTCTCCCGCCCCTCCCCCTCCCGGTTCTCTCGCGTCCCAGCTCTCCCGCCCCTCCCCCTCTCGGTTCTCTCGCGTCCCAGCTCTCCCGCCCCTCCCCCTCCCGGTTCTCTCGCGTCCCAGCTCTCCCGCCCCTCCTCCTTCCTGCTCTCCCGCCCCTCCTCCTTCCTGCTCTCCCGCCTCTCCCCCTCCCGGCTCTCTCGCTCCTCCCCCTCCCGGCTCTCCTGCCCCTCCCCCTCCCGGTTGTCTCGCCTCCTGGCTCTCCCGCCCCTCCCCCTCCCGGTTGTCTCGCCTTCTGCCTCTCCCGCCCCTCCCCCTCCCGGTTGTCTCGCCTCCTGGCTCTCCCGCCCCTCCCCCTCCCGGTGGTCTCGCCTCCCGGCTCTCCCGCCCCTCCCCCTCCCGGTGGTCTCGCCTCCCGGCTCTCCCGCCCCTCCCCCTCTCGGTGGTCTCGCCTCCCGGCTCTCCCGCCCCTCCCCCTCTCGGTGGTCTCGCCTCCCGGCTCTCCCGCCTCTCCCCCTCCCGGTGGTCTCGCCGCCCGGCTCTCCCGCCCCTCCCCCTCCCGGTTGTCTCGCCTCCCGGCTCTCCCGCCCCTCCCCCTCCCGCTGGTCTCGCCTCCCGGCTCTCCCTCCCCCTCCTGGTACTCTCCCTCCCACCTCTCTCCCATCTCTCTGCCCCCTCCCCGTTCTCCCCCGCTGCCCACTCTGGTTTGAATTTTTATTTACTGGAAACTTTGACTATGAGACGCGGTTTTCATCATTGTGGTGTGGAAACATTTTTAATTCTTTTGATGTATTCATGTTATCAATTTGACAACTCTCCCACAATTTTATTTTTTACTATACATCCTTTTTTTTCAGGGTTGCTGGTCAAATTCTTGCAGGTGTTGGCCATGGAATGTCACCATTTTCGGCACCTCCGCCAAATCACATGGGCCCATTGTCACACCATCAGAACTCTGGTCAACATCTTGGTGATCATAATAGTCGTCAGAATAATTCAGTGCTTGTAAATGAGTTGGATTCCCTGAAAGAGGGCAGTGGGGATTATCCAGGACAGGTTCGCGGCAGAGAAAGGAACCGTGACAGAGACAGAGATAGGGAAAGAGATATAAGGGACCGTGAACGTGATCGAGATCGTGATAGAGACAGAGGTCGTGACAGAAATCGTGATCGTGATAGAGACCGTGATCGTGAACGTGACAGGGATCGAGATCGTGGCAGTAGATGGAGTGACAGAGATAGGGATAGAAGAGATCGTGACCGTGATCGTGATAGGGATCGAGACAGGCCAGATAGGAAAGATCCGTCAGCTCCTGATACACCTTCTACACCATGGTCAGAAAGAGGAGAGAAACCAAGTCTTCTGGAACGCCTAAGGAGCCTAGCAAATGATGGAATTGCAACTTGTAACAAAGAGGAAGCCAGGTAAAGCAAAATTTTAATTGATGCTCCTTAATTTCAAGTATGTAGCAGTCATGGAGGAGGTAGGTGAGTTAAGCTAGTTCAGATTTATTTGACTATGAATATGATAGGACAGTTTTCCATATTATCCCATTTATTTTACTTTCTTTAAATAATTGAATCTCTTCAATCTGCTGAACACATTCATTGTTTCACACTGGTAAGCAACCCTCCTTCATACAAAATTTTCACTTCTGAAAATGCAAGCAGTCACACAGGGGAAGATCAAGGAAGGGACCGCAGAATCTTGCAGCATACTGAGTCAATATGAATTTTAACCAATGTGTTGGAACACCATTGTGACTAAAGATCCAACTCTTGGCTCTCGGTGTTAGTTGGATGGTGTTTAGGCGTCTGCAACTCAAGGCATTCATTGTCCTGCACACCACTTTCTAACAACTTTAATTATTGTTATAATAATAATAATAATAATAATAATAATAATGATAATGATAATATAAATAATATATAATAATAATTGTTGTTGTTGTTGTTAGCACTACATCTCTTTGACATAACATTTTATCTTCATTAGTTTCCCTTCAAGAACCAGTGAAGGTGGTTGTCATTGAACCATTGGAATATGGTGGAACAATGAAGACAGTTTTCTGCAAACACAGGAAATATTTCCCCTGAGCATTGAACAGCTGTCAGTCTGTTGCAAATTGTGAAACTACTAATTTATCTTCTTTCTTCTTCTGTAACGTTACTCGATCTTAACCAATAATAGCTGTGGCCATACTGCCTGGAGAAGGTAAAGCTTCTGGCTGCAGTGCATTTATGGATGGCCCAAACAGAAACAAAAATTTGCTTCTGCCTTGTTCATCTCAAGTCATATTGCAAAACTTTTCCTTGATGTACTTCTGTGTATCATTAAAATACTGTAAATTGCAATGTTTTTGATGTGAATGATTTTTAATTTTCATGTAAACAATGACTGACTAGATCATACTTCCTCTGCCAGGCATGGTTTCAACATAAGAGAGGGTAAAGCAACACAAGAAAGAACATCTGCTGAAAGAGAACGGCCTAAGGATCGTGAGAGGGACCGTAATCGTGGTCGGGACCGCGATAGAGAAAAGGAGCGTGAACCAGATCGTGAACGCAGTCGAGACAGGGAACGTGATCGGGATCGAGACCGTGAACGTGATCTTGACCGGGATCGAGAAAGGGATGGTGAGTAGTCTAATAATATGCTGTTTACTTCTCATGAATTGTTGTGACAATGCTATGTGACTAGTTCAATAGGTCTGCTTGCTTTTTAACAGTGTATGTAATCTAATGCCTATCCATCATATCATAGACTACTTTATTTTTTTGTTGTCTCCACTCATCTTAATTTTTAACTGGTCTGAATATCCTTGTCATAACCCTTGTACTGAAGAAAGCAAGTGTTGTTCTACATACTTATCTTTCTACATATGAGCTGTATGTTACAATGGGTTGACGATGATGTCTTATCTATCTTTATCTTTGTTGTATGTGCCAGGACTTAGAAATCCTGGGGAAGGGTGTTCTACAGTGCCCCGTTGGATAAGGGTGCACATCAGCTCACTCATGGGCAGACACAGGCACTGTATTCTAACTACCAGGTGGCCCAGTTGCACATTGTGCAGCATGCTATATGATTTCTTCTGTCACATTTTTCAGCTCATCTTTGTCTTGACATATTCCTACATTATAATTTACATACATCCACCATGTACGGGGCACGTTCAATTCTGAACCACTGCATTCCTTATGGCCCACTGCAGCTTTAGATTGGGGAAAAAAAGAAGAAGAAGAAGAAGAAGAAGAAGAAGAAGAAGAATTGTGTCACCCTCTCTGAGCTGTATTTCATTTAAAGTGTCTGACACATTTCCATCACACTGCAAACCATTGTATGCACATTCTTGTTAGATTGACCAGATTTTTGTGTCATTAAAAACTCTTGCAGTATTATTTAGTCTCTCTATGTGAATTCTGTTTTGTTCCTTTTTAAAGTCGATGTATAGGGTGAAAAGTTCATGTTATGCTCATAACACTTTTCCCATAGGTGTCTCAGAGTGAATACATTGCCCTTAGTTGTATATGTAGACAATATTTTGTATACTATGTTACAGAGGGAATGCCTTGGTAGTTGTAGCAGTTTGTCTTTTGGCTTTTTTTGGAGAATGTGTATTTCAGAGTTATTTCTATTATTCAGACATTTCCTCCTGTGTTTCATATCTTATGAATGAGATGCAGTATTTTACTATGGATCACAAATTTATTTTCTTTCACCATTTCTGCCACAATTTCATATTCTCCAGATGTCATGTTGTTCTTTAACCTTGTGATTCTCTTCTTCAGTTTTTTTGTATTGACTGCTGGTGTCTCATCTCCCATCTCACCTTCCATTTTCTCAGTACGTTATATTGATCTTAGTGGAGCTTAATTTATGTGGTGAAGTGTTGTCTTTAAAACTTTGTCTTTACTGGCCACTAAGCAACTATTCCTATCTAGAATAAAAGTGGCTCTCATTTCAGTTCTTCTTCTTGAGTTTTTAATTGCTTAGAAGAGCTGCCTCAATTTGTCACCGACTTACTTTTTCTGATTGTATTAATCTTCGTTTCCCCCTCTGGCCTCCCAGAAAAGTTCTTTCCTCCTGTCAATGGTTGCATTGGCTAGTCATTCAACTCTCCTCCTTCTCAATCAGTTGTGTGTTGACATCTACATCTATGTAGATACTCTGCAACCCACTGTACAGTGCATGGTGGAGGGTACCCTGTCCCACTACTTTTGATTTAATTTCCTGTTCCGTTCACAGAGCAAGAGAAAAACTACTGTCTACATCCCTCCATGTGAGCCTTAATCTTTCGTATCTTATCTTGGTGGTCCTTACGCAAAGTGTATGTTGCAGCAGTAGAATTTCTTGGCAGTCAGCATCAAATGCTGATTCTCTAAATTTTCTCACTAGTGTTTCTTGAAAAGAGTGTTGCCTTCCCTCCAGAGATTCCCATTTGAGTTCCTGAAGCATCTCCATAACACTTGTGTGTGTGTTCAAACCTACTGGTAACCAATCTAGCAGGCCGCCTCTGAATTCCTTCGATGTCTCCTTCAATCTGACCTGGTACGGGTCCCAAACACTAGAGCTGTATTCAAGAATAGGTCGCACCAGTGTCCTATATGCAGTCTCCTTTACAGGTGAACCTGTCTTTCCTAAAAAATTTCCCAATAAACTGCAGTTGACCATTCACTTTCCGTACCACAGTTCTCTCATGCACCTTCCATCTCATATCGCTTTGCAACATTACACCCAGATATTTAAACAAGTTGACTTGCTTTTAATTAATTTCTCTTCTGTTGTGTCCAATAGTTGCCTTCACTGTCTTCGTCATCAAATACCTTATTCAGCACCTTCACCCTCTGGTTCATTTCTTTCTTGTAAGTTATCAAACTGATTCCTAATTTACAATTTGTAACCAAGACTTACTTTATTGTGGTTCAGTTTCTTTCTTTTAATACCAGACAGTCTATTGCTGTTTCTCCTGTACTTGGTTTTCAATTCAATATCCAGCTTGCAAATGACCAGGAAATAGTGTATGTTTAATACTTTGGACTATTAATGTCTACAATGGATACCTGATTTATGGTTTTGCCACGTGGTGAGACTAAATTCATATATATATATATATATATATATATATATATATATATATATATACACACTCCTGGAAATGGAAAAAAGAACACATTGACACCGGTGTGTCAGACCCACCATACTTGCTCCGGACACTGCAAGAGGGCTGTACAAGCAATGATCACACGCACGGCACAGCGGACACACCAGGAACCGCGGTGTTGGCCGTCGAATGGCGCTAGCTGCGCAGCATTTGTGCACCGCCGCCGTCAGTGTAAGCCAGTTTGCCGTGGCATACGGAGCTCCATCGCAGTCTTTAACACTGGTAGCATGCCGCAACAGCGTGGACATGAACCGTATGTGCAGTTGACGGGCTTTGAGCGAGGGCGTATAGTGGGCATGCGGGAGGCCGGGTGGACGTACCGCCGAATTGCTCAACACGTGGGGCGTGAGGTCTCCACAGTACATCGATGTTGTCGCCAGTGGTCGGCGGAAGGTGCACGTGCCCGTCGACCTGGGACCGGACCGCAGCGACGCACGGATGCACGCCAAGACCGTAGGATCCTACGCAGTGCCGTAGGGGACCGCACCGCCACTTCCCAGCAAATTAGGGACACTGTTGCTCCTGGGGTATCGGCGAGGACCATTCGCAACCGTCTCCATGAAGCTGGGCTACGGTCCCGCACACCGTTAGGCCGTCTTCCGCTCACGCCCCAACATCGTGCAGCCTGCCTCCAGTGGTGTCGCGACAGGCGTGAATGGAGGGACGAATAGAGACGTGTCGTCTTCAGCGATGAGAGTCGCTTCTGCCTTGGTGCCAATGATGGTCGTATGCGTGTTTGGCGCCGTGCAGGTAAGCGCCACAATCAGGACTACATACGACCGAGGCACACAGGGCCAACACCCGGCATCATGGTGTGGGGAGCGATCTCCTACACTGGCCGTACACCACTGGTGATCGTCGAGGGGACACTGAATAGTGCACGGTACATCCAAACCGTCATCGAACCCATCGTTCTACCATTCCTAGACCGGCAAGGGAACTTGCTGTTCCAACAGGACAATGCACGTCCGCATGTATCCCGTGCCACCCAACGTGCTCTAGAAGGTGTAAGTCAACTACCCTGGCCAGCAAGATCTCCGGATCTGTCCCCCATTGAGCATGTTTGGGACTGGATGAAGCGTCATCTCACACGGTCTGCACGTCCAGCACGAACGCTGGTCCAACTGAGGCGCCAGGTGGAAATGGCATGGCAAGCCGTTCCACAGGACTACATCCAGCATCTCTACGATCGTCTCCATGGGAGAATAGCAGCCTGCATTGCTGCGAAAGGTGGATATACACTGTACTAGTGCCGACATTGTGCATGCTCTGTTGCCTGTGTCTATGTGCCTGTGGTTCTGTCAGTGTGATCATGTGATGTATCTGACCCCAGGAATGTGTCAATAAAGTTTCCCCTTCCTGGGACAATGAATTCACGGTGTTCTTATTTCAATTTCCAGGAGTATATATATATATATATATATATATATATATATATATATGTGTGTGTGTGTGTGTGTGTGTGTGTGTGTGTGTGTGTGTGTGTGTGTGTGTGGGAACATGGTTGATTTTACATAAACACCCCCAAAACTTGTGTTAAGTTAAAAAGTTGTACCCTATTCACAGTGAGTTTTTTGTTTGTTTGTTTTTTGTTTTGTGAAATATATTGTGTTTCTCTGCTTTTAAGTTAATGTAAGAACCTAAATAATTGCAAAAACGTTTTTTTTAATGAAAATTACACAATTCTTCCATATAACTTTGTTGTGCCTTGGTATTAAATTCCATCAAAAGTTTTGAAATTGTCATGACACCTGACAAAATTATCTTGCACAAATAAATTTCTCTACATTACCGTTTCATAAGTCTAATAATATATAGCCAGTTTGTTTTTTTGCGATCCCTCAAAGTCTTTCAAATGTCATGATACACTCTTAGAAAAACTCTAGTTTCATGGAACTGAAAGCTTCACACACAGTTGATTTGAATCATATTTGACAAACAGAATGCAAGATGTTTTCTGCATAATTCAGACAGTGTTAGAAAGGTAGAAAATTTTGGTGGCGGGGGTAAAATTTTGGATCCACTCCTATTATTTGTATATGTGAATAACCTTCCACTTACAAGAAAAATTCGTATGTTTTGCAGACGATACTTGTGTTACAGTAAATCCATTTAGAGAGACAGAAACAGAAGAGTTGTAAATTATACTTTCCAAATAATTATTAAGTGGTTCTCTGATAATGGACTCTCTCAGAATTTTGAAAGGAGGGGGGAGGAAAAAAAAGAAAGAAAAGAAAACAAAGACATCCTATATCAGTCAGTTCTGTACAACAAATACTCATACCAACAACTGATGTAGCACATGAGTGTGTGTCAGTAAGTAGAGTAGAATGCTCCAAATTTTTGGGTATACACATTGATGAAAATATGAACTGGAATAAGTGTATTACTGAGCTTCTCAAACAATTAAGTTCATCTGCTTCTGCTAATCTTGGAAACAAGACATATCAACCTCATGACATCTTTTGCATATTTCCACTTGATAATGCCATACAGAATACTTTTCTTGTAACTCATCTTGTTTCTTGTAACTCATCACTTAGAAAGAAAGTATTGCTTGCGCAGAAGCGAGCAGTAAGAATAGTATGTCGTTTTCATCCATGAATGTCGTGTAGGTACCTGTTGAAGGAGCAAGGCATTTTAACTATGCCATCAGAGTACATATTTCCGCTAATGGGATTCATCGTAAATAATCCCTTACGGTTTGAGAGGAATAGGAACATACACACAGTACTAGAGGGAAAAATATCCTTTATTATTAAAGTTGTCAGTGTCTCAAAAAGGAAAATTATTTATCCTGGACAACTCGTCCTATTCCACTGGCAAATTTCTACTTTAAAAATGCAGCTTGTTTTCAAGCATGAGTAGGAATAAAATGATAAATATGATCATTCATGTTAATACTAATCATGTATACATATCCCACAAACTGACTCGTTCCATATCATTTCCATAAAATAATCATTCAAATGACCTACAGAACATATAACTAACTACAGAAACCATGATTTAGTGATGGTTTTATTATTTATATATATACACCAATGAAGGCGATTACCACCACAATTCAAGTTCCATAATAGTGATAATGTAACTTCTGTGAACACTGCTTGTATGTTGTGATGAGTTAACTTGTTCCATAAGTGTTTGAATTACTCAAGATGAATGTGAGGATGTGCTTTCTGAAAACTATATGACTAATTTTGTTCCACTCTCTTGTACAATGTGAGCTTGTACTTCAATCCTAATTATCTCTTCATCAATGACATCTTTTACAGTAACCTTGCCTCTTTGTTTCATAGCCATCAGAGTTATGATTTTGATAATCCTACGGAACTGTAAGTAAGAATAAGTGACAAAACCACAAAATTCTGTATTTTATGATTGCCAGGGCATATACAATGATATGTAGATTATTTTATGTACTATGATAACTAGATGTGAGCTGTGCGTTACCTGCAAATGACTTCTCATATCATCAGTAACATGAAACTTCGTAAGTACAGTGCGACTTCTTCCATTCATGGCTTCTATTATTAGAGAACTTATACAGGGTGTCCCAGGAGGAATGGTCAATATTCAGGGATATGAAAGGAAAGCTCATTCAAAGCAAAAAAGTCGAGTAAACGTAGACTCTAAAGCACATACTTCAAGTTTTATGAGCACGTTTTCAGTGGAAGAGGTGTTTCATAGTAGGGAAGATATATATGTGCTCATAGCTCTTAAGGTATGCACATTAGAGCCCATGATTATTGGACATTTTTTCCTTGTTTTGGTCCATGCTACCATCTCTCAAAATATGGAAAGCAAAGAGCATGTAGTAGAATGGATTTGTTTCACAGTCTCAAAGACTTTTGGTGTGCAAGATGTATGAGACAGGCGAAATACCCTCAGGTGTTAAGAAGAATTTAATAATTCCATTTCCAAAGAAAGCAGTTGCTGACAGATGGGAAAATTATGGAACTATCAGTTTCATAAGTTATGTTTACAAAAGTCTAACATGAATTCTTTACAAAAGAGTGGAAAACTGGTAGAAGCCAACCTCACACAAGATCAGTTTGGTTTCCGGAGAAATGTAGGAACAGACGAGGCAATGCTGACCCTGCAACGTATCTTAGAAGATAGGTCAAGGAAAGGGAAACATACATTTATACCATTTGTAGACTTAGAGAACGCTTCTCACAATGTTGACTGGAATACTCTTTTACAGATTCTGAAGGTAGCAGAGGTAAAATATGGGGAGCAAAAGTCTATTTATAACATGTACAGAAACCAGACGTCAGTTACATGAGGTGAAAGGGAAGCAGTGGTAGAGAAGGCATTGAGATAGGGTTGTAGCCTGTCCTCGATGTTATTCAATCTGTACATTAAACAAGGGAAACCAAAGAAAAAATAGGAATAGGAATTGAAGGTCAGGGAAAAGAAATAAAAACCTTGCAGTTTGGCGATGACAGCAATTCTGTCAGAGACAGCAAAGGACTTGGAAGAGCAGTTGAACAGAATGGAAAGTGTCTTGAAAGAAGGATATAAGATGAACATCAACAAAAGCAAAACAAGAATAATGAAATGTAGTAGAACTAAATCAGGTGATACTGAGGAAATTAGGTTAGGAAAAGAGACACTTAAAATAGTATATGACTTTTGAGCAGCAGAGTAACTGATTGTGACTGAAGTAGAGAGGATATAAAATGTAGACTGGCAATGGCAAGAAAAGCATTTTTGAAGAACAGAAATTCGCTAACATCGAATATCGATTTAAGTGTTAGGAAGTCTTTTCTGAAAGTATTAGCCTGGAATGTAGCCATGTATGGAAGTGAAACATGGACGATAAACAGTTTAAACAAAACGAGAATAGAAACTTTCGAAATGTGGTGTTACAGGAGAATGTTGAAGGTTAGATGGGTTGACCATGTAACTAATGAGATGGTACTGAATAGAACTGGGGAGACAAGAAATTCGTGGCACAACTTGACCAAAAGAATGGATCGGTTGATAGGACACATTATGAGACATTGAGGGATCACCTCTATAGTATTGGAAGGAAGTGGGTGGGGGGTATCATAGAAGGAGACCAAGAGCTGAAATACAGTAAGCAGATTCAGAATGATGTAGGCTGCAGTAGTTATTTGGAGATGAAGAGGTTCGCACACTATAGAGTAGCTTGGAGAGCGGCATCAAAACAGTCCTAGGAGTGAAGACAGCAACAACAACAACAGCAATATAATTAGCATAGGAGAAATAATTGAACGTACTGAACTGCTTGAAAATACACTTGCTTTTGATTACATTTATTTCAATGATAAAATTTATTTTAAAAAATGCATTAGCAGTGGGGAATTCTTTAACTGGGAATCAAGCAGACATTTTTGTTAATCATTTTGAAATTAAACTGTTTGAAGAAAATCCTGAAATTACCAGTAAATCATTAATTATAAGAAATATGCCGTGACAATACTCTGTTGCTTCAAAAAAGATGAAACAGATACTTCAGCCTAACTTTTAAATACATTGGTCCCAAACTTTCATTTGTTGCAGGATATGAAAATGAAAATGTCAGGAGAATCAGTTTTCTTGATCTTACACCATTTCTAAACACAATCATAAATTTATTTTACTATTTACAGGAAACCAACTGCAACAGATGTTATCATAAACTTTTTTTTTGCCCACTCAAATATAAAAAAGTGTTATTTCATTCAATGATTCGTAGAATATTAAAATTTTGGCTAAAGTCAGACAAAATCCAAAAAGACATAGCTATTCTTAAACAGATTGCTACGGCCAACAATTTCAATGCTAATGAAGTTGATGATTTGGTCAATAACTTATGGAGATTGATACTCTCAAAATGCAATGAATTTAAAATTTACCTTAATTACTGATATGGGTAATATAAATAAATTATTTAACAGTACTGACATCACCATATTTTTCTCTACCAACAATTTTCTACAGAAGGTGCATAAACTTGCAGTTGGTAGCTAGAGTATCAAAGTCTGGTATTTACAAAGTTCTTTGTAATGGCTCGATAAACAAAACATCGGGCAAACTGTCCGAAGTTTCCGTATCCACTTCACAGTACACACAGGTAGTGCCTGTGGCAAATCATTATTTGGCCAACATCTTATGCAAAATATGCATTCTGAAGGTTCTCTCCAGAATAACTTAAAAATTCTTCATAATGCCCCCAAAGGGTACTTTCTTAATATCCTTGAGGAAATCGAGATTTATGCACGTTACAGAAATGAGCCATCTTTCTTCACTAAATGAGCAACTGGACTTAAAAACATTTTTATTGTCTTTTCGATGATCTGCTAGTAAATATTCCTGCTCTTTCGTTTCCCTTTTTTATCTTATTTTATCTTTATAACATAACATATATTTTTTACATTTTTTAGTTATTGGTTTCAATCTTATTTTATTCTTGGGCTACATGATCCACAGATGGTATAAAGGGTCTCAAACTGTACTTATTTCCCAGTTAGTGATAATTTTGATTATTTTTGGCTATTTGTATATTTTTTCCATTTCCCGGCTGACTAGTTTTAGACAGCATATTTTGGCTGCTGGTATATGTTTTCTGTGTTCAAGTTCCAGGCCAACAACTTTTCAACCTGCATACTCAAGTTTGTTCACTGATTTTCACATCTCCACCGTGTCCAGTGGCATCTTCTTGTTGCCACAACAACAATGGCACAACATGTGCATACCAGAACTACGACTTATAAACTCATCAGTTCCTGGTGTCTCATCAACTGTATACATCTCCGCGGGGATCAGTGGCATCCATTTTTCGATGCGATAGTGGTTCACCGAAACTTTGTCCATGTAGCGACAGATTGTGTCACCTGTCGGCATTACACCTTTGGTTTATGGTCTGCTTACCAATGACGTACCATATTGATACTCTTTGTGCCATCTCCACGACAATCGATGGCTTCACTTTTAATCGTCTTTACTGCGTATTCCTTTGATTTGTTTTACACTTTTACATACTGTTCACACAGGGCAGCTAATACTCATATAACTGATTGTTACTAGTTTGTTTTGCATTTACTTTTTATCATTGTTTTACTGATCAACTACGGCTTGTACCAGTTAATGCTGATGTAATTTAATGTCTTTATTTTTAATTTTTAGTGCTCAAATTTATAATTGTGGTGTATTCAAGCTTTTCAGCAACTGACATTTGTATCTTTGCATATATGTTTCGTGCTCTGACTGCCGTCTGTGCTCACCACCTGAGATAAACATCTTTCCATTAATTTTACGTTATTTTATTGGTCTTAGTTTTTTAACTTCATTGTTTTCTAAGTTGTTAAATCATCTGTAATTCTGAGATTTTTTCTGAATATGATTGTAATTGATTGAATCTGCTGACCATTTTAGTAAATATTTTATGCAATGAACACAGAATTCAAAAAATAAGTTTTTGCTACCAAAATAATCAATCCAGTTCATTCACAAATAATACTTTTGCATTAATTGATCAAGAATGTAGATGTACAACAACATCTGCATGCCCCCTGACATACTACACACAGTTAGCACACCATAACAAATATAGGTGCCCAAGCTATAATTTGGAACGTTGATTGTCCCTGAACTTAACAGTGAATATAACACAGTGGGAACTATATATAGATTCCACTGGTATACATCAAGTGCTTACCTCCAGTGTTGGGAATGTGAACCAATTAAGTGTCATATTTACCCATTGGTGTGGTGCACAAGTGACCCTGTGTGAATTTTATGAATTCGCCCGTGCCTAACCTCCTCAACATGCAGGGTAGATCAAACTAATGTTGATGACTGGGAAGAGGTCTGGTAGCAAAACCTACGGCCGAGATTATTTTGAAATGGGAAAATATACCAAGGAGCAGGAAAAACTGAAATTTTGAGTAAATTTTCTGACCCCATATCGGTATGTGTTCTCTCTAACAAATGCCTACTATTTTGTGGACTGGGTCATCTAATACACCATATTAAACTCTCACCAACTGTTTGTGATGGGCACTTGGAGTAATAACTTATTAGGATGTAAATTTTGCTGAACTCTCTTTACATCATATGATAAAATAATGTCAGTTTCTAAGAATATTGGTAGTTTTTATTGTCATT
The DNA here is from genome assembly GCF_023864275.1 of Schistocerca cancellata. Lineage (NCBI taxonomy): Eukaryota > Metazoa > Arthropoda > Insecta > Orthoptera > Acrididae > Schistocerca > Schistocerca cancellata. The sequence continues at coordinate 202,496,946 of NC_064629.1, forward strand.
GTGAACACCTCCTTTCTATTTTCTTTCAGCTACTGGACCACCAGTGTTTCCTGGTCCTAGAAGTGACTTCAGGCCTCCAGGTCCTGATGGGTTTATTCCTCCAGGACAAATGGGTTTTAGGCCACCAGGTCCAGGACAGTTTTTAGCAAGAGGGGTTACTGAACCGTTGCCACCAGGACATGAGAGAGAGAATTTTGATCCTAGGGGACCACCACCTCATGAGATGTTTGAAGGTCGACAGAGACCTGATGACTTTGTACAGAACAGGGAAGACTTTGATCATAGAAGAGGTCATGAAGATTTTCCTCCAAGGGGGCCACACCATGCAGAAGATTTCAATATGTCTTTGAGAACAGACGATTTTGAACGCCGAGGGCCTTCCCGTGGACCGCCTGTTGAAGAGTTTGAACCGAGAGGCCCATATCCTGATGACTTTGGCCGTGTGCGAGGTCCTAGACCTGACATGTTTCCACCTCGAGGCCCAGAAATGTTTGGACCAAGAGGAATGATGGGCCCCAGAGGTCCAATGCGACCTGAAGGCTTTGGACCTCGTCCAATGCTAATGCGTGGACCTGGTAAGTTGAAATTCTTACAATTAAAATGTTTATCTGTTGTTCTTTCGTATATAAATTCCAAGAAATTTAGAAGGAACGTGTGTCAGTAATGGTTGGCAAGATTATTTTTGTTTATCTTGTAAGAAGAGGTGGTTATTGTACCCATAGTAAGTGTGATACAGAACTTAAAAAAGAAGAGGGGAAAGAAAAGTGTAATCTAGTTGTAATCATGCCTCTCTGGATTATCCTTTTGGTAATAATAATATCAAACATGACATTAGCAGTCTTGCTTTTGTATTTACTACATTTTATGAAACTTGTTTGATTTCTGTTATAAGGTGCAAGTATTACAGAGGGTAGTATTATAGAGAAAAAAGTAGTAGTGAAGAATATATGTGTTTACAGACTAAGATTCTAAGTGTAATTCCCATTGAGTTTGTTCCCTGCTTAAAGGCATGAAAAATTGATAGTAATGGTGGGTAGAAATGGGCACATGTTATATACGTGTAACATTTGTACTTGATGTCAGCGGATTTTCGTTTTCTCGTTGTGTTGTGAAATCATGCAAGTCGTGCATCATTAATCATTTAGAACTGTAGGTGTAGGTGGGTGATGCCAAATACTTATGGCTCCTTTATGATGTCCACTACCATCACTCCCACAACATTCATTTCTATTTCTGCTGCATTCCAGGCAAAATTTCATTCCACTGCTTTCTGTATTCCTTCGTACAGTTCTTAACTGTGTTGGCCCTTGTTCTAACAGATCTAGTGTAGAACCAGAATGAGATTTTCATTCTGCAGTGGAGTGTGCTGATATGAAACTTCCTGACAGATTAAAACTGTGTGCCGGATCGAGACTTCAACTCGGGACCTTTGCCTTTTGCAGACAAGTGCTCTACCAACTGAGCTACCCAAGCACGACCCGTCCTCACAGCTTCAATTCTGCCATTACCTAGTCTACTACCTTCCAAACTTTACAGAAGCTCTTCTGCGAACCTTGCAGAACTAGCACTCCTGGAAGAAAGGATATTGCGAAGACATGGCTTAGCCATGTGAAGTTTGGAAGGTAGGAGACGAGGTACTGGCAGAATTGAAGCTGTGAGGGCGGGCGGTGAGTCGTGCTTGGGTAGCTCAGTTGGTAGAGCACTTGCCCTTGAAAGGCAAAAGTCCCAAGTTCAAGTGTCGGTCTGGCACACAGTTTTAATCTGTCATGAAGTTTCAGATCTAATGTAGTTATACACAATGATGTAAACACAACGCTATGACACTCTTAATTACATTTAAAAAGTCCACAGCTTTAGTCATTCTGTTATTCCATGATTTCGTACCTTTTTTGAAAATTGATCAGGTGGTAGGCATACTTTGTTTTTTATGCTGGGCAGTTGTGTCGGGATGAAATAAGTTCCCATAGAGCTTACAAAGCAGAGTTCAGGAATGTAAACTTGTTTATGGCCTTAGTGTAAGATAGTCATTTATAAGAAATGGAAATATTCTGTCACTATTTCAAATCCAGGTTTTTCAGCTTTCAGGACTGTTCATAATGACAGTTGAAATCTTTCATGTTAAGTGGTTGGAACTTTTGGTGGCTAATGTGTGGTGGTAGTATGTCAACAGTCTGTGTGATTTGAAGTTGTATTTCACCATTTATGATGCCTGAAGTATGTATGTGATTGATAGAAACAATAAGTAAGGGCTGTATTTTCAGTGTAATGTTTTACTAATTTGGTCATTCTGTATATTTTGTGGGATATCACGCATAATTAGGAACGTGTGGATTTTAACTGGCATGGGATCAATTCGCCATTACTTTCCTGCATCTGCATCATCCCAAAAAGCCACATTATGGTGCACAGCAGAGGGTACTGATTGCACTATCATTACTTCCTTCCTTTTCTTTATAAACTGCGGATAGTCCATGGGAAGAATGTTTATTGTTTAGCTTCTGTTTGAGCTCAGCTCTCTCTAATTTTATCTTCATGGTCTTTCCACAAGATACAGTATATGGAGGTGTAAGTACTATACTGATTGACTTTACTAGGAGTGTACACTCTTGACATTTTTACAGCAAACCGCACCATGATCCACAATGCCTCACTTATAGCATCGAGCATCTGCAACTGGAGTTGACCGAGTGTCTTTGTGACACTTTCACACATACTAAATGAACTTGTGGGTAGACTGCAATTCTAGGGGACTCTTACAATGAATCTATGCGGCATCTGCTTTACCTGTGATTAGTTTTACGTGGTCTTTCCACTTTAAATTGCCCCATGCATATATTCCCAGGTATTTTATAGAGTGACTGCTTTCAGTGACTCTTCTGCAATCATGTACTCATACAATAACAGGCCTTTTTGCCTATTTACGTGGAATATATTACATTTATTTATGTTGATGGTCAACAGTCAATTCCTCCATCAAATATTGGTCTTCTGCAGCTCTTCCTGCAGTTTACTACATGCTGGTTTCATGTTTAATAACTACATTGATGACTGTACTGTAAATACTAGCATTTATATCTCCCCTACAATCGTCTTAATATAGTAAATTAAATGCTACTACTAATGATATTTTTGTGAGAGTCTGCATCACGAGAAATTTTTCATTTAATTAACGTTAATTTGATATCTCATTGGTGTAAATCTCTTGTCATTGTAGTGCTGCTGATATAGATCGTTATGCGTTGTTTCAAGGGAACAGAAGGTTATTGTTGTTATTATTTATCATCATCATCATCATCATCATTATTATTATTAGCCAAACGATTGCTGTCTCGTCTGTCAAAATTAAGAGAATATTGAATCAGCTTACAGCATTTTATCATAAAGTAGGAAACCAGAACATGTAAAGACATAAATGTCGGACTGTGTCCTGCTGTCAGTATGTTTATTAATGGTCTAAAATGACTTCCAACTTATTTGTCCATTATTTCTGCAACTCTGTAGGACCCATGTTCCACCCAAGAGGACCACCTCATCCAATGGCAATGAGAGGAATGGGACCAGGACCAGGACCGGGGCCAGGACCAGGGCCTGGTCCAAGACCTGGTAAATACAATTATTCAATGAATATTTTCTTTAATAATATTGTTTTCTTCTATAGTGTGGATAGGTTAGGAAAAAACATTTCATTTATAGGAAGCTAGAGAGCAAAGAACATTGTGAAATTTTTTAATGATTTCGTTTTTGTTGTTCTGTTAGTAAGAACATTTATTACAATTGTAACAGATTTAAGAGCTTGCATGATATCTGCACAATTAGGTTATAGACTGTCACTGTGTTCTGTTGTATAGAAATGCAAAGAGAGAAATTATCAAACTGTTGCAGTTTTCAACTACAGCTATTGAAATACAAATTTTTTAATAATTTTATAATCTCATAGATAATAGACAACTGTATAATTTAGTGTTTATGTGTTTTCAGGTATGTGGATGGATAATCAGGGACCTCCTATGTATCCACCAAGAGGATTCGAAGGACCTCCTGGCGAGGGCCCACCGCCAGATGGATTCTTTCAGAGACCACCATTTGATGACATGGAGCGGCGGCAGTGGGAAGATGGGAGGCATGCACGGGGCCGTGGACAGGGTCCAAGAAGAGGTCCTGGAACACCTGGACCTGGATTTGCTCCTCATGCAGGAAACCGTAGACGTGAGGAGGAGTCACCACTACTTCAGAGTCCAGCAAAGCGTGCAAAAGCTGAGGATTTGCCATCTGCAGAAAAATGTAAGGAGGAGAAGGTATTTAGAAAATCAGAAAGGGATCGTAATAGGCGGTCCCGGTGGAGTAGTGCTTCTCCTAAAGAAGACAAGTTTGAGGAAGTTAGTGTGGAAAATAATAGTGACACTACGTTTAAAAGGTCAGGGGCAGTAGATGAAACATCACTGTGTTCTATAAAATCTGAAGAGCACCGTGAACAGAAAGAAAGTGTTAATTCTGAGAAATGTGTGACTTCAGAGCCTGCAACAGATCTAGACTGTGGGGAAAACACTCCTTGTCCAAGTAACAATCAGTCGGACCACCAAAAGCAAGTCATGGATAATGAATCACATGTAAGTTCCCAAGGTGAACCAGGAAATGATCAAGAGTCATCTACTGCAGTGAATTTTGATAATACCACAGAAGTGAGTTTTTCTGGTGCCAGAGAAAAGAATTTTGGTGACACCTCCAAAGTGTTTCTCAGCACAGAACTGTCTCATACAGATACTACCGAAGTCAATTTCCCTGACGGAATTGAAATGATTCACACCAATGAAGTGATTCATACTGACACCAGTCAGATTAATTCTCCTGTCGCCTCTGAACTAGTTCATTCTGACACCATTAAAGTGACTCACACTACTGAAGTAGTATGTACTAACACCACTGAGGTGCTTCATACTGACACAACTGAGGTAGTTCATACCGACACCGTTAAGTTGGTTCATACTGAGACCACTGAGGCATATCATAGAGACACCACCGATACATTTCGTACAGATGCCACTGGGGAATTTCATGAAGACACAAATGAGGCATTTTGTGAAGACACAAATGAGGCATTTTGTGAAGACACAAATGAGGCATTTTGTGAAGACACAAATGAGACATTTCGTGAAGACACCAATGGGGCGTTTCATGAAGACACCAATGGGGCATTTCATGAAGACACCAATGGGGCGTTTCATGAAGACACCAATGGGGCGTTTCATGAAGACACCAATGGGGCGTTTCACGAAGACACCAGTGAGGCATTTCACGAGGACACCAATGGGACGTTTCACGAAGACACCAATGGGGCGTTTCATGAAGACACCAATGGGGCATTTCACGAAGACACCAATGGGGCGTTTCCTGAAGACACCAATGGGGCATTTCATGAAGACATCAGTGGGGCATTTTGTGAAGAAACTAATGGGGCCTTTCATGAAGATCCAAATGAGGCTTTTCCTGCAGACTCTACTGGTGCATTTCATCCAGACTCTACTGAAGGATTTCATGCTGATTCTACTGATGAGTTTCATGCTGATTCTACTGATGCTTTTCATGCAGACTCCACTGAGGCATTTCAGACAGATGCCACTGATGTATTTCAGACAGACACCACTGAGCCGTATCAGTCAGATGCCACTGATGTGTTTAATACAGACACTACTGATGTGTTTAATACAGACACTGCTGATGTGTTTAGTACAGACACCAATGAAGTGTTTCAGTCAGAATCTGCTGATGTGTTTCGTACTGAGGCCACTGAGGTATCTCAAACTCCAAGCACTCAACTATCTGATAATGACACCACTCAAGTGTCTGATGCTGATGTCACTCAAGCGTCTCATAGTGATGAAACTTCAGCATAATAAGCTACATATTTACAAATATTTTGATACATTTCTCTTACCCTGCAAAATTTTTTGAAACACTCTTATTTTCAGATATTCCTCTTCCTCAACTACTAAATGTGAATGATGTTTTAGTCTCAAGACTAATTCACAGAAACATGGGGAATGAAAACTGATAAAAGTGTTTAACTGAGTAATAATGCACAGGTAGTCTCCGACTTACTGATGCCCAATCATTCAGTATTTTTAAGAATCAGATTACTGTAAATTGGGTTATAGGTCACTCCTTATTGCTTACGATAGTTATTGTCTTATGTTAACAATGTCTCTTTTTGGTCACCAATCACAAGGTTGATTCTTGTCACTTATCAGCTATTCGCTTCATTTCTGTATAACTGTTGCACCTCATGTCATTAATGGTTTGCCTTTTGCACTCATATCTAAACCTGCCTGTGAGATTCTTTCCCCCTTCTGTTCCTTCAACTATGGTTTTTAGAAACAACAAATTTTGTGATGTGTGCCAGCCATCCTATTTCTCTGTTTCATTATGCTCTTTTGTATAATTTTTTCCTGTTGACTCATTGCAATATGTTCCATTTTATAAAAATCATTCGAAAGGAAATGTAATGCATTTGCTTAGTCTCTGTTTCTGTTGCCTCCAAAATAGAAATCTCAATCTTGTCATCCTATGAATGAAGATGTTTTGCTGTATCAGTCACAGATTTTGTTTACTTTTTTAAAGGTATTACGCATTTAAAAAACGGTCCACATTGTCAGGTGTCCTTACAGTTAGTTGCATTTACGTGATAGTTCTCTGTATTTAAATTCAGTTAATTTCATCAAAAAGTTGGTGCTGCTCACTAGGAGCACTTCCTGTGAATGTGTCAATGGTAATTTTGTAATTGCAGTATCTTCTTTTACACAACCCTCTCTAACAAAAGAATACAATGCTTGCATGTAAACTTTTGTGGCTCAATGGCAAAGCATGTTAATAATCCCATGTTTACATTCTCGTGTCACTTTTTCGGAAATGTTTCAAGTGAAATAAGTCAATTCCATGTTCAAAAAAGAAGTAGGACACGTGCAGACCCAATTTATTTATTTATTTTGTTTTTCACTAGAAAACAATTGTGAATGCTCTAATTGTCAATTAATTTTTTCCTAAGGACTGCAATGTGACTTTCTTTGTAAAAAGGAATCAAATACAACGTGATATAAGTAAAAGAAGGTAAACACACAGTGTCATTCAAAAATTTATTATGTTGCTCCTAATATATAACAGTGAACAGTTGTGTTCTTGTTCAGCTGTAATTTCATTTTCCCCAGTCATCATGACTCATTGTGCCCTTTCCCCTTTCAGATCTTTTTTTCATTGAAGATTTCAACTTAGAGCATAAAATGACTTTTTTCTGACATGATGACGTAAAGCTTGCACTTTTCCTTCAGATCTACAAATTATACCTAGGAACCCATAATTTCATACGTATTTCAGTTACAGTATTTCAAGAGATATTTTGATTAGATATATGTTGTCACATTTTATCATAGCTTAGGCCTGTATTAGGTTGAAGACTTCCTGTGCAGTTAAATGTGTGAGCACCCCATGGTGTTTGTGTGACACACATTTGTTATATCTGTGTTTTTCTTGTGTAATGTAAAGGAGTACTTGCTGAGGAGATTGGAACAAATATTTTAAAATATTGTGTACTAATAATTTTTGTATGTTTTGCTAATTTGTTGCTCCTTTAATAGTGTTTCTGTGTTGAAATGTGCACGTCCATCTTGTTTTGATTGATGAATGTAATGGTGAAATACTATTAATTTACCATATTTGCAGTTAAAATTAATTATGTTGTTAAGTCTTATAATAGAATTATAAGTACAAGGTGCACGAAAATTGCCATCCTTAAAAGACTGTTTTTAGGCATGCAAGTGAACACAGGACAATTTTTGAATAAAGACAAAGAAATTTTTATCTGTGATATATACAAGCAACTCTTGTGGAGTTAGTTATTTTTTAGAATAACCACATTGGTTTATGATCAAGTTTTTATTCATAGTGTTTTATGAAAATGTTGTTTTATTAAAAGTTTTCATTTCCAAACTGTTCTGAGTAGTTACAAAATGGCTGGTTTTCAACATGCTTTCTTTCCACATAGCATCTGAGAATCTGAACTATTTTTATTATTGACACAATGTGTTCCCTCAATAGAAAGACAAAATGTTGGGAGTGATATGTTATATAAATAATAAACCTCATTCATTTCCCTCCCTTTGTTCATCCAGAAGCTTTTTCCTTATTTAAAAGTTTTTAATGTCATCATTAGTTGGGACCCTTTCTTTTAATTGTTCAGTTGACATTATAAATTTCACTGTCGTGTAGGTCAGGCTTCCCAATTCATGTCAGTGTTCGGGAATGTATAATGAAAACAATGAGTACAATATTTACAAATCTATTTGTACATACCCATTTCTAATTCATTACAAGTTATGATGTTATGTATCAATTTCGCAATAAAGCCAGCAGCATTTTCTGCAAAAGTGTAAATAATTCTGTGTGTGCTAGGAGTGTTATTTTAAAAAGTGAGAGTGGTCCATAAAGTGTAACGAATGAAGTAGAATAACCATATAGAAAATATCTCTTTATTTTTGTAATAATTTCTCATCTCTGCTTTCTACTGAACACCAAACAAGACATGCAGTGTTGTGCAAGCACTTGGGAATGCTCTTGCTTTTCTTGTTATTCCATTATTGGGAACCTCAATGACATTACAAACCTTGAATTTCTCTTTCACTATGCTTAAATTCTCTTAAAAGTGACTGAAAGACTTCGCAAATTTCACAGTTGTATATGGCTGTGGTGATGTATCTACTGTAGCATAAAAATTACATTTTCATGCGATGTCGCCCAAAATAGTTTCCATTCAGTTGTAAATCATATCTACATATGTATGAAATTTTGCTTTACTTTTCATGGCTGGTAAAGTGGTGAAGTCTTGGTATAACATTGGACTCGTATTAATCATTGCCTTAGTTAATGCATACATAAAAACAGCAGCTGAAAAACAGGAACAGAGTGCCAATAAGTAGTATGATACCCATTTATCTTCAGAAAAAGCCGGAGACAGATTTAGCTGTAAAATGTTACATGTAGTTCAGTGATTTCTCATCTGTCATCAGATATACTCTAGTGTTACTGTAACACATGAAAAACCTGTGTATCATCTGCAAAAGTCTTCTGTTTTTAAATCTCTCCATGAAGACAAAATCATTTCTGAACTACAACTAATGGTGTACACTAGATCATTAATATACTTGTCTGCTATTTTACTGCCCCTATCCTCAGCTCTTGGAAATGATGATGATACATATAGAAAGTTTTTTTTTTTTGTGCTCAATCCTCATTTCATTTTACCTGGTTGTTTCTTTTCAAAATATTGGCTGCAACAGTAGAAAATGTTCTCCACAATCCTAATTCAGCTTAACATTAGTAATATGCACACTATATTTCTTTTAATTTTTTAGATGACAGTATCATGTGCTCTAGTATTCTAGTCTCTTGGGTGGAGTGAGAGTTCTGATATTTTACATTAAATAGCTTTTACTAGGTGTAATTCTAGGTCAGACTCTGATAAAAAATAACTTCATAATCTTTGCAGTATCATATTTACACAACTTCAGATAAAAATCCAATGTTTTTGTGCCTTTCTATTTGTTCTGAGCCTAAAAAACTGTTTTATTTTTACACTTCACTATTATGATGTTTTGACCACCATTTGCAACCCAGAATTTCTTTGTTTTATGTAAATGGTGATGGTGGGAGAAAGGGGGTGGATATACACTTCATTTCTGAGTGTACACCCATTGTTGGGTACTTTTTTTTGTGTTCCAGTTTTATTCATCTCATCTTTTTATTTTCCACTGGTAGGAAATGCACAAGTGACACCTGTTTCAAGAACTATAGCTTGACCATTGACACTGTTATGTTACTGCCAATCTTGACAACACTGCTTGGTGATGGCACTTTTCTTAGGATAGTTAAGTATTTAGGGCATTACAAAATATTTATTTTGATACTGAATATAAAAGGTTCAAAAAAATAAAACAGTTGTTTGAGTGCACTAGAGATAGACTTGTACCAAAAACATTGTTTTACTGAAGTTGGAGGCCAATGATAAGCATCTGTGCAATTGGGTTTACAATTTATATAAAGAAATAGACAAATTAGTTATTGGTTAAGTGAAAGAAGTAGCTCTCAATTATTGTCTATCAGCCCATAACATTTGCTACACTCAGTTGATCAGAATAAGAATGGACACAATCAGATAAACAGAGGAGGAAATACGTATGTATAAACATTATCTGCAGTGGGCAATAGTGCATTTCTCTCTCTCTCTCCCTCCCTCCCTCCCCTCCCCTCCCCTCCCCTCCCCTCCCCTCCCCTCCCCTCCCCTCCCCTCCCCTCCCCTTCCCACCCCTCCCCTCCTTTCTCTCCCTCCCTTCTTCCGTCCCTTCCACCCTCTTCCTCTGCCCCCCTCTCCTTTTCTGTCTCCCCACCCATCACCCCCCCCCCCCATCAACCCCCCCTATCCCCCTCATCTCTGAGAGGGTCAGTGTTTTTGGCTGTCTGTCAGCATGTAACAACCCCATCTTTCTGAAGTATAATTTATTTTTGCAGCACATTTTTCCATGTTTTCCATTTCGTTTCGGTACCCTGCAGGTTTGGTCTTAGTTCATTCATGTAAATATTTGTCTGTTGTGGGTTTCTGTACTATGGCGACCTAATCCCAAGGTATTTGTTGGATTCAGTTTCAGAGAGAATCCATTACAGTTCAGGCGCACAGTTTTTCTATAGTTGGGTTTTTTTTTTTTTTTCAGTTATAACTTTGTAAGCTAAATGTGTATGATAGAAGGGAAAGTTTGCAACTTATTAAACATATTGGTGTAATTGATTTGTTATTGATATTAGTACTGATAAATACCCAAGACAAAATTCAGTACTCATTAAATTTCAGGGACTTTTCTTTTTGTCAGTAAACAGTGCACATTTTGCTGAAATTGCTGCTGGCTTTATAGAAATGTCTATCTGTGTACACAATTAGTTTAAGTGACATGATTATAAAGGAAATATGACCAGTGCCAGTCGTACACTTGTGCAGTATTGTGTGAGATTAAGTAACTATCACCATTAATAATAGTGTGCATGGGAGTGAGATGAATGAGGTTTCAACAGGCAAACGCTGAAGTGACTAAAATATGCTGTTGAACTGTAAGAAGGTTTATGAGGTGAGAGACTGAAGATTTCTAGATACTGTGTTTTGCCTTTGTGAGATGAAGTTGACTCATATTACTAATGTTAACTACATGGAACCTAACATGGATAATATATTATGAGCAAAATTGTGAAAATATACTTCAGGTGCATCTTTATGATCAGGACACCTGTTCTACATCTATGTTCATAAAATACATCAGTTTTTCTGATGAATTATGCGATTCTTAGATGCTGATCTATATCTTTTTGATTATTGTAAAGAAAATAAAACTAATGACCTGCTTCTCAATCAGAAAATAAATATTTCTTTCATTTAAAAGTAGCTTCATTAAATAAATTGCTTTTAAATTAATTAATTTTAATTTGTTTATGTTCTAACCTCCAACTATTTCTTATAGTACTCGATCAGGTCATACATAGGCAAGTTAACATACTATGCTGTGCTTCAAAAAATTAAGCAAAACAGACCATTCATAGTACTTTTTGAAAGTCATGAAATTAAGAATATTTGAATAAGGATATTGGAGGACCACAAACTGAATGCCAGAAATGTTACAGGCATGTTTGTTGCCATTACTTCACACCTAAAGAATGGTAACCATCTGATACCACCTTCATTTTGTGTATTCAGAATAAATCAGTCATGCATGTATATTTGTTAGGAAAAAATGTTTTACTTCATTTGCTGGCCTGTTGAACCTCAACTCCCCCATACAGGTAATATAAAAGATATTCCATAACACACCATAGACAGCAGGAGAATGTGAACTTTCTACTCATATTCTAACGCAGACATAAATAAAATGATTTGCCAAAAGGACACAAAAGGACCTTAATCGCAATGAATAACTTGACCTAGAATGTATTTTTTGCTCAGCTGCATCTGACAGTCTTTGTGAAGAAGAGCATTAATTCTCCATCCTGAATTATTAGTTCTGTCATTCATTAACTGCTGAATGAGTTTTCATTATTAAAAATTTTTCAGTGACTGCACTCATTAGATCATCTGAAGCAATTCATTTTTATATTCCAACATAGTTAATCAAGAAACAGCATTTTGGACAACTGTGTGCTCAATATTATGTTGAGGCAGTATAAATCGAATAAACAAAACAATACCACAGTTTATAATTGAGAATCTACTGCATTTTTTCAATGTGTTAGAAGTTTATAGTTGCTGTGTCACTGTGTGTATCATCTCATTGATTCTTTTTGGCAGAGAATGCGAATGTGTACACTCCTCTGAATAGCTTAAATCTGAAAGTAAAAAGTCTCACCAGTGAATAGGTAATTAGTGGCTCTCTCATTTAAATTCTACTCATTTCTGAAATACTTAACCCTCAGAAAAGAAATGGGACCCAGAAAAATGTTAAATGCAATTTAAAACATGATTTAGCACAGTGTGCGTGATTTTTAACTGTATTTAGTAGATAATGATAAAGACCAATTCATATCAAATGTACCATTGTAAGTAATAGACTTACTGTGACTATAAAATCTGAAGTTTTCGTGACATAATGGGTAGTGTAATAGCAGGCATTGTTCATTGTTTGCTGTACAGGAGTTTGCCAATTTCCATGATGTACATTTAAACCAATCACAGTGTGGTTTTCTGTGTCCTTACAAACGCAACTACATAGTTTTTGCAACTTTGTTGGTTGGTAAATACATAATTGCCAGATGCAGAACAATCTGTTGTCAAATCTTAAGTTGAATAACCAGCCATCATTTAGCTATCTCCTGAGTTGCATAAGTAACTTCAAAGGTAGGTGTTCCTGTGTTCACGTCTGCATCACCTGACATCGAGGAGGGGGATCTCGTGCTTGCACTCAAATTGAGTGACAAGTGCAAGGTACTGTGGCACTTTAATTTTCATTTATGGATGGGGTGCAGAATTTTGTTTAGGAAGTGCCCTTGTTAAAATTGTTTAGTAATAACTCTGTAATTGATGAAAACTAATAATTAATATCAGTCTGTATGATTGTATGACTTACATGCATGAGCATTATGCAGAGTATACATGTATGTATAAAAATGTGCACACAGTTTGACATGTCTGTGAATTTGAACTAGAAGGGAAAAAAATTGTGCACTATCTGTGATGCAGCACCCTAAGTTGTAAGAAGATTGTTAGTTCCTTTTTAATGTACAGTTTTGCATGAGAAATGTACTTTTGTTTATTCATTTGGTTTGATTTTCTTAAAAATATCATGAAGGTAGTGCTGCACTATATATATGGCTTTTGTATGTTAGTATTTTGCAGATGAATTTCTGTATTAATCTTCCATTTTATAGTTTCATAAGTATGATGCAGCATGGCTACATATATTTATTTCATATCAGCTCTTTGCAAAAATATTCTTGTTAAATAAGTCACCTGTTCATATTGTACCTTTTTTTAGATTTTTCTTCAACCTACAGCACCAGAAAAAGTCGTCTCATTGGTTTGCTTCAGTTGAGCTTACCAATCATGGTATTGTAATGTGTGATCACAAATTGAGATTCTTATGAAGAAAACAGTATAAAAGACATAGTCACAACAGTGATATATGGAGTGGATTTTTAATTGCTATTGTCAAAGCAATGTTCATATGACTGGTATGTGAACTGTATGAAAGGACTGTTGTGTGAGTTTTCTAATTTTTTGTTGCACTGTTTCATAATATTCAGTGGCGACAGACATTCAATAGCTGATGTAACGTGTTCTCAGTTCTGCATATCGTAGTGAAAAATGAGCAACATTTTTATTCTAAATTGACATATTTTTTGTAGGCTGTAATCCTACTAATCTATGGAAACATACACCGTAATTTGATGTACATATTTAATGTGTCAGGATGGTATGTATGTTATGGAAGCTATTAAGAATATGAACAAGAAGCCGAGGTGCCTTTATTGTCAGTTCCATACTGCAGACAGCCTTCTCTTCATGAAGTAAGAAATGCTATGATTAATAAAGTGGAAAGTGGAAGCTGTCATGTAGCCTATTAAGTCTTTGTATAGGATTTTGTGATAAAAGTACAAACCCCATGTTATTGTATTAAAACAACAACAAAACTCAGATTTGGTAGCATACTACATTTTTCTCAAATTTCTGCTGAGGATCTTAAATCATAATCCATTTCTGTACCAGTTGAATGGTTAGTGAGATTCATTTATATTCATGCAAGACATCTGGTAACTTAAGCTTTGAAGTAGGTATAACTGAAATATGTGTATAGAAATCATATTTAGTATTAATCTTACATGAGAATGGATGACAATGCTTGAATTTTACAGTTGCCTTTCCTTATGAACTGCCTGCAGTTGAATGCTCATCCTGGCTTTCTCTTTTAGAACAGCTTGAGTTGGCAAACATATAACCAACCTCAATAGTATATTAAGTTAAATAGTGGGTTTATTAATAATTAATTGCAGATTATAGAGACAGATGAAAAAAGTTTTTTTTTTTCATATCCGGTTTTGTAAAATAATTGGTATTAAATGTGGCTCCTCTCTCAGCATTCATGATTATCATCATCCTCTCCAGGAATACATACAAAACTTGTGATTTACAACTAATGTTTCAAACTGAAAGTACTGCATGTTTTGTGTAATGTTGGAAGCTCAAGTGCAGTCTAAAAGTAAATTCCCTTCTGGATTAAAAGTTATGATCATTGTAAAAAAGGTTCTGGTAATACTGTGACAGATTTGTTTATTAATATGCTATTATTATGAGGACAGTTTCCTATCAGCTATGATTTTATATTATGGTTTAGAGTTCAAAATAATGAGCCCTTTAATACATTTTTAAAAAATTTCCTAGTCACTTTGAAACTTACTGCTGTGTTTACTTGAGTGATGTCACGGTTAGTGTTTTTATTGATGAATGGGATACATGATGTCAGGATTAGGTTTGTTTAAGTCACAGAGAAAGTCATTAACAAGTTCATGATACAATCTGCTGAAATTAGTTTTATCTGTTCCTAAACAGTTCAAGCAGGATATGTCCAGTTTTGATGAGTGATGTCATGAGTGCTGTGTAACTTATATTATAAATATTTGCAGAGTTCAGTTTATTTTGGGCACATATATGTCTTGATTTTTTCCCCCATGGTGGAAGTATGGGTAACCAGTGCTTACCTTTGTGAGACAAAATTCAAATACTTCCAGTAAACACAATGAAGATAGGAAAAACTATTCTCAGCTTTTAGAACTGTTATAGTTCCTTCTTCAGGGAGTAGTGATAGTTACATTTTGGAAAGAGGGAGAAATCCCCTTCTCCTTGCATTGAATGGGTTCTTCTCATTGTGGAGTCTGGTTGACATACCCAATCTAACCTAACCCATCCCTCTTTTCTCCATGAAATACCTGACAGTTCTGAAATGTAGGAATATTTTTTTTTTCTTCTTCTATTGCGTCTATTGGCAGTATTGGTACTAGAATTTCACCTCCAGAATGTAAATATTCGCCAGTCATACTTTCATCTTGTAATTTTTCATGTTTCTCAGGTGAATTTTCCTTTTGATATTTGTGATTTTTTTCCCCTAAATTCCCATGTGATTCATACTACTTTCCAATATATTCAGAGATAACTGACTGGTGTATACTAACAGAGAACACAAATTGCACATTTGTAAGTAACTGACAGCTGTGTATCAGAGCTGTATCTACAAAATACGTGATTCAGTGAAGAAATCATAAATTAATACATTAGATGCTATCATGTAAAATACCATATTGGCTAAAATTTTGGAAAGTATCATAAATTAGTTCTTATGCTAGAGCTTGCCATTATGGTAGTCTTCTCATGAGGAAATTCCAGTGTGAATAGAAAACATCATGACTGGCAGTTGTTTTTGAGGGTGTTAGCCAAATTGTAAATGTCATAAGTTCTGTATTAGTGTGTTATTGCCCTTTTTATGATTCTCATATTTTATAATGTTTGGCATGATGTTGCACTTCTCCCTACCTGGGCCATTCCACAGAAATGGAAAACTTCACACAGATAAAATTTTTTCATTTTGTAGCTTTATTTACAAGCGATTGGGTACTTTCCATGTCACAATTTTCTCTTAAAGAGCTTTTATTGTTTCTGTATCATCCATGTTGGCTCATTCCTTACATTAAGAGAATTAGGCCATTTATAGCAAATGTCTTGGCTAACACTCTTTATATTTTTAAAATGATTTTCAAGTTCCTTGCCACAAATTGCTATGTAACTGTTTGCAACAGCAATAGAAGATAGTGTTGCTCCATTAATTTGCCATTGCAGTGGAAGTGTTTTTCCCTCAGTAATTGACTCCTAAAGTCATAATTCTTGTAAGAAACTAGGACTCTTAAATATTCATTAGTGTATTGTCCATCAGTTTTGTATCTGTGCTGTAATACAGTTTGATGGCCAGTGTTCACTCTTAAGAACCACTGGCCATCTGCATTCAGTCCAGCTGAGAGTATAATTCCACTTAAAATAATTTTATATGAAAGTGTCATGAACAGTGTACTTCTCTAAAATCTTTCATCAATTCATAAGTGTTTTTCTTGTAAACATCACCTAAACAATTGTCAAATATATTTTCCTAAATTTATTTGTAAACATGTCAAAATAATGATTTGGGTTGTGAATCCTAATGCTTCTTAACAAAATACTATGAAATGCATATTATTTGCAGGATCTGTTTGCTATTTTGGCAGAGATCTTGATTGTAAATGGCAACTATATATCAATTTTGTTCTGCGTATATCCAATTTGGTCTAATACAATAACTTCTTTCAGTTTTTGACATGAACGTGTTTTTGTAGCCACTTCTCAACGCATTACATTTAGAGTAATGGATTTGTTTATTTAAATTTCATTCAACCTTTTGAGTACAACGAACTATTTCTGTAATGCTACATTTCCAACTGAGAAGCCACATGAGGTCACTTCCCACTTTAAATTCACTTCTTCTTATTTATCACTTTGGTGTATCAGGTTATTGCCACAATGCGAATATCTGCTCGAATAGTGGGCATGACTTGCTTTGTAAAGCCATTAATTTCTATTGTAACTAAAGATAATTATCCAAACTTCCTTTCCCAGCTGTTATTTTGCTTGGCCTCAACACATTTCGTTATTATTGTGATTATTACTTCTTCTTTCAGAATGAATGGTTACATATGGTTTGGTATTGGAAGCATCTTCGCTTGCCCATCATTGTACTATCACATGTGTGTTGCTCATAATATCTCTGCTCGTCATGCAGATGTCTAAAAGTGTCTAATGGTTGATCAATAATGCGGTTTCTAGCCTGAATTTTACATGGTATTGAATGATTGCTATAGGCTTATTTCATTTCCTATCTCAATAAGTAACATGGTGGGTTACAGTTCATTCTCACTATTATTACCTTAGGGGTTGTTTCAGTATAATTGGATTCTTTTTTTTGCAACATAAGTAGTGAATGATTTTTGGTTGTGGGTTTGCTGAAGTCTGAAAACTATTGAGAGGGTTTTTGCCACATGCCCATGTGTGCATGCACTACTACTCTGATCCATGCACGTGACAGCTGCCGCTACACCTACAAACACACACACCCCCCGCCGCCCAAATCTTCCCTCCTACACACAGAGAGGTTAATATCATTTGTCGTGAACCATTCATTACTTCTGCATCCATTGCTTGCCTGAGATAGATGTGTGTGCGTGCGTGCACTCACGTGTGTGTGCATGCACGGGCGCAGCACTTTGGTGGGCGACATACCCTGCTGTGCTTGGAAACTATTTAATGAGTTCGTTACCAGATACTAGCTGAGGTTGTGGTGTGAAGTGCATGATTTGCTTTTAGATGCTACATATATAGTGGTAATATTAGATAGATGATAAATACATATGATGAACTTAACTTTCACAAACTTAATTTGTGTTTCTACACCCTTTTTGAGCAGGACACATAATTTTATTGGGAACTGTACGCAGCTCATCAAAAAATATACTCACTTCTCCATTTTCTTCCTTTTAACATGCCATTTTTGGGAGAGCAACAATTTCTAAGCAGTTAGTAGCTGTTGACCTTCAGTCTATTTAGTAGTATGAAAATACCATTGAAACAAGTTAGATTTCTAGTCTGTTGTGACAAAAATATTTATAGCGGAGTAACGTGGTGAAAATGAATCCATCCTTTGAAGTCCGAAAGAGGCTAGAATTACAAGGAATTTAAAATGACATTTATGTTATTTTATAAAGATAAAAAAAAATCACCACAAAAAAAAATTACATCCCATCAATGGAAGTGCCCACAAAAAGCAATAACTAGTGTAATATTGCTTATGAATATCCGAAAGTACCAAGCGGAGATGAACTATGTACTTTCTGTCACCAGGCACAGTTGTTCCATTTGGGGTAAACTGCAAAATTCAAATTAATGCTTCAATTTGTAAATACAGCTACAGATACAATTTTTAAGTAAGTGTGAGAAATTTTGTGTTTTAGAAAATAATGGTTTTACTGTCCTCAATTTTTTAAGCCATTTGTTTAGCTTGTCACACTCAAACATTGTAATGGCTAATATGAATCCCAATAGAAGTGTGCCGGATGGGGGAAGGGTTAGAGAATACAGTGTATATTTAGTTATTCACAAAGTTTTCTGTGAATTTGTGTGTCATTGTATTTTGGATAAAATAGTTGCACATTTTCTTTTAAACGTACTGTTAAAGAAATGTATTTATATTTGTCTCACGGAGATCACTGCCAGTACTCAATTTTTTGAGTGTCAAAGAGCACTAGTCATAGTGCGGCAATTGAATTCCAACTGTGGTAAACCTTGAGAACGAGAACTGTTGTTTTGCATTGCATGTCTCATAGGACACATTATTATAGATTTGAAAGATTAATGTGCACAAAATTTGTAATAGTGAGTTTTCTTCATGCGTGCCATATCTTTCACACACATGTTAAATATGTAAATGTGTCTCATTAACTTTTGAAAGTTGCATTACGGGTTGTAATTATTTTAACCATGATTGTAGAGTGATCCCGGGTGAAAATTTTGTTTGCAGCTATGATTTAGCTTTTTGAGTATGAGGTCTGCATGAGTTTTCAGTCAGAAGTATGCATATTGTTGGAATGGTCAGTTTGTGTCTGAAAATAATGCAACATATATTCCTTACAGGCGAAGTCGTTCCATTCTGATGCATAGAATTACACAGATGTGAACAAAAGTTTAATATAATTTTAAACATCTGATTACCTAATTTGTGAAGACAACTCAAGTTTATAATTAGTGTTAAATGTTTCATAAGACGATTCTGTGCCTTAATAAAACACCAGATAAGCAAGAATTCTTGATTTCTTAACATTTAAAAGGCAGTGTGAACACCAGGGGGACAGGGAATTACTAATAGTTGTAGCAAATATGTCTTTATTAAGAGAAAATATTTTTCTCTCAGGTTTTGTGAATGTGAATGTCTTGGTGGTTTGTGATGACAGTATGATAATTTTCTGTTTTACTTCTATATCTCAGTTCACATACAGACCAACAAGCCTATCATAAACATATTCTAAATGAGCAGTGATGAATGATCCATCGGAAATTATGTATGGTAATGTCAGTCTGTGTCTCAGAATTGCAACGGAAGCAAATTGAAATGCCATTTGACTGAAGGTAGTATTTTCACTTTGGATTCTCAAGGCGTATGCTGGTACTAGTTTAAGGCCATGTGATATCAGGAGCGATGAGTGAACAATGATCTAGGCTTCAGTTAGGTAGTATACCTGGCCAGTAAAGTGTTCACAGGGCCATTTTAAAATTCTGTGTGTCTGTTGGCCAACTTTAATTCGGGTAATAATCTCTAAATTGAATGGAAAACATGGGGACAGTGTGTGCAGAGTTTCAGGATAAATACCAGTTTGCTGTCAGCTGAGCTGCAGGTGTCCGTCAGGACCTGACAACCATTCATAAATAGTCTTCCATTATGTACAAATATAGTAACATTTTTGTTTAAAATTAAATGAGAGTTTTTAAATATTTTCTAGTTAGTAATTTGTGCCTTTGTCATTGTTCTTTGGGAGAAATATGGTATCAGAATGTAATTACAAATGAAGTAAAAATAATAATATTGCCACGCAAAAGTTCATAACTTGCAATGAGAATACTTGTTTGCTTTTAGAACTGTTGGCCTTTCTGAAATCATTATTTAAGAGGGAAAATGAACTTGATGCAGTTGAGATTTAAATGAAATAATAAACACTCTTGAAGGACAAATTCTACCCTCACTGGGAAGGTCACGAGTGTTGTCAGAATCAGTAGCAGTGAAATCAATAGTAATAGTTTTGGTGCCTCAATGAAACAAAAGTGATGAATCAGTCAACATTATTTTCTTTTCTTGAGTGATGGAACATGTTGCTTAGTAATTAACAAATACCTTCTGATATATAAACATTTGTATGTATTGTGAAAGAATGATTCACCTCTGAGACTACTAACTTCCTACTGTTAAACAACAAAGTTGTAGATAATTAGTATACATTGCTGTGTGTAATGGTTAGAATAATCTTGAAACATTTTTGGGGTGTACCAAATTTGCAAGAAATTTAGTGCAGTTACAGGGATTAACAGAGACTGATGACGTCACATGCTTCTGACAGGTGCTCCAATTTAGGTCCTCTAAAACGTTTATCCCTTAGAATGAATTAAGGAAGAGAGATAATCCAATAATTGTTTTAAAACCTAATGTCTTTTTATTTAATATTAAACAAGACTAAAAGTGATTATTCAAATTTGTAATTGACAGAATTACAGCCAGTATATGAATGCATGTATGCAAGTCAATAATTATCCAGTCTGGTTCCTTAGTCAGCTTTGCTATTATTCTGGTAGACGTTAAATGATTAGTATGCTGCAGACAGTATACTGATAGTGAGGATGAGACAAATGTGTGTTGAGGTAAAAATTTTTTGAATAAATTTATCCCTAATTATATGTTGTTTTTATGGGATCATTACATTATTAACAGATTTTTAGGGCAATTATTTAATTTTTATCGTAAGTTAGTGATTTCTTTTCAATGCGGAATGCTGCAGCATTACTTGCTGTGCAAAATTTTCTCACACCAAGAATGGTTTCATCTGATCACTGGATTAATTTCACTTGCAAGAAAGGAGTCCCAATAACTGCTATTGGCGCTGATGTAGGGAAATAGCCTTTAGGATAAGGAAAGAGGCAGATGTAGTGAGAGTTATTTCTTATAGTCTTGGAGAAAAGAATAATCTATTATAGCAGATGAAAAGCAATTTACATTGTTGTAGGAACCTTTAAATGAGTTGTTGTCCACAAATGTTACTTGTGGCAGAATTAATATTTAGAAAAAAATCATTTTAATGTTTTTCCTTTGTGAAAGAACCTGGCAACACTTGTGAACTTGTCAGCATCTGATGATTAATTAATGAAAGCCTACTGTGTTCACACAACAGAGCATGTTGTAAAGAGTTATGTGAATTGATTAAGAAATATAATTTATTTTATCTAGGAGTACATACACACACACACACTTGGAAAAACTTCGATTATGAGGAGAAACAGGAAGGTGAGTGTAGTATGTAGTTATGCATCAGTGCTGAAGTTTACGTGGTATGACTTAAATGTAAGTTTTTGAAAATGTAATTTTTATTTCAATATAAATTGTCAAAAAGTGCCTATACAGGAGCAACACCAAATTGTCGTCTGAATTACTGACCAATGTTCAGTATATGAGTTAATAGTCATTAATAATGGAGTTCTGTGGTGCAATTATAAAACTAACAAATGCATAGTCCTATATGAAATGTGGAGTTTTAGGTGATTTTCACTTTAAAAAAAAATCTGTTTTGTATGAATGTGCAAATGAAGAAACTGATTCCTTTATTGACAGTGCATATGTTTACAGCAGTGTGAACTGTGTGTTTGATGCTGCTTGTAGTTTCAAGTGATAATATGTCAGTTGAGTGCTTGATTGCGATTGCGATGTGGGCTAGAGCAAATCAGTGGATTAAAATGCACATCATCTGTTTACTGATACGTAACAGATACTTCAATTATTCATTTTTAAAAATTTCATTTTGTAAAAAGAACAATCAAATAAAATTATTGTATTGATAATTGTAGATTATATGTGTGATGGTTATAATACTTATTAAATGATGTGTAGCACATAAATAATACAAGAGTACTTATGAATATTATACTTGAAATTTTAAGATACGTTGTTGAAATATAGATCACCATAAGTAGAACATTTGTATTTTATAAGCATTGTGTATAATTCGGGAAACCTTCTCAACTTCTCAGCTGGCTGAGACACTGAGAAGATTTTCGGAATTATATTTGCCCATCAGATTAAAAGAAAGAGTGTATGATAGTAGGTATTCAAGCACCATAGCTTCAATTTTGATAGTGACATACAAGCTTCTTAATAGTAGCAGCTACAAATAGCTGATGTTCATAAATTTAAGTATAATTAAGAGGACCAAATGTCAGTCCATGCATAATTAATATGAAAGAGTATACCTCACAAAACTGTAATAACTGATATAAATAAATACAATTTTAGAATAAGATACCATGTAATTCTAAATATATGCATATCGCTTAGCAGTAATTTTGACTATTACTGAAAGTTTTACTTTGGTAATGTATAGTTACATAGCAGCATACTGAATGCAGTTTTCAAAATACTTGTCATTAGAGATTTGGGTCAAAAGTTTATTAGATTTGATAGGACTTTGGTTTTCCACTAATGATAAAGCAGTTCATGTACAGTATGACAAAATTAATAAAGTGTTGTGATGTAATATCTTTTCTATGCACTTTTTTTAACAATCGTGGTGAAAATTTTATTTCAAAACCTCTGTTAACTTGGTTTTGAAAGTTTGCATTCACTGTGCGCAAAGCTGTTACTTATTGTTCTTTTTTTGTCAGAAATGAGGTATTTTCTTGCATGATATAGACTTTATAAGAAACTAGTGTACATTGCTTCAGATAGTCTTCATTTTTTTTTCTAAGTGCAGGGCTCTGCATGTATTAAAATGTAATTAAAGTGAAATACAAAAAATCTGTGTTTACTTCTCATGTAATTTAACTAACCATAATTTATTAAATAGTACAGGATGTCCTACTCAAACCTCCCTGATTTCAAACACCAAGGGGGGGGGGGACCACACACACACACACACACACACACACACACACACACACACACACACACACACACACAGTGGATACGGCAATGAAAAAAGCGCCACATTGTAGAGCATCTCAAAGAATTTATTTATTTATTTATTTATCATCAGTGCACCTCTACATGTGAACCATTTGTAGCAAAAAGAATATCGAGTCTATATGCAATTTCTTGCCAAGTTCTTTGTAACATTTCCTCTGTTGTTGTTGCAATTGCATTAGTGATACGATGTCGCAACGTAGGAATATCATCCACTTTGATCGCATACACACGGTCCTTCACGAATCCCCACATGAAGAAAACAAGCGATATAATGTTGGCTGAATGTGGTGGCCAGGCAACGGGTCCTCTGCATCTGATTCAACAATTAGGAAATTTCCTATTCAGGGATTTGCGAACAGCCATTGACCAATGTAACGGAGCTCCAACTTGCTGAAAAATGATGTTGGGTTGCAAGTCATGAATCTGAGGGTACATAAACTGCTCCAACATGTCCAGATACACTGACCCATTCACTGTTTGTTCCGTGAAGAAGAACGGTCCAACAATCCTTTCGTGCATAAGCCCGCACCAGGCGTTTAGTTTAGGGCTATCATGAACATGTTCAATGACAACATGCGGATTTTGCCAACCCCAAATCCAAACATTATGCCTTCCTGATAGATGAAAGGTTGTCTCATCTGAGAATAAACATCGTTCCAGGAAGCTGGCATCCATATCAATACACTGCAGCATATCCGCAGCAAGTTGTTGTTGGCATGGTTTGTCATCAGATGTCGCAAAATTTGCACTTTGTAAGCACACATACAAAGACGCTGGTGAACTACACGATGCAATGTTGATCAAGGTCCATCAAGTTGCCCAGATGCATGACAAATTGACTTATGTGAGCTTCTGAGAAATGTTTGTCTGATGTCCTCCACTGTCTCTTCTGAAACTCCGTAACATGCACTGCCAGAATGTTTCAGAACACTTCCTGTTGCCAGTAACTTTCTATACCATTCCTTAATTGTTTTCACATAAGGTGGATCATATTCATACACATGACGATAATTTCTTTGCACAGTAATCTGCAATTTTGTTTCTGCAAACCACACGACTACTGGCGCGCACTGTTGTGGAGTCGCCATTTTCAGTTCATGCGACCATGCTGCACTCTGGCGATGATACTTGGCCCTTCTGATGTGTGAATATAAATTCTTTGAGATGCTCTGCAATGTGGTGCATCTTTCATTGTCGTATCTACTGTGGTTTTTCTCTCCTGGGTCCTTGAAATCAGGGAGGTTTGAGTGGGACAGTCTGTATATTGTAGTGAAAAGAAAAGAAACCAACATTATGGACACAGTGAGACAGCGTAGTGTAAGGCAGTTTCCTGAAAATTTTGCAGATTTAACATTTACAGTTTGTTAAGACTAGTCTTGCAGTGATAACCTTGTAAAGTTAATAAAGTTGAGTATGAAGTACATTCTAAACAACACTTCTGAGTAGGTTGTGTGAACAGATGTAAAGTTGAGTATGTCACGTGGGTCAATTAGCACAGAGATGTAAGGTAGTTTTTTCCCCTCCACTCCCCCCCCCCCCCCCCTTTCCCATTCCTCCATTTTGTTTTCAGTTCAGAGGAGTCAGATGGAAATGTGTCAGAAAACTATTTATGGTTTCATCACAGCTTAATGCCCAACAGAAACAATCAGAAAATGAAACATTTACAGCAATTACTTTTTGCACTCTCTTGTGCTAAGTGCCTCTCACCATTTTATACAGTTGTGAATTTTTAAATATTTCATTCAAATTTTTGAAAAATACTTTAGTGCATTATATCTATAAAAACAAAAAATTACATGTTTTGCTACCTACCACCTATCGAATATTCATATCAGTATTATATTTGTTGTGTGTACCAACTCTTGATGTTGCATGAGAAGACATTGTTGCATTTCAGATAGGTGGTTTATTTCTGTATTGAAGTATACAGTATAAATATCTGAAACTAAACTTACTTTAAAACAGTTACAATAGTAATGGTAACCTAATTACCGTACAGATTTGACATTTTGCTTGTGTGTTATGGATGTAGGCTCTTTGTTTCTTACCTACTTGTGAAGTATTTTTCTCTGATACACTGTGATGAGGGAAACAGAAGACACTGATTTAGATTCATATGGCATAAAATACTTTTAGAACGTAAAGTGCCTTTTAGGCAGAGATGTTACCCTAAAACATACGAGGATTGGAACTTTAATAGTGGCATCTACTTATTTACAGCTCGTACAAAATAGAAATGTGTTTCAAAGGTTTACTGACCTTCAAAGTAGTCACCAGCATTGTGTATAACCCATGGCCAGCGATGTTGAAGTTGTAGGATACTCTTAGCAGTGCCAGTTGTGTTGACAGTTTGAGCGGTGCAGTCTATTGCCCAACGAATTTATAGCAGTTCTGAAGCGAATGCCGTGAATTGTTTCCTTCAGTTTAGAAATCGTGTTGAACTTGCGAGGGCTTAAGTCAGGGGGAGTGCAGTAGGTGGTATAGCACTTAGCAGCCCCATCAATCAAACAAATCAGTAACATCTTGCACTGTACATACTTGAGCTTTGTCCTGCAAAATTATGGTCAGGTCCTGCTGAAAGTGTCATCACTTCTGTCTCTATGCTGTTCATTTTTGGAACACAACCTATGACCAGCTTAGAGACAGAAGTGATGACACTTTCTCAAGGACCTGACCAACACTTTGTAGTACTATGCTCAAGGACGTATATTGCAAGCCGTTACTGATTTGTTTGTACTCCCCTGACTTAAGCCCTCATAAGTTCAACTCAATTTTTAAACTGAAGGAAACAGTTCACAGCATTTGTTTCAGAACTGCTACAAATTCAGTGGGCAATAGACCCCGCCGTTCGAACTGTCAACTCAACTGGCACTGCTAAGAGGATCCTACGACTACCACATCACTGGCAATCAGTTATACACAATGCTGGTGACTACTTTGAAGGTCAGTAAAACTTTGAAACACGTATCTATTTTGTACAAGCTATAAGTAAATAGTTACCACTATTAAAGTTCCAACCCTCGTTATTTTATCAAATTTCACTTACTGTCCATTAGAATATGCTGACTAAACTGGTATTGTGGTCGTGGTCAAGGCAGTGGACTCGGTTGCTCATGTCATTTCCTACCTGTCTGTCCAGATTCTTGTTCTAAATCTGGGATCTTTGGAAAGTCCACAACTGATTTCCTGCCCACCGTTATCCACACCAAGCCACTGCCCTGTCTCAAATGATTAAATAATCAGAAGGATGTTCAACAGTAGTCCCTCTTAATCTTCCTGTCAATTAGAATTGCTGTGGAAATACAAGGTTCACTTGCTATTGAAGACAATCCCAGCATTTAAAATACATTCTCAAGGTGACTGCAGTACACTAATTTACACAGATCTGTATTCTCTCTTATGTAAGAGAGTATTTATTTATTTTTATTTTTTTTAATAGTTATCTTTTAGAAAATCCAGTATTACGATAATATGACATAATAGTACAGAACACAATACCTGAACTTCAACACCTTAACATCATTCAACCTCATTTTCACCTTGTTGCAATTTCTTGATTTCTATGGATTGGTGCTCCAAAGTGCCATAGTACGGGGGGGGGGGGGACCATTCTCCTCATTTAATAATGTTGATAAGAAATGCCGTTAACTTATCTGGTGGAAAAAAAAGAATATAATCACAGTCCAACCATCTGGATCCAAATTTTCATTTGCCTTGATCTGAAGGAACTTACTGGTTCCATCAGGAACACAATGATAGATTAGTCACACAGTTTATGAACAAAAATGCTAATATAGTGTAACCTTATCACTCCTTTATGGAATATTTGAACACTGACAAATAAAAAATACTCAGCATACTGTAGTGGGAAGTGTAAACGTACAGGGAACTCAAGACCAAATTAAGGGACATGTAAGCATCAAAATGTCAGTAATAGCAGTTAAATTGTGGAAGGTTAGATTAGATTAGATTTACTTTCATTCCAATTGATCCGTAGTGAGGAGGTCCTCCAGGATGTGGAACATGTCAGAAAAACAACAATACATGACAGAAATTTACAACTAAAACAAATAAGCTAATGTACCATTCCACAGGTCCCAAGTGGAATGATCGTCATTTTTTAATGAACACTAAGAGTCATTTTACAAATACTAATGCACTGGATTTAAAATAAAAAAGTTTTTTATTTATTTATAAGGTAATAAACATGCAATACAACTACTGTAATACTTATTTACAATGAACACATTACTGCACTGAAATGGTGCAGAAGTTAGATTATACTTACACACACACACACACACACACACACACACACAAATTTTCAGTGAACACATTACTGCACTGAAATTGTGCAGAAGTTGTGTTGTACTTATATACAAATCAGTTGGTTTTACTAAGAAATTCATCAATGGAGTAGAAGGAGTTGGCCACCAATAAATCCTTTAGGCATCTCTTAAACTGAATTTCATTGGTTGTTAAGCTTTTTATGGCTGCTGGCAAGTTATTGAAAATGTGTGTTCCTGAATAATGCACACCTTTTTGTACAAGACTAAGTGACTTTAAATCCTTGTGAAGATTATTCTTATTTCTAGTATTGATTCCATGAATTGAGCTGTTGGTTTGAAAAAGTGATATATTTTTAATGACAAATTTCATTAAGGAATAAATATATTGGGAAGCTGTAGTTAGTATCCCTAGTTCCCTAAACAGGCTTCTGCAGGATGTTCTTGAGTTCACACCACATATATTTCTTACTGCACGTTTTTGTGCCCAGAAAACTTTAGCTTGGCTTGATGAATTACCCCAAAAAATAATCCCATATGACATTATGGAATGAAAGTAAGCATAGTATGCCAGCTTTTTCATTTTTATATCCCCTATGTCTGACAAAATTCGCATTGCAAACAGAGATTTGTTAAGACGCTTCAGCAATTCTGTGGTGTGCTCCTCCCAGTTGAATTTATTATCAAGCTGTAATCCCAAGAATTTAACACTGTCCACTTCTTCTATCTTCTTGTCATCGTATGTTAGACATATACTCCAAGTTCTGAACTGCATGTAGTGTGTTTTTTCAAAGTTTAGTGACAAAGAATTGGCTAGGAACCAGTGATTAATGTCCACAAATATTTTATTGGCTGATCTTTCTAAGACTACACTTGATTTGCTATTTATTGCAATGTTTGTATCATCGGCAAACAAAACAAACTTGGCATCTGGTAATGTTACTGATGAAAGGTCATTGATATACACAAGGAAAAGTAAGGGCCCCAAAATGGAACCTTGTGGGACCCCACATGTAATTAGTTCCCAGTTGGATGATGCCTGATAGCTTGATACATGTCTCTTTCCTAATAACACCCTTTGTTTCCTGCCAGCGATATAAGATTTGAACCATTTTGCAGCATTTCCTGTTACACTATAATATTCTAGTTTACTTAAAAGGATATTGTGATTTACACAGTCAAATGCCTTTGACAGATCACAAAATATACCAGTTGACTGCAATTTTTTGTCTAATGAATTAAGCACATTTTCACTGTAAGTGAAGATAGCCTTCTCAATATCAGAACCTTTTCGAAATCCAAACTGTGACTTTGACAGTATGTTATTTGAGATAAGATGGTTATAAAGACGACTGTACATTACTTTTTCAAAAATTTTTGAGAATGCTGGCAACAGTGAAATTGGATGGAAATTTGATGCTATTTCTTTATCTCCCTTCTTAAACAGTGGCTTAACTACAGCATATTTCAGCCATTCAGGAAATATTTCACTGATAAACGACTGGTTACACAGATAGCTTAATATGTTACTTAGCTCAGAATCACATTCTTTAATTAACTTTGTTGATATTTCATCATACCCACTAGATGTTTTTGATTTTAAAGATTTTATGATGGACATTATTTCTGTTGGGGTAGTGAGGGTCAAAATCATATTATGGAAGTTACTTGAAATGTCTGGTCTAAGGTAATCCATAGCAGCATCTACCGAACCTGACAACCCCATCTTTTCAGTAACAGTTATAAAATGTTTGTTAAAAAGTTCTGCAACACTATACACATCTGTCACCAATGTATCATTTACTCTTAATGCTATTTGTTCCTCTTCATGTCTGGTTCTACCGGTCTCCTCCTTCACTATATCCCATATTGTCTTTATTTTGTTATCTGATATGACTATCTTTTCCTTGTAATATATTTGCTTTGACATCCGTATTACAGTCTTTAATATTTTGCAGTATTTCTTATAATGTGCTATAGCATCAACATTGGAAATGTTTCGGATTGACAGATACAGTTTTCTTTTTGTTTTACAAGATACCCCTATTCCTCGAGTAATCCATGGCTTCTTTGTAGACTTTGCTCTAACCTTGGTAAGTTTTGGGGGAAAGCAGTGTTCGCATAAGGTAAGCACTTTATTAGCAAAAATGTTATATTTTTCATTCATGCCATGAGCACTGTAAACATCAGTCCAGTGAAAGTCTCTGAGGAGTGTCCTAAAATAATCAATTTTTGGCTTACTGATTACCCTCTTGAGCTCAGATTTAACAGATTTTATATCCTGTTCAGTATTAACATTTAACAGAAGGAACTGCATGTCATGGTCTGAGAGGCCATTGACTATTGGTTTTGTAATATAATTTTGTTCATTGGACTTTTCTATAAAGATATTATCAATGGCTGTTTGTGAGCAAGTGGCTATCCTAGTGGGGAACTTTACTGTGGGAATTAAGTTGAATGATAGTGTTACTAACTCAAATAAGTTCTTATTGGGAGAGGCTTTAAGGAAATCTACATTGAAATCACCAGCAACCACTATTTCTTTGTTTTTGGTTGTTAAATGGGCCAGTACAGCTTCAAGGTGGTTTACAAACAGATTAAAGTTACCTGCAGGTGCTCGATATACACTTAATATTATGAAAGATTTTTTGTGAAAATCTAATTCTGTTGCACATGCTTCCATATGCTGTTCTAGGCAAAATTTATTAATGTCTATGTTCTTAAATTTATGACAGTTCCTGATGAATGTGGCAACTCCTCCTTTCTCCATTTCTGATCTACAAAAGTGAGATGCTAACCTAAACCCTGTAACACTTAAAAGTTCTATACCAGTGGTCACATGATGTTCAGAGAGGCAGATTATGTCAGCTGGGTTTGAAGACTCTAATTCATCTATGCAGATAGTTAATTCATTAATTTTATTTCTCAGTCCTCGAATATTTTGATGCAATAAAGATAGCTGACATTTCACATTGACTGAGTTAAAATTGGGTGGAGTTAAAATATCTGCTGACAGTTGAAAATTCTTAACCAATGGCTGTTTATGCTGATGTAATAAGCTGGAATTATGTTTTTTGATTTCTTTCTCAAACTGAAGGTTTGTCTCAGTTCTAACCTCTCTTAAAATTTGCTTTCTTTCTGTCCTCCCTACCCTAAAAAAGGGTCTTTTCTGAATCCTATAACCACTGGTATTTTACCACTCATGACAGTGCCTCCCCCCTTTAACTTTCCTGCTATTTCCCCAGCCAATTTACCCTTCCCCTTCCTGTTGAGGTGAAGGCCATGCCTAGTATAATCCCACCTACTGATGAACCACACCAATGTGTGACCCCGCACCCGACATGAGCAGCCATTCCAGCTCCAAATTAACTCTCTTGACAGAAGAGTTCAAATGAGGTCGGTCATGGCGCCCAAGAACAGATACAAACTCAACACTAGTATGCTTTGATGCTGATGCAATCTTCGCCAGGTCACACTCTATACTGTACCCAGGATCTCTGTCAATACTGTTACCTGCCCCACCCACTATAACCACGGTGTCTTCCTTAGTGAAATCTTTGCAAAGTGATCCTAAATCCTCTGTCACCTGCTCCAGACCAGCACTAGGTTTAAAAAAATTGGTGACCTGGTATTCTGATCTAGTTCATCCTGCAAGAGTTGGCCAACACCTCTTCCATGGGAACTACCTAACAACAACACTTTCTTTCTCTTTACTGATTTCCCTACATTCTTACTTTTCAATTTGCTGCTGAAAGTTTGTTGTGCCCTGTCTACACCTGCAACTGCTTGAGGCTCACCAGCTTCTAACTGAAGCAACAGGTCAAATCTATTTTCCACATTCACCATAAAGCTGTCAGACAAAGTTCTAAGCCTGTTCCGCCTGTTGCCACTTCCCACCTCTCTTTACCCTTCTCCCTCCTTAACCTGTCAAGATCTCCCCTGGCCTTGTCTAACTCAGCCTGAAGGGCAGCAATTTTCCCCTCCTGTTCCAGTATCTTCCTATCTCTACTACAAATCCTACAAAACCACTGATGAGTCTCATTTACTTCCCCCATTCCCACGCCACTACAGTCACCCACATGGAAAAAACTACAGCACCCATCACACCAAAGCCCCGACCTAACAATTCTACGGCAAGTCAAGCACTTTTCACTCATGATAAACGTAATAGTTTATTAAGAATAAGTCAGTTAAATTACAGATAAACACGAAAATATGGTTACACAAATTTGGCCTATATGCAACTGTGTGTAAACAAAAACAAAAGTGCAAAGTTTCTGAAACAACAAGTTAAACTTTACGCTACTTTCCGGAAATGCTAGTTAAATAATGAAGAGGTACACTAAGTTAAATTGCTGGAGAGAGCAAGGAACAACTAAACGAAATTCTATAGATTTGCTGCAGCAGAACGTAAACAGAAAATACGACTGTACGGTCTTTTCGCGTTTTCTGCTATATTACGTAAAGAAAAATGAAACCTTTAATGGTACACTTAAATGGCACACTAATACACTTATTTACCACGTAATCAGTAGGGTTACATGAATATGCAATCCAGTTACTAGAAGAAGAGAGTAAGTGCGTGGGACAAGCGGGGAGGGGCACAAAAATGAAGTGAAGATGTAAATGAGTTTGTACATGTGAGTTGAAAAGGGAACTAGTTAGTTGTGTTGAACAAATGAAATAAGAAAGAACATATCTGGTCCATTAAGACGAGACTGACACCTAATCTTGCGTAGAAATCACCAGCAGTAGATAAGGTGAAAGTAAAGGGACCAGAATTTACTTTATTAGTGTAACATTTATCAAGTGATTGACCAGAGGCAGGAAATTCACACAACCACTTCAGTAATTATCAACAAGAGAAATATTCTCCAAACCCTTTTGTTTTCACTGTGTTTTCCTAGCACTCAAGAACCAATTTTTACCTAAAAAACGAGAATTCTCATTCTGTACTCTGGTTTCCTTACAGTGGAACTAATTCTTCATGTATTAATAAGTACAACCTATTAATGTCTTTGTACATGCTTTTTTTTATTGTTTCCATACTAGTGTAGGGAAAAAACTGAATGCTTAATGAGATGCCACACAAATATCTTGTTTTTGCCAAAGCAGCAATTGCAGGTTATTCTGACTAACTGATGTAATCAACAGTTTTCATATACCACCCTAGGCAAATTCTGAGCAGATTCCTTCCACAATGCCTAATCAATACATTCCATGTCATGGTTAAATTTAACTGAAACAGTTTCTTCTCTGAGTGATTTTATTAACAGTGTTTTGCACTAACAAAAAAAAAAAAAAATTAGAAAATTAAATTCTGGTTAAATGGAAAATATCTTTATAGCCATCTTATTATGTTTCTGTTTTTCCATTCTCATTTAGGTCTCATTGTTTACAATTAATTTTCCTATCATAATTTAGGCCGAGGTTTCAATAACTTGGCCTTTTCCAGGAGTCAAATTATTTGTTTGTTCATAGTTTAATGTGAGTTGCCTTTGTTTTAGATTGTTTGCTGAATCAGACTCGATATGGGGAAGCTGATCAGTCATTACTTTAACAGGTGCACAAATCTCTGTTGAAACCACATGTATGTTGCCAGAAGGCTTTTGATTCAGGTGTCCTTTCTTACTGCCTTGACCATCCTTTTATACCTGTCTTCAAGGTACAATAAATACTTCTACTGCAGTTTATACATTTTGCAATCAAGGTCTTTCTCTGCATTTTAACTTTGGTTACTATTTCCATTGCCAAATTATGTATATCAACTTACCCCTCCGACAGTAAGGCATTCGCTGATATCCTCTCTCTGTTAACACCCCCTTCTTTTTATTTTTCTGATCGTTTAAATTTTTACAGTTCTGTTCAGCTATGTCAGCATTTCAGCTCCCTTTTACAAGTTTATTTAGGTCCTTAATTTGAATAATAATGTTTCAAATTCAAATACAGAGCTTGTTTTATTCTCAACAGTTAAAATGTTGGTGATTCTAGTGACATGGAGTTAGAACTTTAGTGATGATGATGTTTGGTTTGTGGGGCGCTCAACTGCGTGGTTATCAGCGCCCGTACAATTACCCAATCTTTGCTCAGTCCAATTTCGCTACTTTCCTGGATGATGATGAAATGACGAGGACAACACAAACACCCAGTCATCTCGAGGCAGGTGAAAATCCCTGACCCCGCCGGGAATCAAACCCGGATTAGAACTTTAGTGTCAGTTTATGAGGAGTGTTCAATAAGTAATGCAACACTTTTTTTTTCTTGGCCTATTTTGATTGCAAAAATGCAGAGTTTGTTGTGGAACATTATGGAATATCCCCTCTTCAGCCCCCTACAGTTTCATGAAGTTCTGATAGGTGGCTGCACTGTATGTAGGCTTCAAAATTCATTTGCAATGGAGGCATGTCCCAAGTGGAGAGCTGTCGGTGAGTTTCTTTTGGCAGAAAACGAGATCATTGCAGATATTCATAGGTGCTTGCAGAATGTCTACGGAGACAAGGCAGTGAACAAAAGCATAGTGAGTCGTTGGGTGAGGTGTCTGTCATAATTCCAACAAGGTTGCTCAATCTCCCACGTGCCAGTTGGCCACACACAGCTTTGATTCCTGCAGTGTTGGAATCTGTGGACACACTCATTTGAGGTGATCAGTGGATCACAATGAAACGCATAGCTGCACAACTGGATGTCTCTAGTGGTGGAGACACACTCATCGTTCAGTTGGGGTACTCAGAGTGTGTGCCTGCAGGCTTCTTCGTCACCTAGTGGAAGACTGTAAATAGAATGAAGGATCATCAGTGCAGAATTGCTTGCACATTACATTGGTGGTCATTGATGCAGCAAGATGTTGGCACTGATTTCAACCAGTAGAGTGATACCACGTGGGCATACAGCCCCCCCCCCCCCCCCCCCCCAATAAGGTGGTGTAGGCGATCACATTGAACAGAGATTATGTTGAAAAATAGGGTTTTGTAGTCCAAAGAGTGGGGAATAATATGATGCATTGAAATGCTGAATAAAACCATCCTGCTTTTAGAAAAATGTTACTTATTGAATGCCTCTCATACAAGACTTGAGACAGTTTTAACATTTAAGTACAATGATTGGAAGACTCTTGCTCAAATATAGTCTGAGAAGACTGAAAATGTCCACTGGTTAATGTCATCTACATTTTGCTGTGGGCTGCAGAAATCCCTGAACGTTGTTCATTCAAGTACAAATACTTCTCAACATCCAATTTTGCGTCATTCAACTCCATGGTATGCCATGCTGCATCAGGAAGTTCTACAGGCTTGACGGTGGACATTGTCATATGGTTTGAACATTTTCTGTATGCTGTTCTGCAGTCTTAACAGATTGTATTAGTGCGTACTGTTGTAAAAATATCCACCAGAGTTGTCTTTTTTATATTGTAATTGCCACTACTGGTTTCTAGCAATGGTTCATTCTCAAGTAGTACATTATAAGATATCACTTGAGAATGAGCCACTGCTTCAAACT
The DNA here is from genome assembly GCF_023864275.1 of Schistocerca cancellata. NCBI lineage: Eukaryota > Metazoa > Arthropoda > Insecta > Orthoptera > Acrididae > Schistocerca > Schistocerca cancellata. The sequence continues at coordinate 202,532,089 of NC_064629.1, forward strand.
CATAGCGGCAAATAAAATTAAAAAAAAAAATTAAAAAAGGTCTTGCTGATCTTATTACAACAGTGTGTATTTCATGCTATCGCGTGCCTTGCAGTGATCTGTTCAACTTCCAATGCTCCCAGATTTGTCTCATGGTAAATCTTTGCTCTATAGTTGATCCTCCTGTATGAAGCAGTGCCTGGTAACCTCCAACTAATTGTTTAATCAGTTTCTTCAATTTATATAATGAGATTAATGAAAGGATTTTGTGTTGCGCACTCAACAATGACATCCCTTTATATTTTTTTACAGTCCCTTTTGCTCTTCTTCTTGGGCATTAAGATAATTATCACCACCATCTGAATGAGATTAGAAGTTTGCTCTGCAGTGTTTTCTCTCCTGTCTTCAACAATTATGCAGTTATTTTGTTCTCACTGTGGCTGGGGGTCTTCCTGTGTTTCAAATTTTCTAATCACCACTCACATCCTATTCAGTGAGTTCAACTTCTTCTTCCATCTTGTTTACATCCTCAGAAACTGGGAACCTCTTAAGTGGATCCTCTACATTCAGAATATTCACACACCTGCCCTATATCTTCTCCTTACTAGTGAACATGTCTGCTTCTACAGTTATTAATCAGTGTTGGATTCCTTTATCCATTCATTATCTGCTTTATGTTCTTTTGAACATTTGTCTGCTATCTTTCTTACTGCTCATTCTCTCTCTCTCTCTCTCTCTCTCTCTCTCTCTCTCTCTCTTTCTGTCTGTCTTTCTTTCTTTCTTTTGTCGGCTACTACCTGAACTTCCACTTCTCACTGTGCACTGTTTTAGCTATCTGCTTCTTTTGATTTTTGACTTCTTCCCTTTTACTCTCACACTGATTGTCATGCAGATAAGATATAGTTTTCTTGCTTTGCTTCCAGCTTTTACAGACTAGCCTGATCAAGCCATTTTTCTTTGTTCTTAACTTTTTCCCTAATATTTTTTCTGCCTCTACTGTTGCTACTTGTATGTCTTCGTGTTTAATATAGCATAATAAGCAATTGATTGAAAGAAACAGCCGTCACAGTAATGTACTGTGTAGACTATACAGTTACATATCTGATGTGTGACACTCAGATTAATCACACTCTAGGCCACCTGCCTCTAACAGGACCTAACTGTGATAGCAATGTGAGTTTTGATAAATTAGCAAATCATTAAATACTTATCACACTTCAGTTTTTACAGGTTGGTTCGGTCCCACAATTCTATTCAGTAATAAATTCACTGTATTCCGTAGTAAATTAGCTTTTTATGAATTTCACTTTGATGATATTTTTGGTGCTTGTTTTTATTTCAAAAGAGTGTTAGTCATCTCTCAAGATTTGTATGTATGTATTTGAACCCAGATTGGCTGACAGCATTCTAAAATATTGAGAAACTCTATTATTCTATTGCAAATAACAATTACTGTTGTTCTGTTATACAGGGTGTATCAAAAAAGTATTATCCAATTTGGCACATCTACATTTCTGAAACTAATAAACATATACAATAATTACGTTTTTTGATGAACAGGAAACTCAAAAAAATTATTTGTTCAATATGTCCCCCTTGAGACACATGGCATATTTCAATGCGGTATTCAAATTGTTCCCACACTGCAGCGAGCATGTCTTGAGTTACAGCCTCCACAGCTGCTGTTATGTGATGTCACAGTTCATTCATTGTAATGGAGGCACAAAACAGAGTCCTTTATAAATCCCAACAAGAAATAATCGCATACAGTCAGGTCCAGTGACCTTGGAGGCGAGTAATGTAAGGCTGAATCATTTGGTCCAGTGTCACCAATCCATCGTTCAGTAATTCTTTGATTTAAAAATTCTTGCACTTTCAGATGCCAGTGTGACATTGCCTCATCCTGTTGGTAAAAGAAGTCATTCAAATCAGTCTTCCGCTGTGGGAAAAGAAAGTTCTCAAGCATGCTGAGATGTGCTTCCTGTAACAGTGTTCTCGGCAAAGAAAAATGAACCATACACCTTATCCTGTGAAACTGGACATAACACATTAAACTTTGGAGAGTCCCTCTCATGTTTTACAACTTCATGTGCGTGTTCTGTACCCCATATTCTCACATTATGACGGTTCGCTTTCCATTTAAATGAAATGTTGCCTCGTTACTAAACACTAAGTGTGGAAGAAAACCGCCATCCTCCATCTTGCCAAGAACAAAATTACAGAACTTCATGCATTGTTATTTGTCACCTTCACAAAGAGCTTGCAGTAGCCGAATTTTGCATGGTTTCATGTGTAAACGTTGATTCAACACACACCACACGGACATCGGGGGCGTGTTAAGCTGTCGAGCTGCACAACGAATGGATTTCTGCTGACTCCTTGTGAAACTATGGCGGATGTGTTTGATGTCTGTGTTGGACACTCAGGGGTGCCCCAGTGATTTACCTTTATACAAACAACCTGTTTCTCGGAATTGTTCGTGCCGTCATCTAATGCTCCACACTGTAGGAGGATCCACACCATACCTAGTACAAAAGTGACACTCAACAGTTATTACTGACCTGCACTGCACAAAATGTAGAACACAAAACACTTTCTGTTGTCCCGACACCATTTTTACTAGAACTGAACTGGGCACACACTGCTGCTACCTAGCAGAACCATGTAAAACGTGAGAGTTTGCTCTTTCTGGTAGTATGTTGTTCACGCACATATCTCAAATAACATAATAGTTATGATTTTTTTAAAATTGGATGATTCTTTCTGATACACCTGTATAATCTCCAACATTTCCACCACCAACTTTGAAGGTTATCACTGGTTTTCACTGTGTGGTCACAGATATATTATATACCCTGAAAGAAAATGTAAGCCTTTTTATTCATTGTGCAAGTCTGCTGCTTATCCTAACATAACTTTATCGCCAATGTGCTCTGCGAGTGCAGGCATGTAATAGTAGTAGAGGAGTGAGTGCTGTACCACCTCCATTGTCTGAGTGGTGGCAAGGGAGAGGGGAGCCGCATGGAGACTTGGGAGAGGATGAGGCAGACACTGTGTGTTTCTCAGGCTAATTAATTGTGCAACGAGAAGTATATTAGTCACTGTTAATGAGGTTCACCACTATAAAATAAACTAAAAAAACGTAATGCTGCCATATAATTTTATTATTAAGTAGGTACATATTTCCAATTTTACTTAATCAGCTGTTTCACTCTTGATATTTCTGCTCTTCTTCACTTTTACTAGAGCTTCTATGTTTGGTGAAATCATTTGTGTGCATTTCAGACATAGCAATTAGGTCATATTACCTTCTGACTGAGTTTCTCAACTGCATTTTACTGTTCTTCATTGTCAAAAACAATTGTTCACACTTTACACTTCTGATAAAAATGGGTAGCATATGATGGTTACCCTTTCATCAAGGGCTAAACTTTCAAAAATTTGCAAGCTGCTTCTGATCGTCGTCTGCCATATCATGTATGCAACACGATTCTCCTATGATAACGGCACCTTGCGAAACTGTTTTACCTTAAGTGGACACATGTTCAGCTGAAACCACAAAGCATTCGTTTATTAAATCACTGCCCATGGAAAGGAAAAAGAGCTTTGCTAAAATAGGTGCACTTTTGTATCTCATGTGAATGGTAAACTCCTCTCTTTTTCTTTGTCCTTTCCTCCTCTTCACAGAGCTTCCTTTTACATTTCAAATTTTATTGTACATGCTCAGGTCCTCCACATTTTCCATTTCCATATTTTTTGATGTGGTAAGAAATGTAGTGGCCTTGTAAATTAAACATCCTAAAAGTACTTGGTGTGTTGACAGACACTAAACAATTTGCAAACCCATCTTTTTGTGTTAAAAAAAATTAGGCTCCTCCCACTGGGAGTTGAAACGCAAAGGTATTTTCAGTGTTACACTGAGCTGACTTGCCACTGCTTCTATTAGGCAGCACAGTTGTCCCTCATTTCACAGCTGACGCTTCTGAAGTGTTTGTCGCAACCACACTTGGCACGCATTTCATTCACTCCCCTCTCCGCTGTTACTGGTAGTGCTTGAGAAGGTGAGGGCTCTCATTCAAAATCAGTTAGTTGTTAAGCCCTCCTGCCTGCTCTATCATGTGCTGTCAGGCATGTATTGATTGATGTTTTGGAAGATATTAGCAGTTTCATTTTGTAGTTTCTAGATGGAGTCGGTCCAAACACTGCTAATCATGTGTTTTATGTGATGTCCGTAGTTGATGAAAAATGTCACTTTGTTTTGCAATATAAACAAAATGTTTTTTAAATGGAGTTTTATGTGCCCATTCAGTAGAGTTTGCCCAGATTAGTGTGACATTCTGTTTACTGATAGGTATTGACGGGGACAGGAAAATATGAAGAATGACCAGTATTACTCCAGCATTGCCGTAACAGTAGACCCTGACTGTTTGTCAGTAACAGACAATGTGGCAAGTGTTGGGATACAAGAATGTAGCCACAGTACTAATACTGCGCTATAGTGGCATCCATTGATTATGTGAGGCGTCTTTTTTTTTTTTTTTTTTTTTTTTAAATCTGGGCCCCACCGCTTCCCCCACTGATGATACACTCCTGGAAATGGAAAAAAGAACACATTGACACCGGTGTGTCAGACCCACCATACTTGCTCCGGACACTGCGAGAGGGCTGTACAAGCAATGATCACACGCACGGCACAGCGGACACACCAGGAACCGCGGTGTTGGCCGTCGAATGGCGCTAGCTGCGCAGCATTTGTGCACCGCCGCCGTCAGTGTCAGCCAGTTTGCCGTGGCATACGGAGCTCCATCGCAGTCTTTAACACTGGTAGCATACCGCGACAGCGTGGACGTGAACCGTATGTGCAGTTGACGGACTTTGAGCGAGGGCGTATAGTGGGCATGTGGGAGGCCGGGTGGACGTACCACCGAATTGCTCAACACGTGGGGCATGAGGTCTCCACAGTACATCGATGTTGTCGCCAGTGGTCGGCGGAAGGTGCACGTGCCCGTCGACCTGGGACCGGACCGCAGCGACGCACGGATGCACGCCAAGACCGTAGGATCCTACGCAGTGCCGTAGGGGACCGCACCGCCACTTCCCAGCAAATTAGGGACACTGTTGCTCCTGGGGTATCGGCGAGGACCATTCGCAACCATCTCCTTGAAGCTGGGCTACGGTCCCGCACACCGTTAGGCCGTCTTCCGCTCACGCCCCAACATCGTGCAGCCCGCCTCCAGTGGTGTCGCGACAGGCGTGAATGGAGGGACGAATGGAGACGTGTCGTCTTCAGCGATGAGAGTCGCTTCTGCCTTGGTGCCAATGATGGTCGTATGCGTGTTTGGCGCCGTGCAGGTGAGCGCCACAATCAGGACTGCATACGACCGAGGCACACAGGGCCAACACCCGGCATCATGGTGTAGGGAGCGATCTCCTACACTGGCCGTACACCACTGGTGATCGTCGAGGGGACACTGAATAGTGCACGGTACATCCAAACCGTCATCGAACCCATCGTCCTACCATTCCTAGACCGGCAAGGGAACTTGCTGTTCCAACAGGACAATGCACGTCCGCATGTATCCCGTGCCACCCAACGTGCTCTAGAAGGTGTAAGTCAACTACCCTGGCCAGCAAGATCTCCGGATCTGTCCCCCATTGAGCATGTTTGGGACTGGATGAAGCGTCGTCTCACGTGGTCTGCACGTCCAGCACGAACGCTGGTCCAACTGAGGCGCCAGGTGGAAATGGCATGGTAAGCCGTTCCACGGGACTACATCCAGCATCTCTACGATCGTCTCCATGGGAGAATAGCAGCCTGCATTGCTGCGAAAGGTGGATATACACTGTACTAGTGCCGACATTGTGCATGCTCTGTTGCCTGCGTCTATGTGCCTGTGGTTCTGTCAGTGTGATCATGTGATGTATCTGACCCCAGGAATGTGTCAATAAAGTTTCCCCTTCCTGGGACAATGAATTCACGGTGTTCTTATTTCAATTTCCAGGAGTGTATGTGGTGGGACTCCCCTACACCTCACATAAGGTTTATCCCATAATTTTTAATTAATTAAATTGATTTGATATGTTCATGCTTTTGCTTCGTACCATTAAAAATACCTAAAGCATATCTTCTGTGTGCTACCTTTTTTCTGTGAAATTAGAGGTGAAAATTATAATTACAGTTAACATGGGCTATAATGAATTTAAGTAAATTAATTGTCTTGAAAGCTGCCAAATGGCTCTCTACATATCATGATTTTTGCAAAGAATTATTGAAAATGGCAATTACAAATTAGGCTGTGTTACCACCTTCCTCAGTTCTTCACTCACTCTGTGGACATTCATGTGCTCCCTCTATTCTACTTATTGGACACATGACATCTATGTGTTTTGGTAGTACAGGAATACAGTCATTAAACGTGTCTACGTCCACCTCCTGCAGCCACTCCAGCCTATCATCCACTGCACACAGCAGCTCCTCAGCCCCAAACCCTGATCACAAGTGCTCATGGGGTTGCATGAAATGCTGACCTGTGTTGTGCCAGCTTCACACCCAAAGGAAAGTAGATGCCACAAATCTTGCAGCAGCAATTGTGTAGGGTTCAATCATTCATCAAAAGAGATGGGCAGTAGGGATTCTATGGTATTTGGGAATAGCAAGGGCAGTGGTTGTCAAACATTTTTGCTCAAGCACAAATACTGACATTGTGATGAGGGACCTCGAGCCACATATATACTGATCTTATGATTGATTGAAGCATTGAGTTCAAGAAGGTGACTAGTCCATCAGCAATCATTTTGAGAAAAACAGCAAAAACTTTATAAATTGCATAATTTTGCAATAGACTTAATTTTTTTGTACATTTGGGTGCTGTATGTCATTTTGTACATACACTGGTGGAAAAAAAAAAAATAGTACACCCTCACTCAAGATTTATTGCTGCGACAGTGCACATAGAGTACATGAAGTGATTACATTAACAGATCAATAGCACAAGTGGGTTTGAGGTATCAGGTATAGACTCATACTGAAGCACCCGTATTAGTATGTGGTGTACCCTCCACATACGGCAATGCAGGTGCTGACTGGCATCCAGTCAATCATACAGATGGCAAATACTGTCCTATGATATGTTATGCCATGTCTGCTTGACCTGTTCACATAATTCTTTAAGAGTTGTGGTTGATGAGTCACGCAAGTCACTTCTCAAACCATCACATCCCACACATGCTTGATTGGAGACAAGACTGGATATCATGCTGGCCAGTTAATTTGCTGCACGTCTTGCAGAGAACATTGAGTTTCATGGGTAGTGTGTTAGTGAGTGTTATCCTGTTGGAGCAAAACATCACCTTCCTGTTGCAAGAACAGAAAAAGAATGCTAAAGGTAAACGAGACTTGCAGCTTATTGCACTCCAGATTATAAGGCTTGGGGTGGAGCCAGTGTGTCTTTGAAAAATGCACTAGGATTTGAGATGGAGCCAGTGTGTCTTTAACAAATGCACTCTACAAGGCAGCGCTTACCAGATCTACGCCGTACACATGAACAACCATCACTTGCATGCAGGCAGAATCTGCTTTCATCACTGAAGACCATGGCACACCATCCTCTGATGGCACCAGTCAAGCTGTGCACATGGATGCTGTAGCTTGAGTGGAAGACAGGCTAGAGGTGTGAGTGCCTGTAATCTCACAAATAATAACCATTATGCCACAGTTTGTTTTGACATGTCTGGGCTCACAAGCCCTCTTACCTGTCCTGTGGTTGCTGTATGATCTGCCACTGCTGCCCTTACAATACAACAATACTGGCGGGCATCTGCGCTACGTAGATGTCCAGAAAATAGTTTACAGATGTGAGAATGTTCACATGGCCACTGATAACAGCATCGTTGCACAACTGACGCAGCACATTCAACTTGTTTGGCAATTCTCTGGAAGGACCATCCCACTGCTCGGAAGGCCGCAGTTTGACCCCTTTTGTACCCGTTCATATGGTTGTAGGAAGCACGAGTGCATCTCCGTGATATGGTTTCCTGCCTGCTTCACACATGTGCACCACACTTATCCTTCTGGCTGTGAGCATTCCCTCTTAAAGGGTAGACAAAAATGGCACTCTATTAGCTATGCCACTTACACTATCTGTTGGCACACAATGTTGAAACCATTCTCAGTACATCTACTATCCCCCAGGTGGCATAAGCCGTCATCGGATCAAAATCGATGTTGTCCTTCCAGATATACTAATTTTTTCTAGCAGTGTATGTAGAAGAAATGTTTGAATTTGAGGGAGTTTTCCAATCATTAAAATGAGTTTAAAAACTGCCAACAAGGCCACTTTTGCACCGAACAGAAAGGCCTTATTTTGAATAAGTACAAAATAGAAATATTAACTATATATTTAATCTCTTCATACTCTGGCACACTCAAGTTGACATAACTGAACAAAATTAGATTCATTGCAGCAGTTTTCAAATGAATATTACAAGCAAATTTGAAATCAGTCCAAGTCCCATGACTTTCTGAATCTTGCAGTGTTGGTTGTTGTCCTTTATCGGAAAATCGCTCAAAAGTGGCCTTGAAATAATGCTGGTGTTCTAAAAATATTAATTCCAGCACTTAAACAATATCATTGGCGTTGGCAGCTTTTATTGGTACTAGGTCAAAGTAGGCTGGGGGCACACCGGACATAGGAGGATGCCTACCAGGTTTTGCAAGTGAGAAATTGTATATAACTAGGGCCACTGCAATGAGGAGATACTGTTATACCTTTTTATGTTACTGGAGACTAAAATATTTGAACCGAAGTCACAGTCCACTTATTTCCTTTCACTGTACAGATTTTTTTTGGAAAAGGAATCAAAATGATCAGCAACATTAAAAAACATATTTTGAGGACACATTTGGAACACCAACTTTGTCAGATTAATACATAATATGTCAGACCATTTTGAAGATGCCATATATGAATGGCCATGTGAAGAACACATATGTCATACTACTGGAAACCTACAGTTGTGCATTAAAGTTTACCAAAAATGAACAACTAAATCATAACTATTTTGGCCTGTACAAGCACCTGAGAAAAATACAGTTTCCTTACAGTAGTAGCTATATGACTTTCAATCAAACCCATTAGCAGAAAAAAAACTCCATCTGGCCCTTTTTAGCAGTTGTCTCATCATAAACACTTTATCATTAGAGAACCCATGTATCTTAAAAACAACAGCCCAAAATTGCCTGTAATAGAACATTTCTGTGACAGGTATACGTGCAACTGGAACATTCTGTATATAACTGAAAGTAATCATTTTTTTCTGCTCCTTTCTCATCCCCTTTAACCAATTCCTCACAGCTCGTCATACTACCGTGAAATGCTTTCACTCTTAACTTGTGAAGTTTAAGTTCATTTAACGATTGTGTCTTTGAATCTATGTTCGTTTCACTGTTGATTTTACATTTAAGTTGTTCATAAATCCCACATATATCCACTGTAGCATGATCAAATCCATAGCTGAAATGATCTTTGAAACAGTTGTAGAAGTAATGGTATTTCACTTTGGGACTGAATACATTTTTATTAGTTCCATTGGATTTCACATTTTCCGTCAAATTTCACTGTTGCCAGCATTCTCAAAAATTTTCGAAAAAGTAATGTACAGTCGTCTTTATAACCATCTTATCTCAAATAACATACTGTCAAAGTCACAGTTTGGATTTCGAAAAGGTTCTGATATTGAGAAGGCTATCTACACTTACAGTGAAAATGTGCTTAATTCATTAGACAAAAAATTGCAGGCAACTGGTATATTTTGTGATCTGTCAAAGGCATTTGACTGTGTAAATCACAATATCCTTTTAAGTAAACTAGAATATTATAGTGTAACAGGAAATGCTGCAAAATGGTTCAAATCTTATATCTCTGGCACGAAACAAAGGGTGTTATTAGGAAAGAGACATGTATCAAGCTATCAGGCATCATCCAACTGGGAACTAATTACATGTGGGGTCCCACAAGGTTCCATTTTGGGGCCCTTACTTTTTCTTGTGTATATCAATGACCTTTCATCAGTAACATTACCAGATGCCAAGTTTGTTTTGTTTGCTGATGATACAAACATTGCAATAAATAGCAAATCAAGTGTAGTCTTAGAAAGATCAGCCAATAAAATATTTGTGGACATTAATCACTGGTTCCTAGCCAATTCTTTGTCACTAAACTTTGAAAAAACACACTACATGCAGTTCAGAACTTGGAGTATATGTCTAACATACGATGACAAGAAGATAGAAGAAGTGGACAGTGTTAAATTCTTGGGATTACAGCTTGATAATAAATTCAACTGGGAGGAGCACACCACAGAATTGCTGAAGCGTCTTAACAAATCTCTGTTTGCAATGCGAATTTTGTCAGACATAGGGGATATAAAAATGAAAAAGCTGGCATACTATGCTTACTTTCATTCCATAATGTCATATGGGATTATTTTTCGGGGTAATTCATCAAGCCAAGCTAAAGTTTTCTGGGCACAAAAACGTGCAGTAAGAAATATATGTGGTGTGAACTCAAGAACATCCTGCAGAAGCCTGTTTAGGGAACTAGGGATACTAACTACAGCTTCCCAATATATTTATTCCTTAATGAAATTTGTCATTAAAAATATATCACTTTTTCAAACCAACAGCTCAATTCATGGAATCAATACTAGAAATAAGAATAATCTTCACAAGGATTTAAAGTCACTTAGTCTTGTACAAAAAGGTGTGCATTATTCAGGAACACACATTTTCAATAACTTGCCAGCAGCCATAAAAAGCTTAACAACCAATGAAATTCAGTTTAAGAGAAGCCTAAAGGATTTATTGGTGGCCAACTCCTTCTACTCCATTGATGAATTTCTTAGTAAAACCAACTGATTTGTATATAAGTACAACATAACTTCTGCACAATTTCAGTGTAGTAATGTGTTCATTGTAAATTAGTATTATTGTAGTTGTATTACATGTTTATTACCTTATAAATAAATAAAAAACTTTATTTTAAATTCAGTGCATTAGTATTTGTAAAATGACTCTTAGTGTTCATTAAAAAATGACGATCATTCCACTTGGGACCTGTGGAATGGTACATTAGCTTATTTGTTTTAGTTGTAAATATTTGTCATGTATTGTTGTTTTTCTGACATGTTCCACATCCTGGAGGACCTCCTCACTACGGATCAATTGGAATGAAAGTAAATCTAATCTAATACAAAATCTAATCATATCTTGATAAATTAAGTACATATCTGGCTCATATTTCTGCAAGAACAGCTTCCATAATTTTGAAGTGACAAGTTGCACAATAGATTCTTCTTTCTTCCACCGGTTTTCCCATAATGCGCAATCCTATACAGAAATGAACAAATAAGTTGTCATATTAAAACACTGGTATGCTCTGGGGTCTTGGACTGTTGGTTGTGTTTTTCTCAACCATCTGATAGTGAACACACACCCTCCTGGAAAGCTGACACAGTCTTTCCATTCATCGTTTCGCAATGCCATGAAGTGCTACAAATGTCTTTGCATATAACAGTGTCTCAGAAACAAGCTTTAACCTAAGTCAGAATAAAATTATTAATCTGTTACTATTCCATGTTTCTGTTCTGGCTCATAATACACTGAAGAACCAAAGAAACTGGTACACCTGCCTAATATCATGTAGGGTCCCCACGAGCATGCAGAAGTGCTGCAACATGATGTTGCACAGACTCGACTAATGTCTGAAGTAGTGCTGGAGGGAACTGACACCATGAATCATGCCGGGCTGTCCATAAATTCATAAGAGTAAGAGGGGTGGACATCTCTTCTGAACAGCAAGTTGCAGGGCATCCCATATATGCTCAAAATGTTCATTTCTGGGGAGTTTGGAGGCTAGCGGGAGTGTTTAAACTCAGAAGAGTGTACCTGGAGCGACTCTGTAGAAATTCTGAAATTGTGGGGTGTCACATTGTCCTGCTGGAATTGCCCAGTCCTGTCGGAAAGCACAATAGACAGCATGCTTATGTACATATCACCTGTCAGAGTCGTATCTATCCATATCAGGCGTCCCATATCACTCCATCTGCACATGCCCCACATCATTACAAAGCCTCCACCAGCTTGAACAGTCCCCTGCTGACATGCAGGGTCCATGAATTCATGAGGTTGTCTCCATACCCATACATGTCCATCCACTCAATTCAATTTGAAACAAGACTCACTGGGCAACATGTTTATAGTTATCAACAGTCCAATATTGGTGTTGATGTGCCCAGGTGAGGCATTAACCTTTGTGCTGTTCAGTCATCAATGGTATACGAGTGGGCCTTCGGCTCCAAAAGCCCATATTGATGATGTTCCATTGAATGGTTCACATTCTGACACTTGTTGATGGCCCAGCATGGAAACCTGCAACAATTTGTGGAAGGGCTGCACTGCTACCACTTTGGATGATTCTCTTCAGTCGTCATTGGCCCCATTCTTGCAGGATCTTTTTCCAGCTGCAACTGGTTTTCAGAAAGGCTTTTCAACAGAAATGCTATATATACTTTCGCTGATCAAATATTAAATGCATTGAATAACCAAACACCACCCATTGGGATATTTTGTGATCTCTCAAAGGCTTTTGATTGCATGAATCATGAAATTCTTCTGGATAAGCTTAAGTATTGTGGTATGAGTGGGACATTGCACAAACAGTTTAATTCATACTTAACTGGAAGAATGTAGAAAGTTGAAATTAACAGAACAGATAGTCTGCAAAAACCAGCAGAGTCCGCTAGCTGGGGAGGTATCAAGAATGGTGTCCCACAGGGTTCAGTCTTGGGTCCCTTATTGTCCCTAATATATATTAACGTCTTGCCACTCTGTATTCATGAAGATGCAAAGCTAATTCTTTTTGCTGATGATACAAGTATAGTAATCACATCCAACAAGCAAGAATCAGCTGAGGAAACTACAAATGTCTTTCAGAAAATTATTAAGTGGTCCTCTGCAAATGGACTCTCACTAAATTTTGAGAAAACACAGTTTGTACAATTCTGTACAGTAAATGGCATAACACCGTTGATAAATATAGACTATAAACAGAAGTCTGTTGCTAAGAGAGAATACTCAAAATTTCTGGCTTTGTGCATTGATGAGAAATTGAATTGGAAGAAACACATTGATGATCTGCTGAAACAGTTATGTTCCTACTTATGCTATTAGGGTTATTGCAAATTTTGGTAATAAATATATCAGTAAATTAGCCTACTATGCCTATTTCCATTCACTGCTTTCATGTGGTATCATATTTTGGGGCAATTCGTCATTAAGGACAAAGTATTCATTACACAAAATCGTGTAATCAGAATAATAGCTGGAGCTCACCCAAGATCACCTAGCAGACATTTATTTAAGGAACTCGGGATATTCACAGTGCCTTCGTAATACATATATTCACTTATGAAATTTGTCATTAATAACCAGTGGCGTAGCGTGGTTGTAAAGGTTGGGGAGACTCTACATTTATTATAGGTAGACAAAATAGTACAAGAAACAATAATTTAAACAAATGAAACAAAATGCATCAAATAAAACAACAACTACAACTACTACCACCACTACCGCTGCCACTAATAATAATAACTAAATTGTTCAAGAAAAGATGATAAATTTGTAGAACTCTAGCAGCAAGAGAAGAAGCATTTATATTTTCTTGTACACAAGTGCAATGTGCCTGTCTTTTCTTTCCACGAATGAGTCTATAACTCGGTCTACAAAGATCTGATCACTGGATAACTCTGCAAGTAGTGCTCAAACACGACAGCCGGGTGTTGGACACTGAATTCTTTAAATAATTCTTCACTCGTTTAAGAGTACTCATGCTTCGTTCACTGCCTGCTGTAGTTGCAGGTAGGGTCAAAACCAAACGCAGGAACTTCGTTGTTTCTTCATAAACAGTGTCTAAATCATTGTTGACAACGTACTTTAAGAGTACTCTTGGAGATAAGTGTTTTTCACATCAGCGTATATGTTTCAAGTTGTCCTTGTTAGAAAAATGGATACTGTTCTAATAACTGAAGCAGTTTCAACTTTGGAAATTCTTTTGATAGTTCGGGGAACACTTTTCGTTCAAAAGTTCACAAACTGAATTTGAGGAAACTCTTGAAATCTTCTTTCCATCTGAACAATTTGCAAATCCAGTATCTCGTAAGTTAGTGCCCTGAGAGATGTCTTTTGACTGTCACGGAATGATAAGTTGCCATTCAAACACAAACTGCATTTAATGCATTCATCAAGTAATGTTTCCGTTCTTAATTGCCGTAAGTTTCTGAAAACAGTTCTTATTTCGTCGTGGTAAGCAGTTATACTGATAGATTTTGACTGAAGAACATAAAAGAATTGAACAACATAAACAAAGCAGCTTCGGCAGAAACAAAGCAAGTAGACCAACGTAGGATCATCCATCCGTCGTTTCATTCTCACAGCACAGCTCTAACTCTAAGATTCTGGGTCCCACTGAGAGTCTGCATCATCAATTGTATAATTGAAAACACTATCTAGCTCTGAGAAATGACTAGATATTGTTCAAACTACCCTGGAATGAAAGTTCCAGTGAGTGTTTTTTGCATGTGGCAGTTTTAAGTCCTTTCTCTTAGCAATACAGTTCGTTTTGATGATTTGCTGAAAAACGAATGGAATGCAGTAAAATCACTTACAAACATGCGTACTTGTCGTATGATTTTGGAGGCACATAACAGTACCAAAATCAGTTGGTGTGCGTAACAATGAATAAACAGCGCATAGGGAGAGAACTGCTTCACCAATTGTAATCGTCTTTTTCTCTGTCCGCCATTACGGAAGCGCCATCATATGTTTGACTAACTACTTTTCTTTCCACATTTCATTCTTTCAATACTGCATGAATAATGTTTGACAAACCTTCAGCAGTTTTATCTCCAGAAACATCGTAATATCCAACGAATCTTTCCTCAATTTTGTCTGCAATACAGTATCTGAATATTATATTCATTTGACTCCTGCATGACACGCCTAATATTTCACCAGCTTGAATCGAAATGAAATTGCAGTTCTGAATTTCAGATCTTATTTTCTCATTAACTGCCAGAGTTATCATTTCTATTACATTATTCTGTATATCTGGAGAAGTTCCTTTAAAGGTTGAAGATGATAACAGATGGTCTTGGATTAACTGCTCTCCTTGAGATAGTAAATTCAATTCCAGATAGTTATCTTTGTAGCTGGAGGATTCATCCTCTCGATGACCACGAAAGGCTAGTTCTTGTTTACAAAGAATTACAACTGCCTGAATAATACATGCCAATACTCTCCTGTTGTATGCAACTTGTTCGTTGTATTTTGTTGCTGTCAGACGAGCGGCTTCAGAAAGGGCGTGCTCAGTTCTACTTTTGCCCAATAACTGAAATGATTCTTTGTTCTGCAGGTGACGTTTTGATATCTGATGCTTTGGTGCTTTCCGGTCAAAGTTCTTTATTGTACAAATGCCCTCATTGCACCATTTCTTTTCACTACCAAACAGAAGACATATATAACAATATAATCTGTTATTAACTGCATTCGCAGTCAGCCAAGTATACTTTTCGTACCAGGCTGTCTGAACAGCTAGTTTTTGTTTGGCTTCACTTAAAACTACACTGAGTATAGGAGTAGGTCGTTTGTCCTTCAATTCGCACTTTTTTTCATACGGTATGTTAATGTAGAAAAAGGCGTTTTTAATAAAAATTCTATAAGGTGTTCAGTTGTTCGCTCACTCATGTTGGCGACACAACGAAAATATGCACTAAAATCACACAAGAATGACTATGAACACAAACCGCGCGACTGTTCACTTCCGTGTTAAAATCCTGCGTAGAAGCGGCAGAGACTAGTCTCGATACCTGCTAGCAAGTGCAGCGCACCGGCCTTCGTGGAAGAGGGGAAGTGGAGGGGGCGCAGGCACACACAGCCAGGTAAGGGAAGGGAGGCAGAGACTGAGAGCAGTCGAGTCTCAAGCAGGCAAATACACCAATACTCGGGGTGCTGCGCGGGCTACAAGACTGATGTCTTCGCACATTTGGAGCTCTTAGCAGAAAGTTATTTATATTTTTGTTATGAATTACTATTGAATCTTTTTTAAGCACGAATACAGGGGAGACTAAGTCTCAAAGTCTCCCCCCACGCTACGCCACTGGTATGATGTTCATGAATGGCAGCCCAGGATGTTGAATCACTAGAGTGACGTACATATTTTCAGTCAGGGTGTATCGGATAACCACGAGACAGCTGCTACTGTTACATGAAATCGTAGCCCGGACCATAACTCCATCTGTACGTCCATTTTTGTTGCAGGTGCTCACCTGGTCTCCTCCTACCCAGCAAATGGCCGTCACTGGCACTGAGGCAGAACCGCTTTCATCAGAAAACTTCCACCCTGCCCTCCAATGAGCTCTTGCTTGACACCAGCGAAATGGCGGCGGTTTGGGGTCAGTGGTATGCACGCCACAGGGCATCTGGTTGGGAGCTGTCCTTGAAATAACCGATTTGTAACAGTTTGTTGTGTCACTGTGGTGCTAACTTGCTGCTCAAACGGCTGATGCAGATGCAGTACATTGCACCAGAACCATACTCTGAACGTACCTAATCTTCTTACGATTGTACATTCTTGTGACCACCGCTGGTAGCTATCATGTGCAGTTGCTACATTCCTGCCAAGTCTTTCTGCAATATTGCAGAAGGAACATCCAGCTTCTTGAAGACCTATTACAAGGGCTTCGTTGAAACTCGATGAGGCGTTTATAATGGTGTCTTTGTCATCTTGAGGACATTCTTGACTAACACCCACACACCACATCTTACTAGTATACACTGCACGGCCTATTAGGGCCACTCTTGTGCGACTGGCGCGAAATCTGAGAAGACATCAACTTTCACATGTGGAAATATGCCTACTAACTTTCGTTTATGTTGCACAACTCCTTCTTTGTGTTGCAAATTTTTTCTGTCGGTGTATTTACTTGCTGTCTGCACCAGTTTGTCTTACTGGAACAAGCTCTCCTTTCGAATTTTCATGTTCTTCACCACTTACTTTCTTCAGTTACAAAATATTTTTTCCAAATTTCAGGTCTCCGTTTCTTTTCCCGAAAGAATTCAGAGCGTGGTGTGTCAATGTCACTGCTACTGTCGGTCATCTTGCCACCACTAAAACAAATGAAAGTGAGCACATGGCACTATTCCCATCAAGCGGTAGAGAACTTAGTGCAAGAAGAAGACTTGTCAACTGACAAGTCCTCTTTTTCAACTTAGCTCACGAATTTTCCTGTGAACATAGTGTGTAACAAGTCTCGTTTTTACGCTAAATAATGCCAACTGCACTGGTATACACTGCATGACTCTGAAGTTAGATACCGTAAAATAGCGGACAAGGCCGCTTCTTGAACTCAGTACTTCAATTGATAACCTAAATCAGTTAGTATATCATGAACCCTGAACAGACTAGCACCAGTAGGGCTCAATAACGTGGCTGCCAGACCCCAAGTACTGGTCCTTAAAAACCACTACCATTCAGAACACGTCATGTCGATTGCTCTTTGTTTCAAATTGCTGCCACCCTCAGTGGCCCAAAGTTGTGACACTGTAATTGCTTGAAGAAGTGGTGTTGTCTTGTGTATAAGCTGATGATTACCTGATTAATAACAGTAGTTGTAACTGTATTTAAATTTTTTATGCAACTTACACTGAAGAGCCAAAGAAAGTGGTAACCTGCCTAATATCGTGTATGGCCCTCGTGAACATGCAGACGTGCCACAACATGACGTGGCACAGCCCCGACTAATGTCTGAAGTAGTGCTGAAGGGAATTGACACCATGAATCCTGCTGGTCTGTCCATAAATTCGTAAGAGTAAGAGGGGTGGACATCTCTTCTGAACAGCATGTTGCAGGGCATCCCAGATATGGCCAATAATGTTCATTTCTGGGGAGTTTGGAGGCCAGCGGAAGTGTTTACACTCAGAAGAGTGTACCTGGAGCGACTCTGTAGGAATTCTGAACTTGTGGGCTGTCACAATGTCCTGCTGGAATTGCCCAGGCCTGTCGGAAAGCACATTGGACATGAATGGATGCAGGTGATCAGACAGAATGTTTATGTATGTGTCACAGAGTCGTATGTAGACGTATCAGGGGTCCCATATCACTCCAACTGCACGCAGCCCACACCATTACAGAGCCTCCACCAGCTTGAACAGTTCCCTGCTGGCATGCAGGGTCCATGGATTCACGAGGTTGTCTCCATACCTGTACATGTCTATATGCTCGATACAATTTGAAACGAGACTCGTCTGACTAGGCAACATGTTTCTAGTCATGAACAGTCCAATGTCAGTGTTGATAGGCCCAGGCAAGATGTAAAGCTTTGTGTTGTGCAGTCATCAAGGGTACACGAGTGGCCCTTCGGCCCCAAAAGCCCATATTGGTTATGTTTCGTTGAATGGTTCACACGCTGACACTTGTTGATGGCCCAGCATTGAAATCTGCAGCAGTTTGCGGAAGGGTGCACTTCTGTCATGTTAAACAATTCTCTTCAGTTGTCATTGGTCCCGTTCTTGAAGGATCTTTTTCCAGCTGCAGCAATGTTAGAGATGATGTCTTACTGGTACACTCGTGAAATGGTTGTATGGGAAAATCCTCACTTTATCGCTACTTCGGAGATTCCGTGTCCTATTGCTCATGCACCGACTAAAACACCAAGTTTGAACTTACATCAGTCTTGATAACCTGCCAGCAGTAACCGATCCAACAACTGCGCCAGACACTTGTTGTCTTATATACGCGTTGGCGACCGCAGCGCCGTATTCTACCTGTTTACATATCTCTGTATTTGAATATACATGCCTATACCAGTTTCTTTGGCGCTTCAGTGTAAGACACTATCACGTATGTTTTGAATGTCATTTTTCTTCTACTCGTTGTGTTGTACTGCAACAGCTTTAATTTAATTTAATATTACGCATTTGAAGATGATTGTCTGTGTAATGCACATCCATAAATCCATGTTACTACCATGTAAAAATTTATATCACAGTAGCTGATCGACACGAGTTGCACAAAACATTCCCTCTCTCATGTCCTTTAACCCTGTAGTGGCTGCACTATTTACCCCTCTTCCCTGAGTAAGCAGCCTACTTTACTTAATTTATAGCCGAATTCACCAATGTCAACTAAAATTAAGGACATCTTAAAATATTACCGTCTCCGTAAGTGCTTTTTGTGACTGAGCAGGGAAACTACACTCTTAAGAAGCTTTTAACATTAACTGACCTTCTGCATTCAGGTGTTATTTGCTAGAAGTATACTATTATAAAATATGGCTGCGAACCACGGGGCACACAAATACTTGATTAGGGCCGCATGCAGCATGTGGGCCACAGTTTGGCGACTACTGAGCTTAGGGTGACGAACTCTCCAGTATTTCCCAGGATCTCAGACATTATAGCAATTTCCCCATCTCCCTTATTGATCGGCTGTTTCTCTCGTATATTTCCTCTGTGATCACTGTTATGAATTGCAGCCCCACAAAGTACAATCGATAGTTCAAATTCCTTGACCAACAGATCTCGTATTGCTTTCATATAATAATCGACACTATAGTGGACATGTAGTCATTTTTGTGTTCATACTTCTACAGAAATCAGAGAGTTTTTTGCTCAGAGGAATCCAATGAGTGGAGAAAGAATGACATAGCCTGCACGTAATTAGGTATTGTGAGAGGGGGAATATTTCTTTGTTTCTTGATCAGTACTGGTAACTCATGGATGCGTTTGCCTTATACCAATCAGCAGTTATGGTATAAAAAACACACGGAAGCAAAAGTACTTGCAAAAGTGGATTACAGAGATGTTCATGTGTAACACTATTAGGGTTATTGCAAATTTTGGTGATAAACATATCACTAAATTAGCCTACTGTGCCTATTTTCATTCACTGTTTTCTTATGGGATCATATTTTGGGGGCATTTCGCCATCAAGAGAGAAAGTATTCATTGCACAAAATCGTGTAATCAGAATAATAGCTGGAGCCCACCCAAGATCATCTTGCAGGCATTTATTTAAGGAACTCGGGATATTCACAGTAACTTCGTAATACATATATTCGCTTATGAAATTTGTCATTAATAACCCATCCCAATTCAAAAATAACAGCGAATTGCATAGCTACAACACTAGAAGAAAGGATGATATCCACTATTCTGGATTGAATCTCACTTTGGCACAGAAAGGGGGGAATTATGCTGCCACAAAAATCTTTGGTCATTTGCCAAATAGTATTAAAAGTCTGACAGAGAGCCAACCAACATTTAAAAGCAAATTAAAAGAATTTCTGAATGACAACTCCTTCTACTCAATAGATGAATTCTTAGATATGAAGCAGTAACTGTAAAAAAAAAAAAAAATAATTTTTTTTGTCTAAAGAAAACTTATGTTAAAGTGACACATTCCACATCATTACGAAATATCGAATTCATGATCTATGGAACAAGGATTAATGTATGTATGCGTGTTACACTATTTATTTCTCAGTTGACTCACACAACACAACAACATTTCACAATGCTTGAAAAGAGATAGTACTGATGGACTGTACAAGTTGACAGTAATCGGAAACATGAGAACAGTCAACATGAAATATTCCAATTCGTATAGTCATATTTCTGTAATTGTACCTACTATGCTCCTAAAATGAATCAGTTTTCATCACACACTCTTACTGTGAAAATGAAGATGTAAAAACTCCATGACGTAAGAAGATTAAATACAGTACGGTACTCCTGTATTTATTTGAAAAAGTAGGAGGAACAATATTCTTGGTCAAAGCCCATGACTTCCGATGTAACTGAGCTTACTTTGGGCTATGCAGGTGTGACTTCAGTGTCGGTCATTGGGATAATGCTGACTGCAACCAGCATGCTAAATCTCCCTTAAAAATCATGGCCAGATGTTGTTTATCTCTCTTAAAACAATGTTCAGATGTTAGTCACCCTATGAATAGCCCACATGTTTGGGATACACAGTGAGACATCGCTGAAGCATGTATGGTGCGAGCAGTCAAATATAAAAGCCTATTAAAAAAAAGTTGCATTCTGGTCAGTGGTAAGATAATGGGTATCAGGTTACATATCCACTATCAGGTTACCCACCTGGCCGACTTACATTCGAGGTCATCCCCACTGCCTCTTCCATGGGGAACCACCAAGTATTGATCAAGTTCACTCAGGTGAATCACCTAGGCCTATCCCTCCTCCCCCACTCCCACTCCCTCCTCCCCACTGGACCAATGAGGATCAAGCAATCCCTCCTCACCTTCTTCTATTATAACTGGGACACTCTAGAGGGAAGGGGCGGGGGGTCTGGAGCTGGGCAGCATAGGAAGAGGCTGCAGGCTGTAACTACACTCCTGGAAATTGAAATAAGAACACCGTGAATTCATTGTCCCAGGAAGGGGAAACTTTATTGACACATTCCTGGGGTCAGATACATCACATGATCACACTGACAGAACCACAGGCACATAGACACAGGCAACAGAGCATGCACAATGTCGGCACTAGTACAGTGTATATCCACCTTTCGCAGCAATGCAGGCTGCTATTCTCCCATGGAGACGATCGTAGAGATGCTGGATGTAGTCCTGTGGAACGGCTTGCCATGCCATTTCCACCTGGCGCCTCAGTTGGACCAGCGTTCGTGCTGGACGTGCAGACCGCGTGAGACGACGCTTCATCCAGTCCCAAACATGCTCAATGGGGGACAGATCCGGAGATCTTGCTGGCCAGGGTAGTTGACTTACACCTTCTAGAGCACGTTGGGTGGCACGGGATACACGCGGACGTGCATGTCCTGTTGGAACAGCAAGTTCCCTTGCCGGTCTAGGAATGGTAGAACGATGGGTTCGATGACGGTTTGGATGTACCGTGCACTATTCAGTGTCCCCTCGACGATCACCAGTGGTGTACGGCCAGTGTAGGAGATCGCTCCCCACACCATGATGTCAGGTGTTGGCCCTGTGTGCCTCGGTCGTATGCAGTCCTGATTGTGGCGCTCACCTGCACGGCGCCAAACACGCATACGACCATCATTGGCACCAAGGCAGAAGCGACTCTCATCGCTGAAGACGACACGTCTCCATTCGTCCTTCATTTCACGCCTGTCGCGACACCACTGGAGGCGGGCTGCACGATGTTGCGGCGTGAGCGGAAGACGGCCTAACGGTGTGCGGGACCGTAGCCCAGCTTCATGGAGACGGTTGCGAATGGTCCTCGCCGATACCCCAGGAGCAACAGTGTCCTTAATTTGCTGGGAAGTGGCGGTGCGGTCCCCTACGGCACTGCGTAGGATCCTACGGTCTTGGCGTGCATCCGTGCGTAGCTGCGGTCCGGTCCCAGGTCGACGGGCACGTGCACCTTCCGCCGACCACTGGCGACAACATCGATGTACTGTGGAGACCTCACGCTCCACGTGTTGAGCAATTCGGCGGTACGTCCACCCGGCCTCCCGCATGCCCACTATACGCCCTCGCTCAAAGTCCGTCAGCTGCACATACGGTTCACGTCCACGCTGTCGCGGCATGCTACCAGTGTTAAAGACTGCGATGGAGCTCCGTATGCCACGGCAAACTGGCTGACACTGACGGCGGCGGTGCACAAATGCTGCGCAGCTAGCGCCATTCGACGGCCAACACCGCGGTTCCTGGTGTGTCCGCTGTGCCGTGCGTGTGATCATTGCTTGTACAGCCCTCTCGCAGTGTCCGGAGCAAGTATGGTGGGTCTGACACACCGGTGTCAATGTGTTCTCTTTTCCATTTCCAGGAGTGTATTTGTTTATGACTAATTACGTTAAGTCATATCACTTAAGTTCTGTCTTTTAATATCAGTTTAATAATGCATCATTCGAGGCACGAGCAGAGACCACATCCAGGCAGATATATAAGTACTCTGATTTTTATGTATTTATCCATATTAACCTGTTTTCCTCAATCTTACGCATTTTCCCCTGGTTTAGTATTTTTACTGAGTTTTCCACAATTTTAGGCATTTTGTCCACCTCAGTGTTCTCAACATCACATTGTCATCTCAAGCAATCACAATACAGTATGCACCTGAATTAGATATCAC
The DNA here is from genome assembly GCF_023864275.1 of Schistocerca cancellata. Lineage (NCBI taxonomy): Eukaryota > Metazoa > Arthropoda > Insecta > Orthoptera > Acrididae > Schistocerca > Schistocerca cancellata. The sequence goes on from NC_064629.1 coordinate 202,555,256, forward strand.
TGATACTGAAGCACACCTCCCAGCTCCATCTTTTATAACTGGGACAACTGAGTGGTCATCATAGAGATAGGTTGTAGGCTGTGTCTGTTTGTTAATAACAAATTAATATTTCGTCATTAGAAGCACCAGCAGACGCCACACCTAGACAGACATATAATTACTCCAATTTTCCATATTTTCCAAAATTTTACATATTGTATGCATAGCACATTGCTACAAAATACGCACCTAGAGATAAAGTCGACCAGTAATTGAAAACACCTCAATGAAAATCGTGTCGCCTGCAAGGTAGATCATCCCTCGGACTCAGAGGTTTGGGTGTATTGCAGAGAACACTGGTGCTTGGAGTATGATGGCGAACACACTAGCCAGCAATGACCGAGAAAATTGCATTATAATAGATGTAATACTCTACAGTCTAATGGCTGACTCTGCTGCTATATCTTTTCTGGCCGAGGGATCTACCACTCATGGAAATAATGGCAAACAGATTCCAAGACGACGGTGGAAATATCACAGACAGCTAAAAATACACACCTAGATTATGAGGAACTCTCCACAGCATTCACATGTCTAATGAGGCAAGTGAGACGCTGGTGGGTTATGGAACTTCTCGAGTGGCCGCGGTGGCCACCGAATGCATGGCTATGAACGGGATAGTCCACATTTCCGCCAAACACTACGCCAGACAATCTCCCCAGGCATGGTAGAGAAATTTGCACAAAGTAAGATACACATAGGCAAGCCAGTCGTAGCTTGCAGACACCTACACACTATCCAAAGGAAATCTGTGGATACCTTTGCGGATAAACGCTTATAACAGTTTAAGCGCTAAGCACTACCCTCCTCCCTTCCCTCTGGACTCTGTAACTTGCAGACTACATGCTCGCCAGAGGAAATCTGTGCACACCTTTGCGGATAAACGTTGCTAACAGTTGAGCCGACAAGCTCTTCCCTCACCACAATCTATTCACTCTGAACCAATCAGAAACATGCAGCCCCTCCTCAACCAACTATCAAGCTTTTAAAAATAACGGAGGTGACTTCATTTTCAGCAAGGCAGAACTCCCAGGAGGAATGAAGACACGTAATTATGATGTCTAAACAAAATAAATATTGTGGAATTATTAATATAGGCAAGTTCACTAGAATTCTTGTATATTAACTACAGGAAAATCCTAGTATGGCCATCGCTATTAACGTAATTCTGACAGATCTTAAGAATCAGAAAAGACAGACGCTAGACACTGTACACTACAGTGTTTATAAAATTATTGCTACAAAAGCATATCTGTGCATTAATAACGAGTATCTTTAAAACGTGGGTAGGACTGGTATAAGTGACATATCCCTCCTACAATTGAACCCTACTGGGTACATCAAGAAAAAAATTGGCTACAAAACACAATCCTGGAACCTCGTCGACAGTGGGCAAGATCTGCCTGTATTTCCAAACATGTAACTCTGGCAATATTACAGCGCAAAGTCGCTGTAAGACTTCTAAATAGATGTGGAAATAATCTGAAGTTCAGAGTGTCCATAAAATCTGGGTACATATTGAATTCTAATAAATAATAGTGAGGCGCATTTTAGTCATTTTAATGTTAATAAATAACATTTCCAGCAATATCTTCATGCTCTTCAATGCATAATTTGTTGTGCTTTGCAAGATTAAGGTGAGCTCGATGGAACGGGTTTACACTGTGTCGATTTTAGCACACTGACTGGTAACGCATTCTTTCAGAGGATTTAAATTTGTAATCTTCATCAAGTAAACTTTCTCTTTCAGCGTACCCCAGAAAAAGAAATCAAGGGGAGAAAGGTCTGTCGAACGAGGGGATCACTCCACATGACCTTTCCTCCCAATCCACTGGGCAAACCTGTCATTCAACCAATCTCTAACAGCTGCAGGGGCAGGGGCCTCACCTACTGAAACCAGTCTGGAAGTCCCTCAACCAAGCATTCAATCTGAGGCATCAATTTGTCTCTCAGCATGTTCGATAAGTCTGATCTGTTACATGTTCATCAAAGAAAAACGGTCCTAACATATGAGCTTTCCACAGAACACACCACACTATTATCTTTTATGGCAGCCATGCTGTTTGGATGGACTTATCTAATGTGGATTTCCTTCAGACCGGTATTGAAGATTTTATCTGTTCACTTCACCATTAACATGAAACACAGTCTTTAGTGAAATTGATATTTTCATCCAATTTATTTGCAAACCATTCACACATCTACATGCATCTATCGGGGTCATCTTAATTTGAGTGACGCAATATCTGTATCTTGTATGGCTGAAACCTCTCCTCTGCCAGGATTTTGTTGATGGTTGATCTTGGAACACTCGACTCTGTGGATGTCTGAGAAATCGATTTCTCTGGGCTAGCATAAACCTTGGCCAAGACAGCATCTTTCGTTTCGTCTGAAGTCTTTGGTCGCCTGGGATGGGGTTTGTCCATCTGCCTGTTTCTTTAAACTTTGTGATTAATTTACAGATGGCAGTAAAAGAAATAGGTTGACGATGAGGACGTCAGAGGCTAAATTCGGCCACAATTTTTTGATATGACCATTCTTCTCGTCCACTTAAGAGTACCAACTGTACTCGTTCTTTAGACAGAGCAACCATTCAATCTGGAAAAAACAAAATCTATTAGAATTGTTAGAAATTATTTTATTGTTATTTATTTATTTATTTATTGATATTTATAGAATATAGAATATTTATTAGAATTCCCTTTTTACCCAGACTTTGTGGACAACCTGTATATACCTGCTCGCCACACAGAAACAAGATAGAGCAAAGACAACTGTCCACCAATAATAATCTCTTCATACATACAAAGTCACAGTCGCATAGAGATCGTGATACATGTCGTGCTATACAATAAAAAATGCGACCTTACAGATCGAGCACTGTCTGCCGATAAGCATATTCTCGAAAGATCAATCATCTATGTATATATATGAACATGGTATCTGTTCTTTCGGACGTGTTCATTCGGACATTTCCGAAAGAACAGATATCATCGGTGACCATGCAGCTGGTTAGAATGAAATTACAATGAAATGAATACCCATGGTTGCATACAGGCGTTGATATAAGTCAACGGGGACAGTTGAAAATGTGTGCCCCGACTGGGACTCGAACGCGGGATCTCCTGCTAACATGGCAGAGGCTCTATCCATCTGAACCACCGAGGACACAGACGAGAGTGCGAGTATAGGGACTTATCTCTGGTACGCCTCCCGTGAGACCCAAATTCGCAACTTATTGTCCTGCACTATATTCATAGTGCCCCTGCGCATTACACTCATTATTCGCGGCTTTACTGCCGATTCCCGTAAGAGTTCGGGCACTGTCTGTGCATCTGCACAGTAGAAGATGGTCAAATGGCCGGTGAGCCATGAAGATGGATATATACAGGGTGAGTCGCGTAAGACGTAACACCCCCTTTATTCCGGGGGCGATTGCATGTATCGGGATGCGGTTTTCGGCGAATCATAGCGGACTATGGGGCACATACGTTGTTTCAAACGCTCTGGAAAAGACGCGTAAAGTGATGTAATGCATGTTGCTATTGTGATTCAAACTTTGCTTAAAAGAGGGCGGATGAGGATTTACCTACGTAGCGTAGTCCGTGCCTGCTGCATAGAGCACGCCAACTCGGCCTGCGTGTCGCGCGAGGCGTGTTTACAGTCTGCAGCCGCTTCCGACCGCATCGACCTTCAATCGTACAATATTTCCCAGCGTCTCTTAAGCGAAGTTTGAATCACAATAGCAACATGCGTTACATCACTATACGTGTCTTTTCCAGAGCGTTCGAATGATGGTAAAAAAAGTACAGCGTCCCATTTAAAAAAACATGTACTTGCCTCATTATCTCGGTCAATATCAACGTTGTGATTATTGTGCATGTACCAACGTATGCGCCCCACAGTCCGCTATGATTCGCCGAACACCGCTTGTCGATACGTGGAATCGCCCCCGGAATAATGGGGATCGTTACGTCTTACGCGACTCACCCAGATGATATGTTCTTTCGCTTCTGCGTGTTTTATGCACCTCTCCCAGTCCTGCTGAGTAACGTTGTCAAGAGCTTCGTGTGTTAGCTTCTCGACGTCAGAAAGTTTGAAAGTAGTATATCTTTTCACTACATCTCGCTTTACTTGGACCCATACCAATTCAGTGGGATTATACTGGCAGTGATACGGTGGTAGACGTACCACTTGGTGTCCCATTTCGTTTGCCAGTTGATCTAATTCGTAAGTCTTTTTGGCACCTACGATTTCTTCCTTAGACAGGACTTCAGCCTTTGTTTCATTGACTGAAAGTGAAACATTCTTTCTCTTTAACCATTCCATAATATCTGCCTTGCGCCAATTTGAACGTGGCAGCTTTTCTATCTGAATGGAGTGGTAGTTGGCATTATCCATTACGATAATTGACCCTTCTTCCAGCGCAGACAACAGTCGAATAAACCAATTCTTATAAACTTCTCCATTCATTTCTGAATGGTAATCGGATTGGCAAGAACTTTTCCCACAGCGAAAAACAAGTTTGGCCTCTGGTACGAAGCCTGTCGTTGATGAACCAGCGTGGACGATGATTAATCGGCCACCTGTACCAGTAGGCACTTTCAAACCGCCGTTTCCTTTGGAGTCGTGCAGTATATACTTATTGGTGTGGTTCTGTGAAACCCAAGTTTCATCCTCGTACACTACAGGCTTGGTGACTTCAGCACGCAAGAAGTGCATTGTACGCAAAAACTTCGCTCTTGCTGCTGCAATGTCTCTGCGTTCCATTAAGAACTTCCGTCCGTCATTACACTTTTTGAATCGGAAACCAAGGGAGTGGAGAAGACGAAGAACGGAAGTCTCTGAGCCCAAGAAATTTATTTTTTCACGGAGGTCGGCCTGTATTTTTTAGCCGTTGGATACTCTTCTCTGTCGTAATATCCAAGTACAGTTCTACGCACGAACTCTTTGTTAAAATCGTCAAAGTCGGTTGATTTACGTTCACATTCGTATCCCTTTCTTGGAGAATCGAAACACTCATTCATGTCTGCAGATTCTGCCAATGACACAGATTTGCTAATACGGCCTACAATTGACTTGGAGACACCACATGCTTTAGCAGTAAGTTTATGAATTTTGCAAAATTTAAGTTATTCCTCGCTTCTTCATTGTCGGCCAGATCAGTAAAAAACTTGAGTACATTCGATATGATAATTTTCGATTGTTTACGAATGTGTTTCCGCCCTTTACAAACACTGACCAGAGGAGTACTACAAGTAGGCCGTTGCTCCTGCGTTGTTGTTCACCACCGAACACACGTCAAAGCACCTTTCTAAAGACAGTAAGACACAGGTCAGACGTTAACACCCGATATATCATGGTAACATTGAGATTTCAGCTGCTCTGACCTACCGCACCGATAACGGTATCTACATGGCAACAAAGCCGAGAGGCGGGCGAATCACAGCCCGCAGCCCCTGTTGTCGGCAGGGAGCGGCCATGACCTTGAGGACTCTACTTTTGTCCCGGCCAGTATAGAACATCACTGGGTAGCCAGCTGGTCCAAACTAACCTGCAGTGCTGTGAACATTTGTAGTTAAGACACAGGAAGAGACTAGCTGAGAAACAACATGGCTTCGATCGTGAATTAATTTCTAAATGGAATGAAGTAATATGCGGTGAAACTGGCGATATGCTTCTTAGGGTACCAAGCGGAAAGCCCGTATTACACGATGTGCCTTAACCGTACACCTATGCACCAACGCCCCTAACGTGCATACCTGTAACTACAGACTGGTTCACTTCCGACCTATTACACCATCCACGCGGGATATACCTAAGGCGCATTCGCAGCAGCAGACTGTATGCGCGAAAAGAAAATAGATGTCTTATGTCCTGATGTCTTGTAAAGTCGTTCGTTCTACCGCGCGCAACTCAAGGGTGACTGAATGATATACTGAAGCGTCATACGTTCAAATTATTTGTGAACTCAAGGTTCCTATTTATAAAGAAATTGTTTTGTACCATTATGTATTATGTAATAGTTTTTTCTCAAATGTAGGTTAGTACTGTTCCGAATAACAGACGCAACAGTTTTATATTACGACACTTGATTACACAGGTATATGAATATCGAAATTTACATTTATACAGCATATTGTACATGGAGGATCCACTTGTTTTTGTTTTTGGAGCTATTGCCCTGGCAGTGACAGTAAATCTTCGCATTAGGGCAGAACGGCGACGAAAACGAAAAGTCAAACGTTGTTGGGTTCGACCCTGGCTGACCAGAAGGGTGGAGGGCAGGGAAATATATTCACTGTTAATGAGAGAACTGAGGCCCGAAGATCCGCAAGAATTTCGGAACTTCTTTAGGATGGACATGGCCTGTTTCGAGAAGCTGCTGTCTGTGATAGAAGATGGAAACAGAAAGTGTGATACAGTCATGAGGGAGGCTATCTCACCTTCTAGAGAGTAAGAATTACATGGTTATGTTTTGTGATCATACCAGCCTAGATCATTAATAAAAAAAAAAGGTGAACGCCCTGCTATGTCGCTGGCTGGTTGTAACAAATGGCTCTGAGCACTATGGGACTTAACTTCTAAGGTCATCAGTCCCCTAGCACTTAGAACTACTTAAACCTAACTAACCTAAGGACATCACACACATCCATGCCCGAGGCAGGATTCGAACCTGCGACCGTAGCGGTCTCGCGTTTCCAGACTGTAGCGCCTTTAATCGCTTGGCCACTCCGGCCGGCTGGTTGTAACATTACGTTTCCTGGCGAATGGGGAATCTTTTAAGAGTCTGGCTTTTAACCACAGAATAGCACAGCCCACCACTTCAAAAGTTGTTGTGGATGTATGCAGTGCAATTTGCAACACATTAAATGACCAATACTTAGGTGACCTTGTGTTATTTTTCCAAGTTTGGACTATACTCAGAATTTTGCAGTCCTCGTCTGACGCACTGGGGCAAACTGCAAGGACTTTCTCTCTTTCACAGCCAGTTTCTCTTTTCTGGCATGTTGAAATCAAGCAAGAGGTGCAATTAAATCAAACCTGAACTTTCGTATACTAAGGCATTACGATTGTTGTTGTTGTTGTGGTCTTCAGTCCTGAGACTGGTTTGATGCAGCTCTCCATGCTACTCTATCCTGTGCAAGCTTCTTCATCTCCCAGTATCTACTGCAACCTACATCCTTCTGAATCTGCTTAGTGTATTCATCTCTTGGTCTCCCTCTACGATTTTTACCCTCCACACTGCCCTCCAATGCTAAATTTGTGATCCCTTGATGCCTCAAAACATGTCCTACCAACCGATCCCTTCTTCTAGTCAAGTTGTGCCACAAACTTCTCTTCTCCCCAATCCTATTCAATACCTCCTCATTAGTTACGTGATCTACCCACCTTATCTTCAGCATTCTTCTGTAGCACCACATTTCGAAAGCTTCTATTCTCTTCTTGTCCAAACTAGTTATCGTCCATGTTTCACTTCCATACATGACTACACTCCATACAAATACTTTCAGAAACGACTTCCTGACACTTAAATCTATACTCGATGTTAACAAATTCCTCTTCTTGAGAAACGCTTCCCTTGCCATTGCCAGTCTACATTTTATATCCTCTCTACTTCGACCATCATCGGTTATTTTACTCCCTAAATAGCAAAACTCCTTTACTACTTTAAGTGTCTCATTTCCTAATCTAATTCCCTCAGCATCACCCGACTTAATTCGACTACATTCCATTATCCTCGTTTTGCTTTTGTTGATGTTCATCTTATATCCTCCTTTCAAGACACTGTCCATTCCGTTCAACTGCTCTTCCAAGTCCTTTGCTGTCTCTGACAAAATTACAATGTCATCGGCGAACCTCAAAGTTTTTACTTCTTCTCCATGAATTTTAATACCTACTCCGAATTTTTCTTTTGTTTCCTTTACCGCTTGCTCAATATACAGATTGAATAACATCGGGGAGAGGCTACAACCCTGTCTTACTCCTTTCCCAACCACTGCTTCCCTTTCATGCCCCTCGACTCTTATAACTGCCATCTGGTTTCTGTACAAACTGTAAATAGCCTTTCGCTCCCTGTATTTTACCCCTGCCACCTTTAGAATTTGAAAGAGAGTATTCCAGTCAACATTGTCAAAAGCTTTCTCTAAGTCTACAAATGCTAGTAACGTAGGTTTGCCTTTTCTTAATCTTTCTTCTAAGATAAGTCGTAAGGTCAGTATTGCCTCACGTGTTCCAACATTTCTACGGAATCCATACTGATCTTCCCCGAGGTCGGCTTCTACCAGTTTTTCCATTTGTCTGTAAAGAATTCGCGTTAGTATTTTGCAGCTGTGACTTATTAAACTGATAGTTCGGTAATTTTCACATCTGTCAACACCTGCTTTCTTTGGGATTGGAATTATTATATTCTTCTTTAAGTCTGAGGGTATTTCGCCTGTCTCATACATCATGCTCACCAGATGGTAGAGTTTTGTCATGACTGGCTCTCCCGAGGTCATCAGTAGTTCAAATGGAATGTTGTCTACTCCCGGGGCCTTGTTTCGACTCAGGTCTTTCAGTGCTCTGTCAAACTCTTCACGCAGTATCCTATCTCCCATTTCGTCTTCATCTACATCCTTTTCCATTTCCATAATATTGTCCTCAAGTACATCGCCCTTGTATAAACCCTCTATATACTCCTTCCACCTTTCTGCCTTCCCTGCTTTGCTTAGAACTGGGTTGCCATCTGAGCTCTTGATATTCATACAAGTGGTTCTCTTCTCTCCAAAGGTCTCTTTAATTTTCCTGTAGGTAGTATCTATCTTACCCCTAGTGAGACAAGCCTCTACATCCTTACATTACGATACAAATCGAAAATCACCGTATAACGTTATATGCATATTCCTCAGAAAGAAACGATTTCCGACTACCTTATTATGATACAGTGGGTCATACATACACCTTTCCTCGCTGTATGCCTGATTTCAGATGCTTAATTCCTCTCTGCTCCATTTCATTTCTAGATATAATAATGGCATGTGACGAGGGCCTCCCGTCGGGTAGACCGCTCGCCTGGTGCAAGTCTTTCGCTTTGACGCCACTTCGGCGACTTGCGCGTCGATGGGGATGAAATGATGATGATGATTAGGACAACACAACACGCAGCCCCTGAGCGGAGAAAATCTCCGACCCAGCCAGGAATCGAACCTGGGCCCTTAGGATTGATAGTCCGTCGCGCTGACCACTCAGCTACCGCGGGCGGACTTCATTTCTAGAATACGAAGCTATCAATAGAAAAAATGCTTTCACAAACAGCTAGTATATAAGAGTCTACCGCAAAAATGTTTCTTTTCTGCATTTGTAAAACCTGTTTACTGAAAAAAATGCAGAATAAGAACGTCTGCAATTAGCCACTAGACGCCTAACAATAAGCAAAAAACAAGCAGAAAGCACCGTGGTACACCCTTCTGCACATGCGCGAATTATCGCTGCCTACTGCTCATGCGCGGATTGACGGCAGTTTAGAACTGCTCTTTATTCCTGCGTGCAGATAATGTGTCTGCTAATTTTCGTAGTTTCACCCGTTCTACCGCTAGATGGCTGTCGCGATAGACCAGTACCGTTCGCGGCGGATCGTCGTGTAATACCGGCTGAAGACATAAGCTCTCGTTCTTAGGTAACATAGTATCACAATTAGAAACAAGAGTGATGAAAATTGCTAGCTTAAACACAGCCCTCAGCGTAATTTTTCTGCATTATCTGAGTATGATGTAAAGGCGTATTGCAGAGATTTCACCATATAGGTATACATAGAAGCCACTGAGGTTATTTCTTAGTCAGTCATCTGGGAATTTCTGAACTGCTTCTGTATCCGAATCTGGGAAATACATTTCAGTACTGAAACTGATACATTGATAACAAGATGATTAACAACAGCAACCACGAAGCCATCCAAATGCCACATTTTCTACTCTTTTTTAATGGTGCATTGTTCTACATCCCGCCAGCGTTAGGCAGTCATGAGCGACAGTGCTTCGTGCGTGATTTACAGCAAGTCTGGTTGCTTAAATGTCTTGTTATTTCTCGCAACAAACGTCTGATCTTGGCTTCAGATCAATTCTATTGAGTTCAAAGTGCAGTGATACGAGAACAACTTTACAAATGCAGTATCTGTGTTAGTTGCTGTCAAAACTGATTTCCATTTGTCTACGACGTTTATCACTCTGGCTCGTGTGAAATCACATCTGTGTTATGAAACAGTTAGAGAAACCAAGATTCATTATCATTTCAAAGCAACACAAATGGAAACCTGCGAAATGATTCAAGGATGTTCGACAGTTGTAATGTAAATAATGCCATTACCTACCTGAATTCAGTTTCTTATCCCTATGACAATTTACATGCGGAGTGGAATCGTAACACCTACAGTCTGCCGGCCGCTGTGACCGAGAGGTTCTAGGCACTTCAGTCCGCAACCGTGCTCCTGCTACGGTTGCAGATTCGAATCCTGCATTGGGCATGGATGTGTGTGATGTCGTTACGTTACTTAGGTTTAAGTAGTTCTTAGTCTAGGAGACTGATGAACTCAGGTGCTAAATCCCATTGTGCTTAGAGCCATGTGTGAACCTACAGTCTAGTATTCAACATTTATGCAAGGTTTCGCCCTTCTTACTGTGAGGGTGTTAAAGAAAAAGATCGATGTCTGCTCACCCTACGGAAATTCTAAGAACTGGCACCACTCATTGTGATAGATTATTCAAATCAAAACGAATCTGTGGAACCTGATCCTGTGGATGTACATGTTGAATTCAAATCTCCAGAAAACTTCTCAGCAGGTATCAGAGCATACGTTCTAGCTCTGCATTACTGCGTGATTAACTGTTAACCTCTCACTAGAAAATGGTTCAAATGGCTCTGAGCACTATGGGACTTAACTTCAGAGGTCATCCGTCCTCTAGAACTTAGAACTACTTAAACCAAACTAACCTAAGGACATCACACACACATCCATGCCCGAGGCAGAAATCGAACCTGCGACCATAGCGGTCGCGCGATTCCAGACTGTAGCGCCTACAACCGCTTGGCCACCCCGGCCGGCCCTCTCACCAGAACTGTGCAACGAGTTGTAGAAAGGAACAAGTGCTGAGCCACATCTAAAGCATTTCACTATGATGCCTCAATGTAGGAACATCATTTCGGACACACAAGGTTTCTACGACGAATGTGGACAATTTTTATTTAGCTGACCAGGGTGGCCGAGCGGTTCTAGGAACCGCGCGACCGCTACGGTCACAGGTTCGAATCCTGCCTTGGGCATGGATGTGTGTCATGTCCTTAGGTTAGTTAGGTTTAAGTAGTTCTAAGTTCTAGGGGACTGATAACCTTATAAGTTAAGTCTCATAGTGCTCAGAGCCATTTGAACCATTTTTTAGAATTTTTATTGGTGGATATCGCATTAATTGGATTTACAAATGACAGACGCATAATAACGACATATAGCATCACCAGAACCTTTCAAGTATGTGAAGTGTGGCAATACATAGGAACTGCATTATGGCTAACAGAATTTTTCCATGGAATTCATTGCAATGAGTCTTTACAAGAATGCAGTTACAACACTTCAAACTTTTTACCTCACAGACACCATTGTCCACATCAAAGGCATCAAGAAGGCAGCATGGATGTGTAGTATCTACCAGGATGCAACTATCTGGGGTATGGAATCCTATGGATGTCCTGCCCTCAGGCAACTCAAGAAAAAATCTGGAGATGAACAAAATAGTGTTATGTCAGCTTCAGAAAAGTAAAATTACTTTTAAATTGGTTGTTAAATAAATGAATTTAAAACAAATTCACCACATTATTAATGAGTTACTTTCATTAAGATAATGTGATCTTGTCCAGATATGATGACTATGGCTTTCTTCAAGCACAGGTGATTTAATTTTAGAGATGGCTTCTATGCATGTTTGGAAACAGTGGCGATCACAAGCTGCCTGTTCCCAGATACCTACATGTGCTGATGGGTATGCAAAATCCCAAGGGATCCGTCTATGAATTGTATTATCTTCATCTTTAAATCACACCTTTTTAATAGAATTCAAGTTAAATAAGTGTCTGATCTGCACATTTCACACACTTCATGTACTACACGACTTTGACTGAATTATTGTAACTACCAATATGATCTGGGGTTTTGCAAATAATAATAAGGGTATATGGTCACAAATTATTTTCATTTTTTATTCTTCAATAAAATAATACACTTATACTTTGGTAGCATCAGTAACAATACATTTTTTTCAATAGAGAGATACTTTTTTGGTAATATTAATGACTAGTAATAAATACATTTCCTATGAAACTCTTCAAACAGAACAGGAAAAAAAAGCGATTGGATTGTTGTAACATCGCGATGGAAAAAAGATTTTCTTATTGCAATGTTGGAAGACATTTTTGCAGCAGGCGAAGAAAAACTTATGTGAAAAAATATATACTTGCAAATCTTTACAGATATAATGTGCAATAAACTCAGACACACAACATAAGATATACACATACATTTCTTTATAGCACATCCTGACACAGACACACACAAAACGATTTAAACTATGATAAACAGGTCATCCTACTATTCACCACACACATACACAAACACACACTTGCTATTTAAAATCACTTGAGTGAACAGTGTGAGAATGGGAGATTTTTCAGTCTCGTCTGCACAAACGACCTGCTTATCGTCAAGAGGCGACAGACTGATTTTCAGCTGCAATACAGTGTACACCTCATGGCCCTATGATGGGAAACTGACTTGTCATACCAAATGCAGTGACTCAGGCGGAGCACCACCAACACCACTGACAGACACTCCAAGTAGCCTTCAATCTCGCGCACCATTGATGCCACACGATGCACACCATTTGTCCACCATTTAGTGGCACCTGTCACTGTACTATATGCTTATATTTTTGTTCTTTTCCCCATCTTCCATGAGACCAATAACCTTGTTGTTGGTATTATTATACCACAAGGATAATCAGCTTCATAGCAGATGTTATGAATGCATGTGGGTGGCCCTTTATTACTTCATATGGATCTCGCACCTTCACCTCATAGACAAACCTGTCCATACCCATATAATGTAACTGCAGGTCTATGAAATGAATTTTCGCAAACTTGTAATGAAACTGGTACATGTGGAGTTTGGATAGGTAAAATATACACTTACTGACTGTACCAAAAGTTTAGCCATCTCCAGAGCAACAAAGTTCTTGTTGGAGATGGTGGCCCATTTAAAATTTGGCCTGGTGGCATATTTCTTTGCACCATAATGCCCATCCCACTCTGTTCTTAAATGAATTTCGCGTCATGTTCTTAAATTCTCCATTGTCTTGCGTCAAAAAGTCCTTTTCAAAGTCACACATTGCGAGAGCCCTCTGTTCTGTGTTTACATGAATATATTGATTCAACAAATGTAACTGCCTGAAGAAGACAGAACAGGTGATTGTTATATGTCTCATCTTCAAACTGATGCACTGCTGGAGTTTGTGTAATGCATTATGTATCTCTCCTTGTCTTCCACGGACGTCATCAGCTTGGGGAGGGACCTGACTTATGGAACTAGTTGCTCTGCACATAGCAGCAAATTGCTGTAGGCATTATCCAGACGATTAGGATACATCATTTCTACATCAATCATGTATTCCACAATAGAATCAACAGCCCAATCATTGACTTCCTTTTCACCTAACCCTGTAGTTTCATCATTGGACAGCCATCAAAATTCCCCAATAAGCAGAAATTGTGGCATGGCATGCCAGTATAAATTGCGTACATCCAAGTACAGGATGTTACTCAGCTCACTGGATGCACTGAACTTCTCACAAATCTGTGGGTTGTTTGATTTTGTGTGGCTATTGACACATTGGCAAAGTCCCAATCAGAACCCTTGATTGAAAAAGAGGAGTAAGTCAGGATCAGTCAATAACTCAGTGGTGACACATGCCTTTTTCAACATACTGTCACACAAAAACCCTTGCGTGGTGTAATAGAAGGCAGGGTCCAGATTACATGTGATCATTCATACACTTTGGAACTTCTCGAAAACGTCTACAAGCAAGTGCATGTCTGCATCCATGTAAACTCTCACATACCCTCGTAAATTAGAGATAGTAAATTCCTGCCAAATATTCACCACACACCAATAATCCACATCAGTTATGCCATTGCCACTAAGTTTGACAGTTAATACGGTTAGTCAGGCAATATGCTTTCATCAAGTCTTGTCACAGAATCCAGATATTCTGATGGGAAGACCTCCTTCTTTGTCACACGCTGGAACTGCGTCATTGGGATGTGCACCTCGAGTAATATGTATATCTTCCTAATGCATTGTTTCAGCGTATTTCTAAAGTGGTGCATGCAAAAAGTGCAGTGAGTCCAGGAAGCGGAATGTAATTTTAGACATCATTCGTTTGAAGAGCGAAGTGTAGTTTTCAACACTCTCAGGCAGGATACTAACCTGATCATTCTCCAAGCCAAAATCAGCCAATATCTCAATGATGAAGTGAGCATATTATCCACTCAAATTCTGGAAGAAGACGGATCTGTGCTGCGGTAACTGATATTTCAAATTGCATGCTCTGTGAGCGGTGCCGCAGAACTTTCCTGTTGGAAGACAGTGGTCTTTATATGGAGTTTGCGCATCTCTGTCTAATGACAGATCACAAATGTGGCATTCAACCACAATATTATATATATCGTCATTCTCCCACAATTTGGTCATGGGGATGTTTTGCTACAACGCCAATCAACATTCCAAGCAAGTTGTTGAAGATTAGTGAGCAGCAGTTTTGCAGGATCATCCCCAATGTATGAGGCAATATAATTATGCTTATATGAGAATGTAACTTGACATGCTGCCACATACGGTATGTGTCATTCTGTGAAGATGGTGTGGAAGGCTGTAGATGACCCTCACAATGTGTCAGAGGAGCAAGGAGGCACTCAAATTCAATGTACACTATGAAGGGGCAGTGTTCCTGATGGTGGGCATTCTTAGACTTTAAGAATTTATTTTCCTCTGTGGGCATTTTGACACATACAAGTTCCTGTTAAGAGCAATCTATTAGATGCTTTGCTAAATGCTCGCTTTTAATAAAGGAGTTGACACATATAGGACAGAAATGTCGTTTATGATTATATTTACTCGGTTAAGGAGGACAGGAGTTTGGATATTTTCTTGATCCAGCAGTACTGTTGACTGTCGCCCTCAGAGAATACCAGTAAATCTGTATGCGTCTTGCACTGACTGGCGAAATCAGAAAACCCAATGACTTTATTAGTGATTTTACCTTTATCATCTGGCTTGCTACCCTTTAGATCATACATATGAACTAGCACATTGGTATTTTGCTTCTCAAATTTAGGTATGTCCTGAACTTTAATTGGGAATTCGATACCATCAAAGTTATAACTGCCAGCGACATTATTACCCACCCAGTATTTAGCTGGACACTCAGGATGACTCTATAAATTTCTTTCATAAGCCAGGATTGACAATGCAAAATAAAACTGGTCGTTAATGTTTTGGACGTTAATACATGCGTTCTTGTACTCAGTACATTCAGTACTCAGATGAAAGCCTTACCAGACCCTCTTACCTTCGCCTCAGCAGAACAGTTTAGTATGGCACTCAAGGTGAAAGTTCGAAACCACTGAGCAGTTGAAGTGCTCTGCATTATCACACTGTCTTTCCCACAAATATGGATGATGGTCTTCTCTTCAACACCATTGTCTCATTTCTGAGGATGTGTGAGTTCACAGCATAACAATGCATTACACATGATGACAGGATACTGTGGATCGTTAACGAGTTTGGAGAACTCTCTTTGCACAATGGGTTTACATGTGTTCAGAAACTGAATTGGGTCCCTATACTAAGCAGTCGAGTAAAGGAGATCCACGCTTCAAAAGCACTGCAATCACTGAGTGCCACTAACCTGGCGTGTACCTACATTATCAGTTGGAAGGGAGAGAGAACTGCTCCTAATCAGAGGCTCACTACAACTGGTAGTGGGCATCGGCCCAAGATGCTCAAGGGTGGTCCCCAGTGCTGATGGGTCAGATAATTCAGCAGGGAGTGTGCAGTGGCGAGTTGTGGCAGTGAAGTTGCCTGTGATGAAGGATTGAAGCACAGTGATGGTGGTAGTGTCTTCTGCAATGATGGACCAGGTCATGGTAGCCATGCTAGTGTCAATTATGCAGGTGGTATTTCGTAAGGTCTGGACCCCTGAATCCATATCCAGGTGGATTAAGCGCTCTTGTAGAAAAAACAATAGTATTACATTATAGAGAAAATACTGTGGGTTACACACATATATATATATATATACCGTCAACTGTAATCGAATAACAAGTTAAAGGTGTATAACATGCACACATACAACTAAATGTGTACATGTGTAACCATGTTACTCACCAGCATCCTGTGGGCTGGAGCCATTCCAACATGCTTGCCCATGCCTCAGCACTGGGGCAAGCAGTTCTCTAAGTATATGCTTCCTCACAATTGTCAGTTATGGGTGAGGGAGTAATTTACATCTTAACCTTTAACATAAAGAAAGAAAAAGATACCACATTGCTCAATACAAGGTTCCAAGCTGCCTCTGCTGCCTTCACCCCTCTGTTAAATCCAAAGCGAGTAATATGTCACAAACGTAAGTCTTTTTTCACTTGCGAGTCTGTCTTACACCTCTCGAACAACTTTCATAAGTTTCAATCATGCAAAAACCAATACGTAACTGCAAGATAAATATTAGAACTTTAAATATGGAAATGACAGTTGACAAACACACTGACAGGCCAAAGCCATATTCACCTGATGACGATTTCTGGCGTTAGGCAGCGGATGGCGTACTAACAGCAGGTGGCAGCAGTTATGGGCGTAAACTGTTCAGATCTTGTCGCAACTGTGAGCTGTGTGATGCAATAGTTTCTGGAAGTCTTTATTATTACAGGTGGATAGAAAGTGAAGTGAATTGTCTTTGAGGCTACATAGACTGGTAACTTCAGCAGTCAACCAAAAAGAAATTAAAAATATAGGGAATAGGGCAGACTCGAACTTGAGACTTCATATTTACATTGCACGGCGCTTACCACTAGATGATGAGCGGATACAGCGCTCTAACAGCTCTTAAAAAGTGACTGCACATCTTCCAAATACTTCCACATCCCACAGTGTTGCCAGAACATGCATATGGAAGGACTTAGAATTCTCAGGGGCGACCAATTATACACTGATGTGACAAAAGTCATGGGAGACCCCCTAATGTGATATCAGACGTCCTTTTGCCTGGTGTAGTGCAACAGTTCAATGTGAGAAGATTGAGTTTGCCGATTCTAGACCAGGGGAATGCTTTTTTAATCTTTTTTGTTATAAAGCTGTAATTATAGATTTATTCTTTTTCTTTACAGTTTTGTTTAAGAAAAATTTAAAAAGCATCATCTTTGGTCCACAATTTTTTAGGTTTACTGATTTTTCATAATTTTTAGATTTTCTGTTTTCCTATTCCAAAAGTTCAATTTTTCATTTTTAAAAATCTTCCTTATAAATAAGGTAAACCAAATATATATTTCTATTCCAATAAAAGAAAAGAAAATTTCATTTTATTCAAAAAATAAAAATATAATAAAAAATTTCCCTTAAAGACAGGCTATACCAAATCTTATCTTTATATTCCATCATGAGAAAATATCATTTTATTTAAAAAAGAAAAATCTAATAAAAATTTTCCCTTACAACTGGCCGGTGTGGCCAAGCGGTTCTAGGAGCTTTAGTAAGGAACCGCACGACCGCTACGGTCGCAGGTTCGAATCCTGCCTTGGGCATGGATGTGTGTGATGTCCTTAGGTTAATTAGGTTTAAGTAGTTCTAAGTTGTAGGGGACTTATGACCTCAGATGTTAAGTCCCATAGTGCTCAGAGCCATTTGAACCATTTTTCCCCTTAGAAATTAGCTATTGAATTCCACCAAAAGAAAATTTCATTTTATTTACAATAAAAAAACTTAATAAATTTTTCTCCTTATACATTAGATTTATGAAATTGTGTTACACATTTATTTTTCATTTTAAAAATCTAATATATTTTTTACATTGTAAATAGAAAACAAAAATATGTTCCAACCCAGAGCTCTTATATACATTACCAGATTTATAGATATATATAATTATGACAATGGATTGAAGAATAAATCTTTAAAAGAGTTTTGAGAAATTTGTAAAAAACATAGAAATTACAATAATTATATTAAAAAATTAATCGATTTTAATGATAGAATAGTCATAATGATAACACTAATAATAATGATAAGGGTAATAATAATGATAACAGAGTGCAGAATAAATCTTTAAAAGAGCTTCTCATAGACAAAAATCAATAAATCAAACAGGAAAACTGTCAGAAATTTTTTTCAGGCCATAACTTTCTAAAACTTGATGATAAAGAATTTAAAAGAACTAAACAAATTAATATAAAAACGTTTGCTTTTTAATCTGGAATAATAACATTTGAAATTTATAATATCAACAAAATCGCAGAACCACAAAACTTTTTAGACAAATTAAAGAAGAAGTAATCACCAAATTTTAGAATACTCTGTTATGAAGGAGAATTACAGTTATTATTAGATTTTATTATAGTTTTAAGAGACATGAAGAAATACAAGAGTTTAATTTTAAAACAAAAAACCAAGTTTTATTAGAAACAACTCATTTTGAAAACTATTACCAAAGGTGAACAAAACAATTATTAACTGAAATGGAAAAAAGGCAAAGAAAACACTCAGGATAGGCTTTAGAATTCTATGAATAATTTAGAATTATGTGTTAATAGACATAAACCGGTTTTTGGTTCTTCATGTATCGATTTACCAAAAGTAATTCTGAAATTAATGTTAAAAATATGATAAAATTGTTTTCTATATTCGGTAAAATCAGCTTTACATCCAGTAAAAGAGCATGTTGACAGGGTTCATAATTGTAAAATAATTAGCAGTAGAAGAAATTTTTGAAAATGAAAAAAATTAATTTTCCAGTGCAATTAACAAACATCATTGCACTAGAGAACACCCTATTCAAGATCTTTACAACACTACTGTGCAAGCGTCTTAGAGATATCATCAATGAGAAACTCCCTGATTCACAGTTTGGTTTCAGATGTGGGAGATCAACGACACAAGCTATACAGTCTCTAAACTGATATAGAAATGCACTTAGCGAACCGAATGGGAAAGCTTCATGCAATTCTCATGGACTACACCAAAGTGTTCGACATAATCAACAGATCCATTCTAATGAAGAAACTGGAAACCACTTTAGGTCCTAGACATCACCTATTGCGAATCATTAGACATCTTCTCACTAACAACTGGGTGGAAATACATGATGGTACTGATAAGTCCAGCCTGAAACAACAAACAGTTGGAGTGTTGCAAAGTGACCCACTGAGCCCCTTACTCTTCATCTTAGCTATGGCAGACACCATTGAAACAATAAAACCTGACAATGTAAATCTACTCACATATGCAGATGACATGGCATTACCCTCAGTTTCTGAGGATGATCTGCAGAAAACTTTCAACCAGTTAGTCTACTGGGCACAAGAAACGACCTATCCTTGAATGAAGAGAAGGCAGTCTCCATGACCTTTAGAAGAGGACGAAGACCCAGCAGTTTCTATGTTGGAGAGACACCGCTAAAGTTAGTCACCAGTTTTAAGTACCTAGGAGTTACCCTTCAGTCACAGGGAACAGTATTCACACGCCACATAAACTACAGAGCCAGCACCCTAACGAGAGCCATAAATGATATCAAGGCAATAGGCAAACTTTCCCTGGAAACAGCCCTACAACTGTCTGTACTTAAAGTTGAACCTGTTGCAATTTATGGATTAGAAACCATATGGATTCATCTGAAGAAGACAGATGTCGAACAAATAGAGAACTGAAGGTTACTTACTTAAAAAGGGTGCTATGTCTCTCCACATTCACACTTTCGCAGCTTGTGTATGAATTGGCCAGAGAGACCTTGTTCATAGAAGAGCTGCGACTGAAGCACTTGCTACCAGTGATGATAGCTTACCATGACTTATTGATGGAAGTACTTGAGAAGAAACACAAAATATGGAACGATTTCTATGTTACAGATGCCATGACAAACCACGAATGGACGCAGAGAGGATACAAACTCTGCCACATATTGACAAGACTCTCCATGCATCAATTTCATCACAAACTGTGCAACACCCAGAGTTTTCACAACCCCAGCATGAGCAGTATATGTGCAAGGTACGGTGACCAGTGTGAGAGATATCATCTGTAGGATGAGAATAGAATCACTGGTGAAATTCTATAGTGACTAGAAATAATAGCAGTGAAACGAGAATAATTCCTGTACTTCACGCACTAAATAGCCAGTTTGGCTGCAATAACTCTATTATTATAATTAACAGACATTACAAAATTTGAGAAAAAAATATTTCCATTAATGTTTATGCTTATGCGAAAAATGTATATTATATGCTTTTTATCATACAAAAAATTAACAAGAAACACACATTAATCTTCTTTTAATTCAAAATGAAAATAATTTGCACTATTGTTGGATAAAAGATTTATCTAGGTTAATTTCTTTTCAAGCAAATAAGCACAAATCAAAAAAATTTCCTTGTGATAGATTTTTTATTCTCAAGAAAAAGTAGGCAACCATGAAAATGATTATAAAGAACATAAAGAAGTGAAAATACATATATCTAAAAAGGTGAAAAATTAGATTTAAAAATTATAAATAATTATTGAGGCTGAGATTCGAAATATATGCCGATTTCGAATGACCATTAAAAATATTACTACTTGTCAACCAAATCTAGATAAATCTCATATCAACAAATATCAAAAACATTTACCAATATCTTTTAGTTATTATATAAAATATTCTAGTGGAGATTATAAACCACCCATAATGTATGTTAGTAACAATACACCACAAAATTTTTAGAAATGTTAAAACATGAACCTAGAGCAATTAAAAGAGTTATATGTACAAAATGTAATAATATTGACTAAAGAAGTAGAATAAATTTGAAATTTTGAAATATTTTTTATTTGTGAAAAACCATTTACTCTTGGAGAAAAATAAAGAGAAAATTTCGAGAGGCCATCCACAGATATTGTAATATAAATTATAAAAATTCTTCTTTTCTTCAAAATTATATTCATAATTTATCAAATTATGATGATCATTTGATTATAAAAGAATTAGTGGTAGATAATAAAAATCTAAATGCTATATCAAATAATGAACAAAGATAAATTTCGTTAAGTAGCTGAGAATGCACAACTTTAAGAATTGTTTGTACTTTTAGATTTATGCCATTAATTACTGATCAATTGTCTTCTAATCTTTAAAAAGTAAAATTTGTAGTTGGAAATGGTTCAACATTTAAATTTTTTTATACTTTTAGATTTATTCAATTAATTATTGATCAATTATATTCTCGTCTTTAAAAAGAACAATTTAGAGAAACATCAAAGCATTGTTATGATGAAAAATTAAATTTAATGATTGTTTATCTATACGATTATATGGATTCTGGAGAAAATTAAAATTAAAAAACAAAAAAAAATTACCTCACAAAAAATTTTTATTCGAGGTGTAATTAATGAGATGTAAAAGCAAAACACTATAGATGTGCAAAGACTGTTTGGAAAAAAAGTTGACATTAAAGACTGAGAACAATATAAAAATATATATAATAAATCTGATGTTTTAATATCACTGAATATTTTCGAAAAGGTTAGAAATACTTGTACTGAATCTTATAACACACTTGGTATTATACAGCTTCATGCACTATGTTAAAATTGAACAAGCTGTATTAAAAGATCCTGCAATTGTTGTAATGATAGAAAAAGTAATTCAATGAGGTATTTCCGAAAGTATTAAATGACACACAGAAGCTAATAATAAACATATGAAAATCTTTAATCCTAAAACAGAATCACAAAATATAGCATATTTGATGTAAATAGTTTATATGGCTGAGCTATGTCGCAGGTTTTTCCATTTTGAAATTTGAAGTGGTTACAGCCAGAAAATCGCAATGCTGAAGAAATACATGAAACACTGCACAACTATAAATATGGATTTATGTTGGACGTTGGTTTAGAATACCATAAAAAATTACATGACTAACACAAAAATGTACCTTTAGGAGATAAATTATTACCAACATAAAATAATAAAGAAGAATATATTTTATGTTATCAAAATCTTAAACAGTGCCTAAATCTTGGATTAAAATTAACAGAAGTTCATAGAGTTGTGGCTTAAAATGATAGAAATTATTAGATACAGACGAAATATTAACATAATAGTAGAGACAGAAAGATATATAAAATGCAGGTATAAACCAAATTTTGAATACATGACAATATTAGCAGCAGTACACATGAAATGAAAAAAACATTACAATTCGATAGAGCTATTTAAGAATTTTAGATTCATCTAGGATAAAAGTTTTGATTTTCATTATAATGTTCTGAAAAAAGTGGGGAAAATATCTATTTATTTTACATAGATACCAATTCTTTTATTTATGATATTAAACCTGAAGATTTTTATAGAAATATGAACTCGATGATAAACGAATTAAATACAAGTGATTATGATAAAAATTAAAAACGGGGATAGCTACATCACCACAAGGACATTATAAGATAAAGGAAATAATTTAAACATTTAAAAAGGTATAAACGAATTTAAAAAATAATAATTAAAATAGATAAATTAAATAATGTAAAAGAATTAAATTTAAACATTTTAAAAAACATGAAATATATAAAATCTTAAAAAGTGTGTGTGTGTGTGTGTGTGTGTGTGTGTGTGTGTGTGTGTGTGTGTGTGTTCAAAAGAATTAAATATTTAAGAATTGTAATGAATTTATATACAGGACGTTTTTAAAATATAAAATTCTAAGAAAATATTTAACAATTAAAAAATTAATTCAGATTGTTATTAATATTTTTTATGCTCACCTAACTGTTGCAGCATTTTCAAATAGAGTCTAGACAGAAATTTTCCAAAAAAACGTTCGACTTGTTCAAATATTTTGGTTTACATTTTGACTTTTTACTAGCCTTATTGCTACAATGTAAACGTTTTCTTCCTTTTTTTGTCGACTATTATCACATTTACGAATATATTTGCAAACATTTTAACCCCTTTTTTACGAATTTCGCTAAGTAAATGTTTTGATTTCCAGTTATAACAAGAACTTTTATATGTTCTAAGTTGTATGCACTTTGTTTCTTTATTATACAATTAATATGACCTATTTCTAAGGTAAATCCTTTTTTGTAATTTTTATCTCATTAGTAATTTCTTTTTCACACAAGGAAAAAATCACTTTAATTGATCTTTCCATTAGATATCATAATTATTAAAAAATAAAACTGAAAAAAATATTAATTTAAAAACACCAAAAATAAAATTTCTTCTAATAAATGGAATGATTCTTAGATCTTAAAAACAATAAACTTAAGTATAACGGTAAACAAGTATTAGTAATTATTGACGAAAAAATAGTCCTAGGTTTTATACAAATCAGGTTGCTGAGATTATATAATACATAAATAATTTTTTTACCAAATATTTAGACAGCGATTGCTGGAACAGTCCTTGTACTGCACCTATTTCTACCATTTATTTTCACAAATTCGCGTTTTTTAGTTTTACACACTGAACGAATACCTTCAATTCATTTCCTTCCATTTCATGCTGTTTCTCTACTTGGATGAAGTATGTCACTAAACTGTCCATGTTTTAGATTGTCTGCAAAGTGATTAAGATTATTCAGTTATACAGATTAAAGATTAAATAATTGTTGTTCTGTTGTATCACCTTCATTTGCTTCTAAAATCAATTCACTAAATAAAATTAATTTTATACACTCCTGGAAATTGAAATAAGAACACCGTGAATTCATTGTCCCAGGTAGGGGAAACTTTATTGACACATTCCTGAGGTCAGATACATCACATGATCACACTGACAGAACCACAGGCACATAGACACAGGCAACAGAGCATGCACAATGTCGGCACTAGTACAGTGTATATCCACCTTTCGCAGCAATGCAGGCTGCTATTCTCCCATGGAGACGATCGTAGAGATGCTGGATGTAGTCCTGTGGAACGGCTTGCCATGCCATTTCCACCTGGCGCCTCAGTTGGACCAGCGTACGTGCTGGACGTGCAGACCGCGTGAGACGACGCTTCATCCAGTCCCAAACATGCTCAATGGGGGACAGATCCGGAGATCTTGCTGGCCAGGGTAGTTGACTTACACCTTCTAGAGCACGTTGGGTGGCACGGGATACATGCGGACGTGCATTGTCCTGTTGGAACAGCAAGTTCCCTTGCCGGTCTAGGAATGGTAGAACGATGGGTTCGATGACGGTTTGGATGTACCGTGCACTATTCAGTGTCCCCTCGACGATCACCAGTGGTGTACGGCCAGTGTAGGAGATCGCTCCCCACACCATGACGCCAGGTGTTGGCCCTGTGTGCCTCGATCGTATGCAGTCCTGATTGTGGCGCTCACCTGCACGGCGCCAAACACGCATACGACCATCATTGGCACCAAGGCAGAAGCGACTCTCATCGCTGAAGACGACACGTCTCCATTCGTCCCTCCATTCACGCCTGTCGCGACACCACTGGAGGCGGGCTGCACGATGTTGGGGCGTGAGCGGAAGACGGCCTAACGGTGTGCGGGACCGTAGCCCAGCTTCATGGAGACGGTTGCGAATGGTCCTCGCCTATACCCCAGGAGCAACAGTGTCCCTAATTTGCTGGGAAGTGGCGGTGCGGTCCCCTACGGCACTGCGTAGGATCCTACGGTCTTGGCGTGCATCCGTGCGTCGCTGCGGTCTGGTCCCAGGTCGACGGGCACGTGCACCTTCCGCCGACCACTGGCGACAACATCGATGTACTGTGGAGACCTCACGCCCCACGTGTTGAGCAATTCGGCGGTACGTCCACCCGGCCTCCCGCATGCCCACCATACGCCCTCGCTCAAAGTCCGTCAACTGCACATACGGTTCACGTCCACGCTGTCGCGGCATGCTACCAGTGTTAAAGACTGCGATGGAGCTCCGTATGCCACGGCAAACTGGCTGACACTGACGGCGGCGGTGCACAAATGCTGCGCAGCTAGCGCCATTCGACGGCCAACACCGCGGTTCCTGGTGTGTCCGCTGTGCCGTGCGTGTGATCATTGCTTGTACAGCCCTCTCGCAGTGTCCGGAGCAAGTATGGTGGGTCTGACACACCGGTGTCAATGTGTTCTTTTTTCCATTTCCAGGAGTGTATTTACTGGGACAGTTTTAACTTTAAGTTTAGTCTTACTGATATCAAATTTGATTTATCCACTATTATTATTGACTGGATAGTAGGAGTTAGTTCGAAAAATTAACAAACAAAAAATCGAAATCATTAAACGATAAGTTTTTATTTACATTTTTACCACTAACAAAAACTTTTTATG
This sequence comes from Schistocerca cancellata, assembly GCF_023864275.1. Lineage (NCBI taxonomy): Eukaryota > Metazoa > Arthropoda > Insecta > Orthoptera > Acrididae > Schistocerca > Schistocerca cancellata. The sequence continues at coordinate 202,580,887 of NC_064629.1, forward strand.
AATAAAACAGTACTTGAAATTATGATTTTTTAAAATTTCCAGTCATAAATGTAGAAAAATTATTTGTTTAGCACATATTTTATCTTCATGATTACTTAATTGGTTTATGTGTGGAGTTAAATAAATTTTAAAAAAAAATCTGATAACGGTTTTTTATTTTTTTGTGTAGCATTCAGCTAATTTTTGTTTGGTAATATACAATTATGGAATTATATTAAAATCCTTGTGTATTCGCTGTTTGTGATAAGATCTTTTAATTCTTTTTGAAGTATTGCCTGGTAACAGCATCATAACCACTATTTGGACCACTCTCTTCTAGTAATCTTCTCCCTTTAAAAGAAATGTAAGACTTAGTTGTTTTAAAATGTTTACATAATTCTTTTTGAAATTGTTGAATTAAGTTATTATTTCTGGATCAATGTCTGCTAAATCAGTTAGTATATTTTCTATTTTTTATTCCAAAGAAACTAATCCCTGTTTTTTTAAATTTTTGATTCAATTTTTTCAGTTCTCTGCTTGTTTAGTGTCTTTCCAAAAATGTCAATTTATTAGATTCGAAATATAAAAATTAATCATTATCTGCACACAGTTCTATACCCAGCTGCAGGCTTAAGCCTGCTTCAGCTAACGCTGCTTTAGTTGGCAAAGACAACAGTTTTTACACAAATAAACATAAATGACCAGAAATATGTTCATGAAAAGTTTATAATCTTTCAACATTATAATATAAATAATTTTTTCCCATTTATTAATTACAATCAGTTTTTGTATTATTTGTTTTATATTAACAAATCCAGTGAGTACCAATATTCTCAGAAATATCTAAATTAACTGTCACATTCAAAATTTTTTGATTTAGTATGCAAATTGTCAATCATAAAAGACTTCTAAAATATTTCATTTTCAATTATTTCCCTTATTTTTGTAAATCAAAATTAGATACAGGTTTATTATATTATTGATTTATTTTCTGGAGTTTTTTACTTTTTTAGTCTTGCAAATTTTTCTTTATTGGTAAATTACGTCCTTTTTGTTCTTCTAATTCTTTTTCATCTTTTTGTTTGTTCTGAACAGATTATGCAATAGTTGCTGCACCAACAGCTGCTGAACCAATTCCATCTAATGCTGATAATAAAATTGGTAAAAAACTTCCTTCATGTTTTGTTAATCCTGGGCATAGGCTTAAGCCTGCTCCAGTTGGTGCTGAACTGTCTTTCTTTTTTGTAAGGTATTTCATAATTTTTTTCACAACAGGTATACATAATGTTATGAGCAAATTACCACCAGTTTTTGGACGCTGTCCTAGGACTGCTTTATCTGTCGCTTTGTCTCTCTTTCTTTTTTGAGCATCAGTTTAAGCATTGTTAATACTATTTAATTGTTCATTATTTAGTTTAATTTTAATAAGCTTAGGTTTAGATTTACTGCTTGTAAGTAAGGTATAATCAACAGTAAAATTATAGATTTATATAGATTAAAAATTTCATAATGAATTTTATAATCCCCAGCCATCTTCATTCAAGACAACGACAGCTGAAGCACTCATGGCTGCAGCCCTTCCTAATTTTCGTTTTCCAACAGTATTCCTCTAACTGCTGTTGCTGGTAATTTTTCACCAATTGAAGCATCTTCAGCATACATTTTTTTTTCTTTTGCAGCTAACTGAAGTTATTTATTTGCTGAGAAGTCTTTTTTCTAATTTTTTTATCCCTGTAGGACATGTTTCTTACAAGCTTCAGCTAATGTATTTATTCCTGTATCAGCTCTAGCTAATCTTTTCTCTAATTTTGTTCCTGGACTGCAATAACTGTAACCAGGAAGATGGAATTCGAATGGTAATTTATTAATTAAAGTATTATCCAATCTTTTCCCATATTTTTCCAGCTTCCAAAATGCGTGAGGCGGGTTATTCTTAAATCTAATTATATATGGTATACCGTTTACATTAATAGTGATAAAATCGTTAAATTTATTTCTTAACGATTTTATTATTCCAACTTTTTCATTATAATAATTTTTGTTTCCAGATAATTCTTCTTCATCAATTACTGCTAATCTATCGATTATAATCGTTCTACAAAGAAAAACCTTTTTCTCTATTTCTGATAAACAATATTGTGATACTAGTTGTATTTTGAGTGCTGAATTGAAAACTGTTTTTGGTATTTTTCTGTCATGGATAGTTTCTGAGTAATCGCAATTTTATTTCTCTTTTCAGTTTCTGATATAGTGCAGCAAACGTGAGGTGAAATTCAACAAACAAATGCACATCTTTATGATGTTATAAGATCATCACATTAGTGGAGGGTGGGATCTAACATATAACACAGTAACCTTTGTGTATACACTTTGAAGCATTTATTTGACATGAGAAATTACAGAAAATTGACAAACAATGAGCCACTGCCTTGTAATGCACATCACTTTTTTCTCTTGTACTGTGAATCTTTCTTCTCTCGAATGATATTCCAGCAATAATCTGCTAACATAGAAGGTACCCACTTCCCTTCATAGCGCCTTTCTATGGTAGAAATGTCTTTATGGAATCTTTCCCCATGTTCATCTGATACGTCACTACAACTCTCTGTGAAGTAGTCCAGATGAGAGTCCATCATATGTACCTTCAAAGACATATTGCACCCCAAATCCTGATATGCTTTGATCATATCCTTCACTATTGCTTTGTAGTTAGTAGCTCTTCTTCTTCCGAGGAAGTTTCCGACACCATCTCGAAACAGTCCCATGCGGTTTTTTCTTTATCAGTTAAACATGCTTCAAAATTTGTATCCTTCTGCAGCTCCCTGATTTGTGGGCCCACAAATACACCTTCCTTTATTTTTGCAACTGAAAGACGGGGGAATTTGGTAGCTAGATATGCAAATCCACAGCCTGTTGGATCCATGGTCTTCACGAATTGTTTCATCAGGCCAAGTTTGATGTGAAGCCGTGTAAGTAGTGTATATTCAGGATCTATCAGACTTTTACGTTGTACATTCTTTTCGTCAACTTTCCATCTTCGCCTAGGCCATTTCTTTTTCGCATAGTGAGAATTTCGGTCTCGACTATCCCACTCGCAAAGAAAATAGGCATAGTTTGTGTAGCCTTGTTGCATTCCCAGTACCATAGCAATTACCTTGAAATCTGCACATATTTTCCATTTGTGTTCATTGTATTTTAATGAATTTAGCATCCTCTGTACGAATTCGTAATTCTCTTTTGTCAAACTACCGTAAGCTACTGGAACAGACGGTATTTTATTTCCGTTATGGAGCAAAACACCCTTCAGACTTGTTTTCGATGCATCTATGAAAAGTCTTCACTCCTGTGAAATATAAGTGAAGTTGAGCAACGTCATTGCAAAATGTCAGTGCTTCGTCAGTTGAAAAATAAGAAATAAAGACACGTTCTCTGTGCCTGAACACACTGATTTTAGTACTTTGGTGCAGTAGATTATACTCTTGTAATCTTGATCAAGAGCTGCGCCTTTTGTTTACTTAGTCCTAGATCACGTACTAAATCATTTAAATCTGCCTGTGTTAACACATGTGGCGATGACTCACTTGTGCAGTGATATAAAGAATCATCATCTGTGATTTCTTCAGTACTTCTTATTTCACTGTCACTCGGAATTTACCTCGAGCCCTTGAAGGTACTGGAAGGTTGTTCCAAATGCTGCACTGGCATTCTCGCTGAAGGCAGATCTGGGTAAACAATGTGCCTCTTCGACTTTTTATTTCTAAAACCCTGAATTTTTGATAGACAGAAATAACAATCAGTAACATGGTCCTTAGACTCTCTCCACACCATGGGAACAGCAAACAACGCCACATTCTCTTTACCTTTCCACCACTGAATTAGTTTGCAGTAACATGTAGCACAACAGAAATGTGGTGCCCATTCTTTATCTTGGTCTCCTACCTCTACCCCAAAGTAATGTTTGTATGCTTTCTTTATGACTGAAGAAATTTTCTTCCTATTTCTGGCAAAAGTGAACTTCCCACAGATGTAGCAGAAGTTGTCCGGCTTATATCGACATTCACGACGACGTGACATTTCTGCAAATTTAAAAATACCACTTTGGTAATACACCTGTATTAAATTAATAGTAGGGAACTAGAGGAACGCTGATGTGTAAAAACAAGCAGTCGTTTTACCTTCAGCACCAGGTTTAATCAGTTTACACACAGGATCAAAAAATTCAACTGTGCTCGGAAATATGACAGACAGTTACTTGTCAGCCAAAACACCCACTCGTTAAGACTGATACAAATTGCGGCTAACACCACTGTTGTAAACTCGATGCACCTGCCCCTAGGAGGCGTGAAGCTTTACTGCCGAGGCAGCGACCGGCTGTCGCTGTTCGAGGTAATGAGATGTTTCAGGTGGTCGTAATGACATAGGTGTGGTGGGGGATAACCTAATGATGTCTGATTCTTCCCACCTGCTATTGCACAAGAAACGGTTGGGCCACCCTCTCCCCAAGGGGAGTGGCGGGTTCGGCGGCGTTCGCGGCGCATGAGGCGGAAGGTCAATGTGGAGGCTGGCCGTGTGGCATCGCCCGCTCTGCCTGTGAGGGGACATGTGGCTGCTCCTTCAGCAAGGTCCGAGCAGGCACATGGGGGGAGGGGTTTATTAGTTACTGGGAGCTCCAACGTTAGGCGGGTGATGGAGCCCCTTAGGGAAATAGCGAGAAGGTCGGGGAAGAAGGCCAGTGTTCACTCTGTCTGCTTGCCGGGGGGTCTCATCCGAGATGTGGAGGAGGCCCTACCGGCGGCGATAGAGAGCACTGGGTGCACCCGACTGCAAATTGTTGCTCATGTCGGCACCAATGACTCCTGCCGTCTGGGTTCAGAGGTCATCTTCAGTTCGTACAGGCGGTTGGCGGAATTGGTGAAGGCGGAAACCCTCGCTCGCGGGGTGGAATCAGAGCTAACTATTTGTAGTATCGTTCCCAGAACCGATCGCGGTCCTCTGGTTTGGAGCCGAGTGGAAGGCTTAAACCAGAGGCTCAGACGATTCTGCGGAGATCTGGGGTGCAAATTTCTCGACCTCCGCTATCGGGTGGAGAAATGTAGGGTCCCCCTGAATAGGTCAGGCGTGCACTACACGCCGGAAGCGGCTACAAGGGTAGCGGAGTACGTGTGGAGTGCACATGGGGGTTTTTTAGGTTAGAGAATCCCCTCCCTAGGCCCGACAAGACGCCTCCTGAGACGCGGCAAGATAGGAGTAGGCAAAATGCAACAGGGAATAACAATAGTAATGTGCTAATAGTAAACTGCAGGAGCGTCTATAGAAAGGTCCCAGAACTGCTCTCATTAATAAACGATCACAACGCCCATATAGTACTAGGGACAGAAAGTTGGCTGAAACCAGACGTAAACAGTAACGAAATCCTAAACTCAGATTGGAATGTATACCGCAGAGACAGGCTGAACAGTGAAGGGGGAGGCGTGTTTATAGCGGTAAGAAGTGCAATAGTATCGAAGGAAATTGACGGAGATCCGAAATGTGAAATGATTTGGGTGAAGGTCGCAGTTAAAGCAGGCTCAGACATGGTAATTGGATGTCTCTATAGGCCCCCTGGCTCAGCAGCTGTTGTTGCTGAGCACCTGAAGGATAATTTGGAAAATATTTCGAGTAGATTTCCCCACCATGTTATAGTTCTGGGTGGAGATTTTAATTTGCCGGATATAGACTGGGAGACTCAGACGTTTATAACGGGTGGCAGGGACAAAGAATCCAGTGAAATTTTTTTAAGTGCTTTATCTGAAAACTACCTTGAGCAGTTAAACAGAGAACCGACTCGTGGCGATAACATATTAGACCTTCTGGTGACAAACAGACCCGAACTATTTGAAAAAGTTAACGCAGAACAGGGAATCAGCGATCATAAAGCGGTTACGGCATCGATGATTTCAGCCGTAAATAGGAATATTAAAAAGGGTAGGAAGATTTTTCTGTTTAGAAAAAGTGACAAAAAGCAGATTTCAGAGTACCTGTTGGCTCAACACAAAAGTTTTGTCTCAAGTACTGATAGTGTTGAGGATCAGTGGACAAAGTTCAAAACCATCGTACAATATGCGTTAGATGAGTATGTGCCAAGCAAGATCGTAAGAGATGGAAAAGAGCCACCGTGGTTCAACAATCGAGTTAGAAAACTGCTGCGGAAGCAAAGGGAACTTCACAGCAAACATAAGCATAGCCAAAGCCTTGCAGACAAACAAAAATTACACGAAGCGAAATGTAGTGCGAAGAGAGCTATGCGAGAGGCGTTCAATGAATTCGAAAGTAAAGTTCTATGTACTGACTTGGCAGAAAATCCTAAGAAATTTTGGTCTTATGTCAAAGCGGTAGGTGGATCAAAACAAAATGTCCAGACACTCTGTGACCAAAATGGTACTGAAACAGAGGATGACAGACTAAAGGCCGAAATACTAAATGTCTTTTTCCAAAGTTGTTTCACAGAGGAAGATTGCACTGTAGTTCCTTCTCTAGATTGTCGCAAAGATGACAAAATGGTAGATACCGAAATAGACGACAGAGGGATAGAGAAACAATTAAAATCGCTCAAAAGAGGAAAGGCCTCTGGACCTGATGGGATACCAGTTCAATTTTACACAGAGTACGCGAAGGAACTTGCCCCCCTTCTTGCAGCGGTGTACCGTAGGTCTCTAGAAGAGCGTAGCGTTCCAAAGGATTGGAAAAGGGCACAGGTCATCCCCGTTTTCAAGAAGGGACGTCGAACAGATGTGCAGAACTATAGACCTATATCTCTAACGTCGATCAGTTGCAGAATTTTGGAACACGTATTGTGTTCGAGTATAATGACTTTTCTGGAGACTAGAAATCTACTCTGTAGGAATCAGCATGGGTTTCGAAAAAGACGGTCATGTGAAACCCAGCTCGCGCTATTCGTCCACGAGACTCAGAGGGCCATAGACACGGGTTCACAGGTAGATGCCGTGTTTCTTGACTTCCGCAAGGCGTTCGATACAGTTCCCCACAGTCGTTTATTGAACAAAGTAAGAGCATATGGACTATCAGACCAATTGTGTGATTGGATTGGGGAGTTCCTAGATAACAGGACGCAGCATGTTATTCTCAATGGAGAGAAGTCTTCCGAAGTAAGAGTAATTTCAGGTGTGCCGCAGGGGAGTGTCATAGGACCGTTGCTATTCACGATGTACATAAATGACCTGGTGGATGACATCGGAAGTTCACTGAGGCTTTTTGCAGATGATGCTGTGGTGTATCGAGAGGTTGTAACAATGGAAAATTGTACTGAAATGCAGGAGGATCTGCAGCGAATTGACGCATGGTGCAGGGAATGGCAACTAAATCTCAATGTAGACAAGTGTAATGTGCTGCGAATACACAGAAAGATAGATCCTTTATCATTTAGCTACAAAATAGCAGGTCAGCAACTGGAAGCAGTTAATACCATAAATTATCTGGGAGTACGCATTAGGAGTGATTTAAAATGGAATGATCATATAATGTTGATTGTCGGTAAAGCAGATGCCAGACTGAGATTCATTGGAAGAATCCTAAGGAAATGCAATCCGAAAACAAAGGAAGTAGGTTACAGTACGCTTGTTCGCCCACTGCTTGAATACTGCTCAGCAGTGTGGGATCCGTACCAGATAGGGTTGATACAAGACATAGAGAAGATCCAACGGAGAGCAGCGCGCTTCGTTACAGGATCATTTAGTAATCGCGAAAGCGTTACGGAGATGATAGATAAACTCCAGTGGAAGACTCTGCAGGAGAGACGCTCAGTAGCTCGGTACGGGCTTTTGTCAAAGTTTCGAGAACATACCTTCACCGAAGAGTCAAGCAGTATATTGCTCCCTCCTACGTATATCTCGCGAAGAGACCATGAGGATAAAATCAGAGAGATTAGAGCCCACACAGAGGCATACCGACAATCCTTCTTTCCACGAACAATACGAGACTGGAATAGAAGGGAGAACCGATAGAGGTACTGAAGGTACCCTCCGCCACACACCGTCAGGTGGCTTGCGGAGTATGGATGTAGATGTAGATGTAGATATAGATCACGTTCTATCACTACTGGATGCGGCAACATACCCGTATTTCTCTATAACGTCTCTGTGTTTTCCATGAATTGTGAATATACATATATATACATATTACATAAAAAGTATCCCTGACAACGATATTTTGTTTACACATTTGAATTTCCCACGGTAAAATGGTCTAGAAGCACATACTTTAATATCAGAAATAGAACCCATGTCGAACAGTGTTATTTGATTGACATCATTCATCCACACATATTCGATTGCTTTTTCTGTAAATTTTTAATAAAAAATTTGGAGATTTTTGGTAAGCTCCTATGGGACCAAACTGCTGAGGTAATCGATCCCTAGACTTACATACTGCTTAATCTACAGTAAAGAAACTTACGTTAAGGACAACACACACACATGCCCGAGGGAGGACTTGAACCTCCGACGGGGGGAGCAGTGAAAACTGTGGCAAGGCACCTCAGACCACACAGTTACCCCATGCGGCTATTTTTAATTAAAGCTTCACCATTTTTTTCAGTTATATTATCTACTGAACCATCAGGATTTCTTTGTCAGAAACTAGGAAAATATATGTAAAAATTAGTATCAAATTAACGTATTTCTTTCCTTTATTTGAGTTTAGTTTATTTGGCTTATTGTCATTATATACTAATTTTGAGTAACAAAAATTCTAGCATAATTTAATAAATGAATATCATCACATTTTTCACCTAAATCACTTGAAGTGATCTGTTTTTTAATTAGAACATTTATTAATCGATATATTCCAACGTAAGTTCGTTCACCAACTGCTAATTTATCTCCATCAAATTTTACTTTTTTGCTGCCAATATATTTAGATATGCCAACAGGTTTTAATTCAAAATTGTATCTTCACTATTATTTAAATATTCCAGCATTTTTTCACTTATATTTATCTTTTAAACATCTTTGCCATTTAATTATTTTCTATCTTTAATGTATTATTTGGACATCCACTTATCAATCTATCGAACTTCGACCTATGTGGTGGGATACCAGCCTGACTGCCACCCACCATACGTCCAGACAACAAGGGGTGATGGCCTGGGGTGCCATTTCATTTCATATCAGGACCCATGTGTTTGTCATCAGCAGCACACTGACAACAGAGCAACACCCTTACAACACAGCGGTATGTCGACAATATTCTGCACCCTGTTTTGTTGCCCTTCATGGCAAGCCATCCTGGATTTATATTTCAACAAGATAATGCCTGTGTGTATGCGACGAGAGTGCCAGTTGCTTATCTTTATGCATGCCAAACGCTACCGTGGCCAACAAGGTCCCCAGATTTTTCCCCAATGGAGTATTTGACGCAATATCCATTAGGAGGCCATGCAACAACTCTATGAATCAATGGCAAACCAAATAACAGCTTGCATAAAGGGCAAAGGTGGAGCAATGCATAATTGACTTGCTCGATATGTGAAGGTATTTCTCTTTAATAAATCATCCAGATTGCTGAAACTGTAATCATTTTTATGTTTGTACATGTACATCACATATACTGATTTCCATCCTATTCAGATAATTCCTTCATGGCGCTCCTTTCTTGTCTTAGAGTGTATTTTGACAACATGACTCGTTATTTTCATTAGGTGCTACTTAAGATTGCTCAACGTGTCGAATGGGCCCAGCATTTATACCTATGGCCTTACCACTGCATGGTTGGTTCCTGGTATTTCATGTGCAGTCTACTCCATCTAGAAGCGTCCTCAGGTGTTCCCTCTTCAGTCTGGTGCGCCAGGCAAAGTGCTGGTGTTCAGTTTTTGGTCTGGTACAGTTCTAGTGGTTCCCTCCGCAGTCCACTCGCAAGCTCTTCTCAGCTGGTAACCAGTGTCACGTTCGTGAGGTTTATGTGTATACAATCATGTCTATACAACAATGTCCCAGTATCTGGCAGTCTGAGCCAAAACCCTCGTTTCGTCATAGTTCATGGAATGCTTGTGTTCCACACACTGCTCTTTTAGTTGGGTGTGCCTCTGATGTTCTTTGCATCTGACGTCCACTGGTCTATTTGTTTGACCAATGTATGACATGCCACACTGTCAGGGTATATTATAAATTCCTGGTAGCCCTAGGTCATCTCTAACATCTTCCAGTAGTCCTCTTATTTTGGTGAGTGCACAGAACAAATATCAGGTGTAACGCTTCCTGAGCATCCAGAAGATTTTGGCATAAATAGCTCCCACACAGGACAGATATGTCACAGACCACAGGCATTTCTAGTGGGAGCAGGCAACAGAGGGAACATCTATAACTGACGTGGACTGAAGACGGGACACCAACACAAGGACACCTCCACTGGACTGAATACTGAAGCTCTGGTACAGTTCTAGGTGTTTCCTCTGCAGTCCACTCGAAGCTCTGCTTAGCTGGTAACCAGTGTCACATTCATAAGATTTTCTGTCACCTTTATTTCTATACACTCTCTTACAACAATGTCCTAGTATCTGGCAGTCTGAGCCAGACATCAGTTTCGACAAATTGATGTATTTAACGCCGTCTTATCTATACATATCTTCGCTGAATCGATGTTCGTTTTCCTGCCAAGTGATATAGCTAACTCCTAAGCTTCGATATGTCGAAAATCTGCTTGCGATATTCTGATCTCCTAGCTTTCAATATATCGTACGCATTCATATATAAATATCGAAAGTCCACCTATCGATATACCGAACTAAGACGTCGCGAAGTGTTGTACGGAGATTGGCGAATTGCCGGAATTCAGTATAACGCATGGAGGTAAAAATAAGAGGAGTTGTCATGACGTCACAAACTTGAAGCCGACCCAAGTGAAGATCCGCCATGTTAGCTACCCCAAAACATTCGCTTCTGGTGGTTTGATTCCGTGTAGTCGTGAAGTGTTTTGATAAAAAATGCCGGCTTGCGTCGCTTACTGGTGTTATAATCGCTGTGATTGTAGTCTACAGTTTAAACAAATCACATTTCATTCGTAAGTGGGCTTATTTAAGCGATATTTTCTTATATATACTTGAAATTCTGATGCACTGTAAAGTTTTACAGTATGGTCTTATTTCTGTGATTTGACTTTAGATTTCCTATCAATCCAACGCGAAGAGCTCTCTGAAAGTGAGCAATACACTTGGTTTTCATCGTTTGGTTATTCCCAGGTAACTGAAAAGTCCTGGCTAGAAATATCCTGGAAATGAGGACTAAGGTTTTAAAATGCAATAATTTAATATACTACATTTAGTTAATTAAATCTTCAGTAAAATGTGTGGAACACCTGTTACAGTGGTTAAATTATAAAGGGTTACATATTTGTTAAAGCAAAGTTCCCTATCTAAGACCAGTCTTACATAATTACACTAATCACTGTGTTGTCGTGTTACCCTGTAAATTGCTGTTATTTGCCACACTGAATGTCATTTGGTAGGTACAATTTAAAAACGAAGCAGATGTGTAAACTACAATGGGCCTGACAATCTTAATTCACTTCTTTTCCTTCGTAATTTAACGAATCTTTCACTTTGTTGACATGACAGCTTGTTTATTCCATGCCTGCATACATCTAAGGGACACCAAAGGAAACTAGGTAAATTTTTTGCAAACTGGAACATTTAAAATTTGCATTTGACTTGAAAATACAACGAATACAAATCGGTGCCTGTAAACTATCAATCATTGCTTTTGGAGTTCTGGCTTTATCAATTATCGACACAAACACAATTAAAGTGAGTAGAAATGGATTACGAAAGCACGCTTTTCATAGCACATACTTCTCTTCTCGGTTATTCGAATGTATAAGCAAAAAGGAATTACTGTACTGAGGCCCGAAGCGTCATATTTTCGTGTCGTATTACTGTATCGAATACACATTTAAGACCAGAAAAACGTTTGAAGTTGCATTCCTTATGCTTAGTTGTTCACTAAACCAGTGTAACATTTACTATATAAAACGAATATCGCGTGTACACGACAGAAATAACGAACAAGAAGCAATTGTAAACACTCGTCTGCTAATGTTTTGGGGGATCCAAGACGGCGGCAGGCTTCAAAACAACGTACAGCGTAAGTCTGTAGCGCCATCTCCCCTTATTCTACCTCCATGGTATAACGACATATAGCTATGAGTCGGTACATCGTTGAATAGACCAATCGATAATCGATAAGACTGCATTTCTAGATATAACTGTTGGACCCGTTTCACATGACAAGCATTTTCAGGTAGCACATGATCAGGATAACGAATCACGTTGAAACACTGTTTATGAATGACGCTGTTATCTGGCAGAAAACCCAACACCTCAAAATATCAACAGACTGGTAGATTCATTGGAACTGACTGCAGGAAAATTCGGCGATGCTCTCAACCTTTCTGCTGTATGGGGGCCAAATATGAAGTTCACCATGGAACTCGAAAAGGATGGCCAGCTGCCGTTTCTGGATGTAATTGACAAAAGGAGAGCAGATGGGTCGTTTGGTCACAGTGTGTATTGCAAACTATACACTGATTTATACTTGCAAGTGTAACACTCCAATTACGGAAACCCTAATAAACAACACTTCATTGTAAAAGAAGTAGGAAAATTAGTCATCCTGACAGTGGCAGCAGCTACTGACGATAAAATTTACTCTTGTGATAATTTGATCAACAGGAATGAAATGTGAATTATAATATTTACCATGAAATAGAGACTGAATGAAAGAATACGATAGGATACGCAACAAAAACATCAAAGAAAGAATTGCAAAATAATTAATAACGAAATTTAAAGCTCAGATGGGAAAATGGCCAAAGATAACGTTTACCATAGAAGTGAGTTGTAGCCGCATCGAAAAGGAAGTTCGATGTGACTACAATGTAACTCGGAAATGGAAATGTTAGCTTCAGTTGCTATCTCGTCGCTTTCTAGTACTATTGCGATAGCAGCATGCACGTAAGCGTTACTAGACTGTTTTAGCTTAATCGGAAGTTTGAAAGTTTTGCGATATAGACTGAAGTATTGTTCGGAAGTCATACCAAAGCAAAGTCATCTTTACCGTTAGCAAGATAACGGGATACAGAGATTCGCGACGAAATTAAATCGTGTGAGAGTTGTGAGGGGACTTAGCCTTCGTGATATTGAATAAGCACGAACATTTAAGGACATTGAAAGAAAGATGGCCGACAGAAAAACAATTATTAGTCTCGAGTAGGTATCATACAAACGCCAACACGAAAAACGTACAATTGCGTCGAGTTGTCAGAAGTTGTCAACGACAGGATTACTGATGCAAATGGAAGCAATTCCCTGAATGAGAAATCGGTGTGCGTGCTCAGCGTAGGGACAATTAATTACAAGGAACAATAAAATTGGATTCAAACCTTAATTCTTCGCGTCGCCTACATAATTGAATAGACATTATCATGTGTATTAGTGAAAATTAATTAACTATTAGAATATTATGAAGTGAAAAGAGAATTCACGGTTATTTAACAGTGAACAATCATCGATTTGTGCCAAGACTACGACGCATTCTGAACATTGCTTAAGTATATGTTATCTCTGGTATTACGTAGTGTAGTTATTGAACACGCGACGTAGCGACGTCTTGACAACGGAATAACAATTTATCAACTTAACATCCATGCAATTCCATTATGTGGCCACGACTTGGGTGATGGATTGAGGATTCAAGACTTTATATTATTAACATTCAACATTCATTATCTAACCTGGCATAATAAAAAGAAGAACTACAGTTAGCCAGTTTGTGCAAGCTGAAAAGTCTGTCGCGGACTCACAACAAACAACGCGAGGAAAAAAAAGTTCAAATGCCTCTGAGCACTATGGGACTTAACTTCTGAGATCATCAGTCCCCTAGAACTTAGAACTAATCAAACCTAACTAACCTAAGGACATCACACACATCCATGCCCGAGGCAGGATTCGAACCTGCGACCGTAGCTGTCGCACGGTTCCGGACTGTAGCGCCAGGAACCTCTCGGCCACTCTGGCCGGCACAACGCGAGGAGTTTTTGTTTTTCTACTAGTTACGGGGTAGCGTTGTCTTGAGCGACGGACGTCGTTCCACGTCACACCGACTGGGACAACCATCACCACCGAGTCGTGTAAACTCTAAGGAGATGCAGACGCCACACAAGTCAGCAGCTGTCATCATCCACGCAGAAGAATAGAGTTCTGAAGACATTGGTCCACAGAGCACACACTTTGTCAGACTTAGATGGTTTGGTAGCAGAAACAGAGCATCTACGATCAGTGTTCTGCAAAAATGGATACATGGCCAAACAGATTCAGAAGCTCTTAAACCAGCCACTCTGCCACACGACCTAAAAGAAGAGCAAGTTGAAGTAAAGACTGTGGCATACCTGCCGGACGCAGGATCTACACTACTGGCCATTAACATTGCTACACCACGAAGATACGTGCTACAGACGCGAAATTTAGCCGACAGGAAGAAGATTCTGTGATATGCAAATGGTTAGCTTTTCAGAGCACTCACACAAGGTTGGCGCTGGTGGCGACGGCACCTACAACGTGCTGACATGAGGAATGTTTCGAACCGATTTCTCATACACAAACAGCACTTGACCGGTGTTGCCTGGTGTAACATTGTTTTGATGCCTCGTGTGAGGAGGAGAAATGCGTACCATCACATTTCAGACTTTGATAAAGGTCGGATTGTAGCCTATCGCGATTCCGGTTTATCGTATAGCGACATTGCCGCTCGCGTTGGTCGAGATCCAATGACTGTTAGCAGAATATGGAATCGGTGGGTTCGGGAGGGTAATACGGAATGCCGTGCTGGATCTCAACGGCCTCGTATCGCTAGCAGTCGAGATGACAGGAATCTTATCCGCATGGCTGTAACGGATCGTGCAGCCACGTCTCGATCCCTGAGTCAACAGGTGGGGACGTTTGCAAGACAACAACCATCTGCACGAACAGTTCGACGACTTTTGCAGCAGCATGGACTATCAGCTCGGAGACCATGGCTGCGGTTACCCTTGACGCTGCATCACAGACAGGAGCGCCTGCGATGGTGCACTCAACGACGAACCTGGGTGCACGAATGGTAAAACGTCATTTTTTCGGATGAATCCCGGTTCTGTTTACAGCATCATGATGGTCGCATCCATGTTTGGCGACATCGCGGTGAACGCACATTGGAAGCGTGTATTCGTCATCGCCATACTGGCGTATCACCCGGCGTGATGGTATCCCCATACATAGGCTACATTGGTTACACATCTCGTTCACCTCTTGTTCGCATTGACGGCACTTTGAACAGTGTACGTTACATTTCAGATGTTACGACCCCTGGCTCTACCCTTCATTCGATCCCTGCGAAACCGTACATTTCACCAGGATAATACACGACCGCATGTTGCAGTTCCTGTACGGGCCTTTCTGGATACAGAAAATGTTCGACTGCTGCCCTGGCCAGCACTTTCTCCAATCTCTCACCAATTGAAAACGTCTGGTCAATGGTGGCCGAGCAACTGGCTCGTCACAATACGCCAGTCACTACTCTTGATGAACTGTGGTATCGTGTTGAAGCTGCATAGGCAGCTGTACCTGTACACGTCATCCAAGCTCTGTTTGACTGAATGCCCAGGCGTATCAAGGCCGTTATTACGGCCAGAGGTGGTTGTTCTGGGTACTGATTTCTCAGGATCTATGCACCCAAATTGCGTGAAAATGTAATCACATGTCAGTTCTAGTATAATATATTTGTCCAATGAATACCCGTTTATCACCTACATTTCTTATTGGTGTAGCAATTTTAATGGTCAGTAGTGTATTCATTCCAAAATCTCCAGGATTTAAAATAAGAGAAATGTGAAAGGTGACCTGGGACTACGAAAACCAGGGCTTTGCAACAAACTTTGCCAATGTGGCAGGTCGTATATTGGCCAAACTACTGGGACAGTGGACTTCAGATGCAAAGAACATCAGAGGCACATCCAACTAAGCATGACTGATTACCGAGCAGTCTCGTCTATAACTAGCTGCTGCCTAAGCTAGACATCGATCTACAGGCTGCACCTAGAAGTGATGCTGCCAGAGCCTGAACTGGCACCTTGCAACTGGGGCCTGCTGCAGGCTGATATCAAATGATTGCCAGGCTCCTCCAGGGGGTCACTAGTTCGCAGTCCACGATTGGATGCTTTCTGCACCTGACTCATTGCAAGCTGCTGTCTGCTTGCTGCACTTATGCCTAACGGCATGTCCGGTCTGAGCCGACTCTGCTGCTGCTGCACACCTGTCGTCTGCAGGTCCGATGTAGACACATGTACGTCAAGCCGCTGACACTACTCCTTTCCTGCAGCCGCCTTTCTAGCCAAGTGTCTTTGCCTTGGTGGCAGTCTCCCACTGCCCCATGCTGACCTGGGCAGTATCACTGCCCAGAGTCAATGCACGCCACTGAAACACTGTCTGCTTTGGCTGCATGAATTCTGATGAATAATATGTTGCTGTTGTTTTGTCTTCCTTTGCACGCCGTGTGGTTTTTTAGTGGAGACAGGAGAGAGGAACAGATGCCATTGATGAACAGTGAATTGAGATATTGATTTATTCTATACCTAATGTTGTGTACATAGTTCCACATAGTCAGCACGTAAACAACTTTCCCACTAGAGCGCGCTCCGCTAAGCACAATAGCGCAGGTGCAGGGCTCGTCCGTCTCCACACTACGAGATGGCGCTGCCTTAGAGATGGACCAAATTCTGCTTCCGCCGATCCGCGTATTAATATGTAATGCAGCCAATGAGATTGCTGCTAACGTAGAACCTTTTCTCCTCGCGGATCACACTTGCACAGTGATACCTGAACGCGCGAGGTATTATAACGAGTGTACAGACCTCCGATTAGTCAGTCTGCATTTGTCTGCACCAGTCTGTACCAGTCTACATTAGTCTGTACCAGTCTATAGTCAAGTTTCAGTCTGCACCTAATAAGAATATCATATTCCTGTACATAGCCATGAAGATAAATGTATAGACACTTTGTCAAGTATCACAGATATGTCAGAATAAGATTAACGTACCAAGACCAAAGGAACTTCAGATTGTCAATTGTAAATAGCATCCAGAATCAAGTTAAGTAATTTTATGCTTGTTGTTATTTTAATAAATGTGTGTGAAAATTAATCAAGTTCTGTTGAAAGTTGGTCACCATCAATCTGCTACTCAAAGCGTGCAAGTGGCATTTCTATCGTCTGACCTAATGGCAGAAGATAAACACGCCACGATAAGACCACGAGGCATATTGCTGACACTCGCCTACTTCGTTAGAGCGACAAGTCAAATAATCTGACGGTGTGTGTACCGAAGGTCTTACAGTATGCACACCACACCTAATATAAAAAAAAATGGTTCAAATGGCTCTGAGCACTATGGGACTTAACTGCTGAGGTCATCAGTCCCCTAGAACTTAGAACTATTTGAACCTAATTATCCTATAATTATCCTAATGTCACGCAATACTTGAAGGAAACACAGTCAGAAAAGGTAAACCCCTCTGCACTGATGGTGTTGTATACTGATCCATGACGTATCTCTATATCATTGGGCACTCCTGACACCACTGATCATGTGTCAGTGTGGTTGGCACGCCAGCAAGAACGAAGCACCTGGTCCTTGGCCATCATGGAATCATAAATGTAATGGTACCAACTGCGGTTTCGGCCGCTTTCCGGTCGCCACACTTTCAAATACGTGCACCGCTAGTTACGCCACCTCATTTCCTACAGCAGCCACCGCCCCTCGAGGGTGCTGCCACGAACGATTACTCAAGTGCCAATTAAATACAAGCATTCCATCTCCGGAGCTCCGGCGGCGGATGTATTTAAGTGCGAAAATTCATGCACTAAGCCCATTTTTTTTGTGTTTTACATTTGAATAACAATTCCAAACTTCCATAGTGGCTAGGGCTCGACATCTGAATAACATTGTATTGAAGAGTGCCAGATTTATAAATCTTTTGCATCTGTATATACTTCTAATTTCAGATCTACTGCTAGCAAATGGTTCAATTGGCTCTGAGCACTATGGGACTTAACATCTGAGGTCATCAGTCCCCTAGAACTTAGAACTACTTAAACCTAAGTAACCTAAGGACATCACACACATCCATCTCGAGGCAGGATTCGAACCTGCAACCGTAGCGGTCGCTCGGTTCCAGATTGTAGCGCCTAGAACCGCTCGGCCACCCCGGCCGGCCCTAATATCTAATAGTAAAAATAACTGTATTTGCAGTGTTAGTTGCTAACAGTAGATTCGAATGCAGAAATACATACAGATACAAGTGATTTATAAATCTGCCAATACAATTTCAATTCAGAAGATGTCAAGCCCTGGCTACTATGAAAGCCTGTAATCATCATTCAACTGACAAACACACAAAATGGGCTTAGTGCATGAATGTTCGAACTTATGTATACTCGCCACTGAAGCTGCGGAGACGGGATACTTACGTCTCATTGGCAGTGGCGCACTCATTCATGGCCACGCCCTCGTGGCGAAGTGGCGGCTGTAGGAGACCCTCGGCGTATTTGAAAGTGTGGCGACCGGATAGTGGCCGATATCACAGCCATCGCTGTCCAACTTGAAAGGCACGCGGGGAGGCCTGTGCCGTGGACAGCGAGGAGGCCAGCTGCATCGCGGGGGGCGGAGCAGACCAACCCACATTCCGCCATTGCATCTTGCAAGCGCGCAGGACGTACCCGACGGCCCTGGCAGGAGCACGTTGGGTTCTGCAGAGGGTGCCGGCGACTAGCCGATGGTGAGGGTGGCGATGTCCATGGGAGAGGCAACCTGCGGCAGTGACGCCAACAGCGTCGCAGTTGGGCAGGAGGAGACTTTCAACGGTGAGACAGCCGTGGATAGCCGGCCGGAGTGGCCGAGCAGCTCTAGGCGCTACGGTCGCAGGTTAGAATCCTGCCTCGGGCATGGATGTGTGTGATGCCCTTAGGTTAGTTAGGTTTAAATAGTTCTAAGTTCTGGGGGACTGATCTGAAGTCCCATAGTGCTCAGAGCCAGCCACAGCCGTGGATAGAGGCACCCGCCCGGTGAGCTACGTCACCGCGGCCGGAAGTCGTGCAGTGGAGAAATCTGAAACAGTTTGATGTACGATAGGATCGCTGAATTCACGGAGCTGTAGTTGATTTTGCTGGCGCTGATGTGTACCTGTGCTACTGTGAACAGTATACTGCACTCTGTCAGCTGATCTGAGAACATAGTGTTCAGAGCCATTTGAACCATTTTTGAACTTCCTCTGTACACGGGAGCGGGTAGGAATCAATGACTATCTGTAAATTTACGGTGTGTTTGAAATCCGCACAAAGACGAATCTTCCCACTTGGCTTACGAATGACGACTAAGGGCGATGCCCACTGACTTGCTGCGATAGATTTTAAGACACCAGCGGATTCCAGTCTCTGAATTTCTGTAGACACGTCACCGCATAATGCATGCAGCATAGGGCGTGCGTGGCAAAATTTGGGTTGCACAAGCGTAATGTGCGCGTGAAAATCTTGTGCACTTTATAGAGTCCCGTCGAACAAACGTTGATACTTGTCAGATTCGTTTAACTGCGGTTTGTGTCAATGGCAACTTTTTTTGTCAATGGCATGCACGTTGTCCTGTATATCGAATCCGAAGGAATCATATGCATCCCCGTCGAAAATATTTGGGTTTGTGCGTGAGTGGACTACAGTGGAAGGGACTTCATTAGTCGTGTTTTAAATTTTGCAGGGAAGCAGCACGTTCCAAGCACTAAAACCACAGCCTAATATATACAGTCGCGACACTTACTGCTGTGAAAGTTGTTACCATTTGACAGTTCAAGTGACACTAGCGCCCCTCGCGGCCAGAAAGCTCGCCTTCCTCTGACGGCAGATGCGACATAAAAATAATGTTTGTTTTTAATTCGTTTTATACGTAATTTACAAAATAGTTAGTATATTTTTGTGTCACAAGTGTTAGGAGAACAGTGAGAGACATAAATGATTGTGAAATATAAGTAAACAGAGCACAAACTATTGAATGAAGTGACATAAGCTGCAACATATTCTTGAAGAAATAATTGAGAAGTAGCATACAATCGCACTTATTCCACTGAAACTGAGAGAATACACACTGTATATCCCCATATGAAATATATAGATGATCTTCCTTGTGTAAAAATGAAGCGACACAGCACTTTTCATTACGTTCTGCTTTGCAGGAAGTCTGCTTCCAAAAATACAATTTCCATCTTATTCTTTGTGGTATCAGGTTAGCTCAATAAAAAGCATGACTGTTTTAAAACTTTATTATATCCCATTTATACATTTAACGAAAATAAAATTAAATGAATGAGTCAGTCCTAACACTTTAGCAACCCAAATGAGCCAGCTTCATCACTTTTTTATTTATTGTCTTGCTCCTACAGACTAAGTCTTGATTCCTGAATTTAATAATGTAAAAGAGCCTCACTTTCACAAACGGTCTTATTAACAGCAGCTTGGTTTTAGCACAGCACCCAGGTGGGAAATTGGGGATGTCCATCAACATGTTCACAAAGAAAGCACCACAATTACTTATGTGAGTATATTCATCAAAAGTAGAAGTCACCTTAGTCTCACAATGAGTTAAAAATTCTTTGACATCTTCTGTACAAATAAATAGGCTTCCAAAGTTGCCTTCATAGCTTTTAAAATGACAATAAACTTCGTCATTTGCGTTTAAGTCTTGGCTGCCATCTACAAGTACTGTCCTACATTTATAACAGTCATGAATTGTAAGCAGTTTCTTTAATACATAACCAAACACATATCTCATGCTGTTTGCCTCTCCGAGGTCTGTTTGCACTTCCACATTTGGTAGTCTGATCACTGAACTCGTGTCACTGATGTCCAACAGTGGTGAAACAAGTAATTTGGGCGCTGCTTTCGTATCCACTATTGTCTGACCCCAGTTGATCCCCTCACAATTAATTTGCTTAAAGCACTATTACTGAATGCAGCACAAAACTGTCGTGGTGATGGGTTGCTACAAAAACCGCCTTTATGCCTTATCACTGAGAAAAAGTTTTCCAATGGATCTTGATTAATTTCGCGTGTTAATAAATATAACTTGGTTCCATTCACAACATCATCAACAAACATGTTGAAAGCACTTATGTTACCCAGAAGTCCTTTAACACGCTTAATCCTAGATGAAAAATCTTTCCCATCAACACCTACAAATTTCCATGACTGTATCCATGGCTTCAGTGTCTTTAATACACTCCTGGAAATGGAAAAAAGAACACATTGACACCGGTGTGTCAGACCCACCATACTTGCTCCGGACACTGCGAGAGGGCTGTACAAGCAATGATCACATGCACGGCACAGCGGACACACCAGGAACCGCGGTGTTGACCGTCGAATGGCGCTAGCTGCGCAGCATTTGTGCACCGCCGCCGTCAGTGTCAGCCAGTTCGCCGTGGCATACGGAGCTCCATCGCAGTCTTTAACACTGGTAGCATGCCGCGACAGCGTGGACGTGAACCGTATGTGCAGTTGACGGACTTTGAGCGAGGGCGTATAGTGGGCATGCGGGAGGCCGGGTGGACGTACCGCCGAATTGCTCAACACGTGGGGCGTGAGGTCTCCACAGTACATCGATGTTGTCGCCAGTGGTCGGCGGAAGGTGCACGTGCCCGTCGACCTGGGACCGGACCGCAGCGACGCACGGATGCACGCCAAGACCGTAGGATCCTACGCAGTGCCGTAGGGGACCGCACCGCCACTTCCCAGCAAATTAGGGACACTGTTGCTCCTGGGGTATCGGCGAGGACCATTCGCAACCGTCTCCATGAAGCTGGGCTACGGTCCCGCACACCGTTAGGTCGTCTTCCGCTCACGCCCCAACATCGTGCAGCCCGCCTCCAGTGGTGTCGCGACAGGCGTGAATGGAGGGACGAATGGAGACGTGTCGTCTTCAGCGATGAGAGTCGCTTCTGCCTTGGTGCCAATGATGGTCGTATGCGTGTTTGGCGCCGTGCAGGTGAGCGCCACAATCAGGACTGCATACGACCGAGGCACACAGGGCCAACACCTGGCATCATGGTGTGGGGAGCGATCTCCTACACTGGCCGTACACCCCTGGTGATCGTCGAGGGGACACTGAATAGTGCACGGTACATCCAAACCGTCATCGAACCCATCGTTCTACCATTCCTAGACCGGCAAGGGAACTTGTTGTTCCAACAGGACAATGCACGTCCGCATGTATCCCGTGCCACCCAACGTGCTCTAGAAGGTGTAAGTCAACTACCCTGGCCAGCAAGATCTCAGGATCTGTCCCCCATTGAGCATGTTTGGGACTGGATGAAGCGTCGTCTCACGCGGTCTGCACGTCCAGCACGAACGCTGGTCCAACTGAGGCGCCAGGTGGAAATGGCATGGCAAGCCGTTCCACAGGACTACATCCAGCATCTCTACGATCGTCTCCATGGGAGAATAGCAGCCTGCATTGCTGCGAAAGGTGGGTATACACTGTACTAGTGCCGACATTGTGCATGCTCTGTTGCCTGTGTCTATGTTCCTGTGGTTCTGTCAGTGTGATCATTAGATGTATCTGACCCCAGGAATGTGTCAATAAAGTTTCCCCTTCCTGGGACAATGAATTCACGGTGTTCTTATTTCAATTTCCAGGAGTGTATTTCGAAATGTCTTGAGGCACTTGTAATGCAGTTCCTTAAGGATACAGGTAATTTAACACTATATGCATTAAATATGTCAAAAATATCGTTTACTTTTTGGCAAAAATCTGCAGTAGCAGAAGCAGATGATGATATGGTGCCACAAGCAACAAGTGTCTCAATGTCTGCTGCTACTGTATGACTCAACACACGAACTGCAGTGCTTACCTTCATTTTTGAAAATGCTGGCAGTTGGACAGCTCTTTTAGTGAGCTTGGGGGCCAACTTGTACTTCCTTTCACAATCACTTGAGTACAACTGACAAATATCCTTCCATGAAGCAGTGCCAATCCCTCCTTCATCTGTTGTGTGGGTAATGTTATACCTGAATAAATTATTACGCATGCTTTTTATCAAGTTTGGGTTGTCATAAAAAAGTAGATCTTACTCTCTTCGTGTACTAAGCATGGATTAACTGGTGTGATACGCAGTCTGTGCCTCCACTCCACAAAATTCGAACCTTGGTTAGTCGCACATGATTTTACAACCAAACCAATCTCTGTGAATTTTTTTGACAACTTCAAAAAATATGCGCGACAGATGGGTGGCTCCTACTGGTCCTTTGGAGAAATAATATACTAATGGCTGTTTAAAATTTGAGAAGATGCCGTTAATCATTATAACTACTGCAGTATTGGCAACCACAGATGTACATATGAAACCCACGTCTTCAAATCCAATAACACGATCCCTGGAGCTGTCATATATCAAATTTTCTATTAGTGACATCTCATCCATAGACAAATTAACAGTTATATCAGTTTCTGGTAACTGCTGCACTTTCTGCTTTAAAAGATGAAATATGTTATTATTTATCCCACAATTTAATTGTATATCTTCCACATACCTTTGTAAGGTACGTACTGATGGAAGATTAAAACAGTGTGATAAAAAACTGTATGCCTGAGTACTATAATACAACAAATTAAGTGCAAATAATTTATTTTCATCTTTCCATCTCGCACCACATCTTCCATTCAATGGTATACTGATTTGACTTATCAATAAATCGAGAGCATCTTTTTTCAAGTACTTGGAACCAATACTGTTTAAAATGAGCTTGTCCTTTTGTACTTGTGTCCTGTGACGTTGTGGTTGCAGTTTATTCTTACGGTGGGCACTTTCCTTGTCACGTAGTAATTTTGTACGAAGTCTAATGATTTGCACGTTTTTACATTTCACACGATTTTCCAACACGCGAATAATTTCACGTAATCTAAGCATTTCATCTTCAAAAGATGTCTGTGTTGCAGATTCCGTTGTTAGTGATTTTATATGTGTCTCTCGTGTAGTAACACTTGTGGTAGCTGTTTCTTCTGTGTCAGGAGACAGTTTTATTGTTTTTGCAGTAACACTTTCACGTTTGTATGGCAATTTTCTCTTCATCGTCACTAGTTGTGGCTTATTCGGCACGTCAAATAATGTAGGAATTGCATTCCATACTAATGTCTTCCTTTCCGCGATCAGGAACTGGTTTGATTCGAAATGTAACACACAAAACTTCACGTTATTGTGCAAATAAAGGACATCTTTTTGCAGCAGGTCCTGTCTTCTACTATTTATTAACCATTTCTTGCTCCTAAAAAAGAAAAACAAATTCAGTAATTCAATACAGTTTAGAAAAAAAAATTAAATAAAGATCGCTCTAATGTGATGTTTCTCAGGGTCCTTAGGAAACCTGAAGAATGACAAATGTGGTGTCTTCTTCCTATTATTACTGCAATTTATTGCGCTACATACGCTGCCTTTCGTAAAAACCATCTTAAAAATGAATATAAACGATACTGTTTAGATTTACTGAATACCGTATTCAGCAGCGGAGCTTCTCCACCGCTTGCGGCGCTATTGTCGCTGTGTATAACAAAAGTCAGCGAGAGTGACGCGACTGTATGTATTAGACTGTGCTAAAATGCTGTCGCCGTTATAGGCGGCAAGATGCAGACTTGATGTTTACAAAGGTGGTTGGTGAAGTTTTTCGTATGTATCTAGGTTAAGCAACCGACAGAAGATCCGGTACGTAGTTGAAAAGGTACTGATAGGTTACAAATTTGCAGTGTAATCCACAGTTTGCGGTGGGTTCTCTGAATACAATCGTCCATTTAGTGTCGTGAAAAACTATACTCTGTTTAAAACTGCTCACTAGGGCGCTTTCGTGAATTTCGAAATTGGGAGAGACTTTTTCAAATGTATGGTATTCGCATTAAGCGTGTTGTAAGTGGGCTGCTTCTGTGTTGGCAGCGATGTGTAGTGCTTTGCATTGGATCTCTGACTGCGCTTTTTTTGTAAGAGACTCTGTGGCTGGTTGGACTCGTTGTTGGAAGTTAAATCGCCAGTAGTGTTCCGTAGTTGAAAGTTGGTCGCCAGCAGTGATGGAAGTACTGTTGGGCAATATGAAGTGAAGAGCTAGCAGTGATGGATGTTAAATGCGAGAAATTAGCATTGATGGAGGGTAGAGGTCTGAAGTGTTAGCGTAGGCTAACGATCTGGAAGTATCCGATTTGGAAATTGAAAATTATTCATGATTACATATCTGTCACATTATTAAGGTGAAAATACATTATTTGGTTTGCAACAAAATCTTTCCTTTCGTAACTACATGCCTACTAGTAGTTAGTGGTTTTAGTAGTAAGAATCTTTTATTTAGCTGGCAGTATTGACCCTCACTGTATTGCAGTAGTCCGCGCAATGAAGATTTTTGTGAGATAAGTGCTTAATGAAATGTACAGGTAATTGTTAAGATTTCTTTTTAGTCAGGGCCGTTCTTCTGAATGAATTATTTGAAGTCAGGTTATAATGTTTTTGAGCGGTCAGATAGCGTTGCGCTAGAATATTGTGGGTCAGTATTGACATGATAAGAAAAAGTAAAGAGAAAGTAGGCTCAGTACCTTCAGTTTTACTCAGCTGTTTCAGAATCAAGTAATGCAGAAGCTTCATCTTCTCAGTCATTCTGAAATTTAAGTACAGACTCACTCATTTTAAATAAAGAAGTTTCAGTGTGTGTTGCGCATTTTCTGTGAGTGCATTTTCTGTGTCTTCGCTTGTCTGATTTTTGAGAAGCAGGAGGCGCAGAATCTAAACATGAAATAACATTGATTTCCATCCTTTCCTGCTTTGCATTATTCCTGCATGAAACATAGGAGAACTGACTAGACTTTTACAGGCAGACTGATTTTGTATGTCCCGTTCAATGACAAAAATTGCATTTGGCTTGTTTGAAGAAGCAGTTCTTCTGATCACAGGTAACATAGCGTATCATACATGGCCGCTTTCCGCAGAGCTGCGGCAGTGTAATTAGCAGTGAGCAGGCATGGCGAACGCTGTTTGCAGTGTGTCCAGCCTTGACTACGTAATATTGACTTGTGAGTGCCGGGGCTCGGGTTGTAGCTGGGACACGTGTTGTTTCTCACGAGTGAAGCGATAACTGGTAGACACAAATCTTGCTCAGCTAAATCTTGAACTTCGCATGCTTCAATAATTTTAACTCCTTCACTGAGGCTAGTATTGCGATGCTTTAGAATCTTTGATCTGCGCGTGTGTATTCAAATACAGACATGTAAGCAGGCAGGCAGAATACGACGCTGCGGTCTGCAACGCCTACATAAGACAACAAGCGTCTGCCGCAATTGTTAGATCGGTTACTGCTGCTACAATGGCAGGTTATCAAGGTTTTAAGTCAATTTGAACATGGTGTTATAATCAGCCCACAAGCGATAGGACACAGCATCTCCAAGGTACCGAAGAAGTGGGTATTTTTCCGTACGACCATTCGCGAGTGTACCTCGAATATCAGGAATCCGGTAAAACATCAAATCTCCGACATCGCTGCGGCCGGAAGAAGATCCTGCAAGAACGGGACCAATGACGACTGAAGAGAATCGTTCAACGTGACAGCAGTGCAACCCTTCTGCAAATTGCTGCTCATTTCAATGCTGGGCCATCAACAAGTGTCAGCGTACGAACCATTCAACGAAACATCATCGACATGGACTTTCAGAGCCGAAGGCCTACTCGTGTACACTTGCTGACTGTACGACACGTTCAACTGTTGATGACCGCAAACCTGTCGCCTGGTCGAACGAGTCTCGTTTCGAATTGTATCGAACGGATGGACGTGCACGGATATAGAGACAACCTCATGAATTCATGGATCCTGCATGTCACCTCTGTTCAAGCTGGTGGAGGTTCTGTAATGGTGTGGGGCGTGTGCAGTTGGAGTGATATGGGACCCCTGATGCATCTAGATACGATTCTGAAAGGTGTCACGTACATAAGCATCCTGTCTGATCACCTGCATCCATTCATGTCCATTGTGCATTCCAACAACTTGGGCAATTCCAGCAGGACAATGCGACACCCCACACGACCAGAATTGCTATTAGAGTGGTTCCAGAAACATTCTTCTGAGTTTAAACACTTCCGCTGGCTACCAAACTCCCCAGACATGAACATTATTGAGCATATGGGTGGGTGCCTTGCAACGCGCTGTTCAGAAGAGGTCTCCACCCCCTCGTATTCTTATGTATTTATGGACAGCCCTGCAGGATTCGTGGTGTCAGTTCCCTCGAGCACTACTTCAGACATTAGTCCGGTCCATGCCACGTCGTGTTGCGGCACTTCTGCGAGCGCGCTGGGGCCCTACACGATATTATGCAGGTGTACCATTTCTTTGGCTCTTCAGTATAGCATCGCGAAGCATTTCATCGCGATAAGTTGCGCCACAGACACAACTGAATTTACAGTCTCTAGTCATGCGTTGCAGTTCCGCAGTCCACTCTTCGGCAAGCTCTCGATTCTTCTGACCACTGCGACGTTGTGTGTGGAAAAATTATATCGTGCAGCAGCAATGTGTATTTGACTCTCAAAGGATTCGTCTAATCTTGAACTCGTAGGGCTGGGTTTGGGACTCACTGAGGGGAAATAATTTCATTAGGAGGCGGTAGGTGTACACTCCTACACATGAAAGGAAAAATGCGCGAATCGATTCACCTGTGATTTTCAGGCGCCGGTATGTTGATGCAGTTCTGTTATGTATTCTTTCCATGTTTCCGTCGTGAATTTCTTCTTTAGCTTCTGGCACCTGTTGCCGCTGGGCTGCTTGCACTTGTGCGAGGACGGAAACTGCTGACACCCACCCACCCACACACACACACACACACACACACACACACACACAAAGAATTCAATAAAAAAGAAAAGAAAATTGTCCTGCTCTGGTGTCCAAAGCTCCTTGTTCCACTTCCTTTTCCTTGTTGCCAATCTGTTATGTCTTCCTTTGCGTGCTGTGAGGTTCTTTAGTTGATACAGGAGCGAGGAACAGATGCCATTCATCAATAGAAAATTCAGATATTAATTTATTCTACGTCTAATATCAAATAGTAAAAATAATACATAACTCTGTTGCTGTGTTTGCAGTGTTAGTTGCTAACAGTAGACCGGCCGAGGTGGCCGAGCGGTTCTAGGCGCTACAGTCTGGAACCGAGTGACCGCTACGGTCGCAGGTTCGAATCCTGCCTCGGGGATGGATGTGTGTGATGTCCTTAGGTTACTTAGGTTTAAGTAGTTCTACGTTCTAGGGGACTGATGACCTCAGATGTTAAGTCCCATAGTGCTCAGAGCCAATTGAACCATTTGCTAACAGTAGATCTGAAATTAGAAGTATATACAGATGCAAAAGATTTATAAATCTGTCACCCTTCAATACAATGTTATTCAGATGTCGAGCCCTAGCCACTGTGGAAGTTTGGTATTGTTATTCAAATGTAAAACACAAAAAATGGGCTTAGTGCATGAATTTTCGCACTTAAATACATCCGCCGCCGGAGCTCCGGAGATGGAATGCTTGTATTTAATTGGCACTTGAGTAATCGTTCGTGGCAGCACCCTCGAGGGGCGGTGGCTGCTGTAGGAAATGAGGTGGCGTAACTAGCGGTGCACGTATTTGAAAGTGTGGCGACCGGAAAGCGGCCGAAATCGCAGTTGGTACCATTACATGTATGATTCCATGATGGCCAAGGACCAGGTGCTTCGTTCTTGCTGGCCTGTCAACCACACTGACACATGATCAGTGGTGTCAGGAGTGCCCAGTGATATAGAGATACGTCATGGATCAGTATACAACACCATCAGTGCAGAGGGGTCTATCTTTTCTGACTGTGTTTCCTTCAAGTATTGCGTGACATTAGGATAATTATACAGAGTGATTTTTTCCACTGCGTACAAACTCTAGGGATTGATCGATGAGACGATACAGAACAAAAAAGGTCTACTGGACTTATGTCCAGAAAAGCATGGTTTCCATGCTAGAGACCATTTATTGTAGCATACATTGTTAAAGAGATTGTGGTCTAATATGCACTGCACCATGCAGCCATAGTTACAGTATGTGTTGAAAATGGTTTCCATGTGCCTCAACACGTGTGTGTACATGCCGTAGCATGCTCTGTATCACACGTTCACATCGGCCAGACTGCATCTGAACAGTGTCAAAGGCAGCATGAATACGCTGCTCCATTGTCTCCACGTCTAGAATGCGCTCTGCATGCACGATACTTTTGAGATGCCCCCATAACCAGAAATCACAGGGGTTGAGATCCAGTGAACGAGCAGGCCATGCAACTGGACCCCTCGTCCTATCCATTGACCAGGGAAGATACGATTGAGAAGCTTCCGGACATTAATGGTGAAGTTAGCTGGAGCACCGTCGCCAAATAACCCTTCGAATCATCAATGACACTTCTTCCAGCAGGGGGACGCAAAGTCACCCACAAGAAACGCAGACAGTTCCGGCCTGTTAAGCTACAAGGAAGAAATACTGGTCCCAAAATGCAGTCGCCAGTTATCCCAGACCACACATTCTGGCTGCACCAATGCTGATAATCTGCTGTCGCCATACCATGGGGCTTCTGCATAGTACCCCACAGATGACTGTTATGAATGTTGATCAAGGTGGCCTCATCAGTGAATAGGACGGATGACACAAATCCCAGAATTGTGGTTGCCTGGTGAAGAAACCAGTGACAAAACTACTTCCAATGTAGAAAGTCTGTCGCTAGCAAGCCTTGCACGCACTGTAAGTGATGATAGTAACAATTGTAATTATATTCAATTTCAACCTCCAGTTGCATAAGCAAAGAAACGTTACCTAGGTTTTGGCTACAATAATGTATGGTAGCCTTCTTCAGAAATGTTACAATATGAAATTAAATTAACACGTCAGATATTGGCCTTGTCAAATTTAAAATGTTAGTACTACAGTACATAGTCATAAGACTGCTTCACTTCTACTAATGTTTTGCCGTTAGGTCACACCAACAGGCCAGACAAGTGGGCCGCGGACACTGAGTCATAACAGCAACTGGCCTTCCAGCTGCAGTCAAGACCAATATTTGGTCTTAATTAATGTCACTGAGGAAAATGTTGCCTAACACAAGTTAATGCAAAGGATAATAATACGTCCACTGCCCTTCATGCTGACTTGGGATAATCATCCCAATTGTGCACCCAGCAATTTTCAACAGACTTCGATTTAAATTCATTTTTAAATGTTCCATCACTTGAGAGTTCTATTGACTCCTCGTGTTCTATTGTCGACAGTAGTCTGATTAGTGGTCTATTATGGTAGTATCAAACGGGTCGTCTGCAGATTGTGGTCTAGGGACTAGCGTTGCTGTCTCTGAATCACGGGGTCTCGGGTTCGATTCCTGGCCGGGTCGGAGATTTTCTCTGCCCGGGGACTGGGTGTTTGTGTTGTCCTCCTCATCTCATCACCATTCGGGAAGTGCCAAGACCGGAAATAGAAAAATTTGGAACTTACATGGGCGCTGATGCCCACAATATTGAGCGCCCCACAAACCAAGATTATCATCAAAAGGGTCGTATCAGATGTAGGTTTTGGAAATTTATCCTACAATTGTTGGCAAAGGCATTTTCACGAAATTATTCAGACACAATAACGTCTCGCAGTTACCCTTCTCTGTCAGTGTTTTTCAAAGTCCAAGTCCTCTCTTAAACGCAAACACAGAATGCATGGAAAGATGATATTATTATTTCGACCTTGAAGTAGTACATTAAGATTAGCAGCTATTGTTGATTACTATGACCTGCCCTGTAATTTGTTGGAAGATGTTATTGATTGTGCAGCTGTTGTGGCAGATGGTAACATTGGGGTGATTGTAGTGACATGGGAATTGGGGAAGTAAATGGGTCTCTTCCATGGTATTGCAGATTATGTTCAAGGGATAGGAAAATAGCGGAACAGGAAGGGAAGATTAGAGCCCTTCAGGCTGAACTGGATAGTGTTAGGGAGGAACTGAAGAGGTGAAGGGGGGAGGAGGGTGAAGACAGGTGGGAAGTAGTAGCAAGAAACAGGGGCCACAGAAAGAGAACAGTATCCGACAGTTTCATCATTGGCACAAACAATAGATTTGCCTTGCTACCTCAGTCAGCTAAGGAAGAGGTTCAAGTAGATGTAAGTGTAGTCAGCACTCAACAGACTTTCACTAAGAAACCAACTGTTGCAAAAAAAAAGTAGAAAATAGGAGGAAAGTTCTGTTGTTAGGTAGTAGCCATGGAAGAGGTGTGGGACAGATTTTGCAGGAAAAATTAGGTGACAGGTACCAGGTCACAAGTATTTTCAAGCCCAGTGCATGTCTTAGCCAAGTGATAGAGGATGTAGAATCATTGTGCAAAGGTTTTACAAAGCAGGATCATGTTGTGGTGATGGGTGGAACGGGAAACAGTATTGATAGGGATCAGGGCTATAATATTGAGTATGACCTGGTAAAAATAACATCTGCAATGAACCATACAAATGTTGGCTTGGTTCCTGCTTTCATGTCGTATGACCGGCCCCAATTGAACAGCCCTGTCAGGAGGATCAATATAGTGCTAGATCAGCTGCTTCGGGCAGCTACTTTGTCAAGCATAGGTTTGGTTCCTGTTGATGCTATTGGTAGGTGGGGCTTCACAAGACATGGCCTGCATCTCAGGAGGAAAGGTAAGGGTAAAGTGGCTGGGATGATAACAAAATCTTTAAGAGGGGGGGGGGGTGTACTGAAACTCATGGGAGTACTTTTTTAGGCTAAGATCAGTATCCAATCATCCTACATATATTGAAATTAAGTTTGATGAAAAGTTCAGACAGGCAGGTACTAGCGATGTGAAAATATCACAAGATTCTCACAACAGTACAGTGAAAAATAATGTTAGTATGTCACAAGATTCACATAAAAGCACAGTAACAAATAACGTTAATATACTGCATCAGAATATCAGGGGATTAAAAAAAAGTACATCTACATCTACATACATACTCACTCAACGACGACACCTTCCTGTACACCACAGCATCATCAGCAAATAGCCGCACAGTATAGAAGATTTAGAAACTGAGGGTGGAATAGATGTACTCTGCCTGTCTGAACATCATATAGTCACAGATATGGAAATGGTAAATGTAGGTGGATATAAGCTTTCAGCACATGTAAGTAGAGACACTATGGAGAGAGGAGAAGTTGCCATATATGTTAAAATCAGTCATAGTGTGAAAAATTTTGGAAACTAAAAAATTTTGTGTAGAGCAACACATAGAAGCATGTGCATGTGAGCTTAAACTAAATAAAGGCACTTTTATAATGGTAGCTGTGTATAGGTCCACATTGGGAAATTTTCAACTATTTTTGAAAAACTTGGATTCTTTGTTGTGCTACCTATCAGACAAAGGAAACCAAATTATTGTTTGTGGGGATTTCAATGTAGGTTTTCTGAAAGAGTCAGATAGAAAGCTTGACCTTGAAGTATTACTTGGTTCTTTGAATTTGATGTCAGTTATCGATTTTCCTACTGGGATGCTACAGGAAAGCAGCACACTGATAGATAACATTTTCATGGTCCAAGATAAATTTAATCAAATAAAAACTTTTCCTGTAAAAAATGGTCTGTCTGATCATGATGCACAGATAGTTACAGTATACGATATAACTCCATACAGTAATGCAAAACAGTCCTCCAAAATAGTGCGTTCCATCAACGATTTAACACTTCAAAATTTTGGGACAGTTTGCAACAGTTAGACTGGGATAAGGTGTACAGGAAACATGATGCTAATTTAAAATTTAACTTATTTCATGATACCTTTGTGAGTATATTTGAAAACAGTCTCAATAAGAAAACAGTGAAATTTAATTGTAAGGAACCATGTAAAAAGCCATGGCTTACTAAAGGGGTAAAAATATCTTGTAAACAGAAAATGGAAATGTATCTTATAGCTAGGAGGAGTAATGATCCTGAAACAATGAAACATTATAAAAACTACTGCACTGTATTAAGAAAAGTTATTAAAAAGTCCGGAAGTACAGGGCTATTACAAATGATTGAAGCGATTTCATAAATTCACTGTAGCTCCATTCATTGACGTATGGTCACGACACACTACAGATACGTACAAAAACTCATAAAGTTTTGTTCGGCTGAAGCCGCACTTCAGGTTTCTGCCGCCAGAGCGCTCGAGAGCGCAGTGAGACAAAATGGCGACAGGAGCCGAGAAAGCGTATGTCGTGCTTGAAATGCACTCACATCAGTCAGTCATGACAGTGCAACGACACTTCAGGACGAAGTTCAACAAAGATCCACCAACTGCTAACTCCGTTCGGCGATGGTATGCGCAGTTTAAAGCTTCTGGATGCCTCTGTAAGGGGAAATCAACGGATCGGCCTGCAGTGAGCGAAGAAACGGTTGAACGCATGCGGGCAAGTTTCACGCGTAGCCCGCGGAAGTCGACGAATAAAGCAAGCAGGGAGCTAAACGTACCACAGCCGACGGTTTGGAAAATCTTGCGGAAAAGGTTAAAGCAGAAGCCTTACCGTTTACAATTGCTACAAGCCCTGACACCCGATGACAAAGTCAAACGCTTTGAATTTTCGGCGCGGTTGCAACATCTCGTGGAAGAGGATGTGTTCAGTGCGAAACTTGTTTTCAGTGATGAAGCAACATTTTTTCTTAATGGTGAAGTGAACAGACACAATGTGTGAATCTGGGCGGTAGAGAATCCTCACGCATTCGTGCAGCAAATTCGCAATTCACCAACGGTTAACGTGTTTTGTGCAATCTCACGGTTTAAAGTTTACGGCCCCTTTTTCTTCTGCGAAAAAAACATTACAGGACACGTGTATCTGGACATGCTGGAAAATTGGCTCATGCCACACCTGGAGACCGACATCGCCGACTTCATCTTTCAACAGGATGGTGCTCCACCGCACTTCCATTATGATGTTCGGCATTTCGTAAACGGGAGATTGGAAAACCGATGGATCGGTTGTGGTGGAGATCATGATCAGCAATTCATGTCATGGCCTCCACGCTCTGCCGACTTAACCCCATTCGATTTCTTTCTGTGGGGTTATGTGAAAGATTCAGTATTTAAACCTCCTCTACCAAGAAACGTGCCAGAACTGCGAGCTCGCATCAACGATGCTTTCGAACTCATTGATGGGGACATGCTGCGCCGAGTGTGGGAGGAACTTGATTATCGGCTTGATGTCTGCCGAATCACTAAAAGGGCACATATCGAACATTTGTGAATGCCTAAAAAAACTTTTTGAGTTTTTGTATGTGTGCGCAAAGCATTGTGAAAATATCTCAAATAATAAAGTTATTATAGAGCTGTGAAATCGCTTCAATCATTTGTAATAACCCTGTATGTGCATAACGTCTGAGATTAGCACATCTGATAATAAAATTAAAGCAATTTGGAATATTGTGAAAAGGGGAACAGGGCAACCGAGAGCACAGGAAAACTGTATTTCTATCACACACAATGAAAAGTTTGTTAACAAGAAGTCAGAAGCAGAAAACATTTTTAATAATCATTTTTTAAGTGGTGTAGAGAAAATAGATTCCAGCTATTCATTACAAAATGCAAGACAGTATATGGAAGCGGCAGTACCTACACAATTTGATAAAATTGAAATTCAACCCACCATTCCTACTGAAATTAGGAAAATAATAAATTCACGCAAAAGTAAAAGCTCACATGGAATTGATGGCATTTCCAACAGAGTACTAAAAGCTTGTTACCAACAAATAAGTGGGATTCTCAGTCATATATGTAGTAGCTCACTGAAACAGGGAATTTTTTCAGATAGACTGAAATATGCTATTGTTAAAGCATTGCATAACAAAGGGGATACACCTGATGCTAACAACTACCACCCAATCTCACTTCTGACAGCTTTATCCAAAATTCTTGAAAAAGTAATGTACTCAAGACTAGCATCATATATTTGTAAAAATGAAGTACTAACGAAATGTCAAGTTGGTTATCAGAAAGACTTTTCAACAGAAAATGCTATATATTCTTTCACTTATCAAATATTAAATGCAATGAATAACTGAACATCACCCATTGGGATATTTTGTGATCTCTCAAAGGCTTTTGATTGTGTGAATCATGAAATTCTTCTAGATAAGCTTAAGTATTGTGGTATGAGTGGGACAGTGCACAAATGGGTTTAATTCATACTTAACTGGAAGAATGCAGAAGGTTGAAATTAACAGTACAGATAGTCTACAAAAACCAGCAGAGTCCTCTAACTGGGGAGGTATCAAAAATGGTGTCCCACAGGGTTCAGTCTTGGGTCCCTTATTGTTCTTAATATATATTAACGACTTGCCACTCTGTATTCATGAAGATGCAAAGTAAGTTCTTTTTGCTGATGATACAAGTATAGTAATCACACCCAAGCAGCAAGAATCAGCTGAGGAAACTGCAAATGTCTTTCCAAAAATTATTAAGTGGTTCTCTGCAAATGGACTCTCACTAAAGTTTGATAAAACACAGTTTGAACAATTCTGTACAGTAAATGGCATAACACCACTGATAAATATAGACTATGAATGGAAGTCTGTTGCTAAAGCAGAATACTCAAAATTTCTGGCTGTGTGCATTGATGAGAATCTGAATTGGAAGAAACACATTGATGATCTGCTGAAATGGTTAGGTTTAGCTACTTATGCTATTAGGGTTATTGCAAATTTTGGTGATAAACATATCAGTAAATTAGCCTACTATGCCTATTTTCATTCACTGCTTTCATATGGCATCATATTTTGGGGAAATTTGTCATTAAGAGAGAAAGCATTCATTGCACAAAAGCGTTTAGTCAGAATAACAGCTGGAGCACACCCAAGATCACCTTGCAGACATTTATTTAAGGAACTCGGGATATTCAGAGTACCTTTGCAAGACATATATTCACTTATGAAATTTGTCATTAATAACCCATCCCAATTCAAAAATAACAGTGAAGTGCATAGCTACAATACTAGAAGAAAGGATGATATTCACTATTCTGGATTAAATCTCACTTTCGCACAGAAAGGGGTGAATTATGCTTCCTCAAAGATCTTTTGTCATTTGCCAAATAGTATTAAAAGTCTGACAGAGAGCCAACCAACATTTAAAAGCAAATTAAAAGAATTTCTGAACGACAACTACTTCTACTCAATAGATGAATTCCTAAATATGAAATACTAAGTGTGAAAAAAATTGATTATTTAATTAATTATTTTGTGTAAAGAAAACTTATGTTAAAGTGACACGTTCCACATCATTGCAAAATGTCGTATTCATGATCTATGGAACAAGGATTAATGTATGTGTGTGTGTGTATGTATTGCGTAATTTATTCTTTAACTTACTGTGTAAATAAATGTCTAGTTGACAGTAAGTTGCCTGATATACTAAAAAAATTCTTGATTTGTGCCTACATATAAAAAAGGTGAAAATAACAGTTCTGCGAGTTATAGGCCTATATTTATGACCCCTGTACTGTCTAAAATTTTGAAACAATTATTTATGATCAAGCTAGTGTTTACTTGGATAAATCAAATATAATTAGTGATAAACAATTTGAATTTAGAAAAGGTAAATCCACAACTGATGCAATGGACTCCCAAATAAAATTTGTCCTAGATGTGTTCGAGGCTAGGGCCTATGCCCAGGCTACATCCTGCAATCTGAGCAGAGTTTTTGACTGTAAAGAACATGGTACTTTGTAGAATAAGCTATTCTATTTTGGTTTTGATGGCAACAGTATAAATATGTTTAAATCTTTCCTAGAGAACCGCCAACAAGTTGTGTGCATTGGCATCAAGAAGTCAAATTTGGTTTATATTAGCTCTGGAGTGCCACAAGGGTTGGTGTGCAGCCCTTTATTGTTTTTATGAATGATAAGTCTTTATTCATAAATTATCACGCAGTATTGTATGTCGATGACACAAGTTTTCTAAATAAAAGTTCAGTTCGAAGCATATTGAAAACATTAACCAAAATACCCTTGCCCATCCTTCATTACAGTTCAGAGCAAATGGTTTCCTACTAAATGAAAGTAATATGCAGGTATTTAATTTTAGCCTCAAAGAGATTCCTAACCATCATGAATTAGAAAGTATTAAATTTTTAGGTGTTCTTGTTGACAATAAATTGACATGAGAACCAAACATTAAAAATATATCTGCTAGACTTTCAAGAGTTATTTATTCAATTAGAAATTTAAAAAGATATGCTCCAAATAACTACGTAATATCAGCATATTTTGCTTTCTTCCAAAGTATCATATCATATGCAGTTTTATTGTTTGGTAGTAGTTCTCATGTATATGACATTTTACCCTTGCAGAAGAAAGTAATGAGTAATGTCTGATTCTGATAAAAAAGAGCATTGTAAACCTCTGTTCATTAAACTGGCATGTCTGACAACAGTGAACTTATTCATCTTAAATGTTTTGTTGCATGTCAGAAACAAGTTTTTAATATTGTATTGAGAAGTGAAGTACATAGTTGTAACAGTGGAAATAGAAATATGTAGACATGAAATAACACAGATTATCTAAATCAGCCCTTGGATTCACGATGTTTAATAGACTAAGAGTAGATTTTAAAGAATTACCTGTTAATATTTTTAAAGTTGAATTGTATAAGCTACTAGTAAACAATCCATTTCAAACAGTTGACGAATTTTTTGAAGATGAAAATACTGCTTTCTAGTATGTAGTTTCTATTTTCACCTATATCATGTAAACTAAGTTACGTTGATACAGTAGTTAATATAGAAATGTATGCTTTTGACATTGTCTACTGCTGTAAGAGCTGAATGAAAATAAAATTTTATTATCATTATTCAGTTCTTCACAAACATCGGCCAAGCACAATATTAGAAGCCATTTTTCATCTAAAAACAGAGCTGCGAGTGTAGGATGGTCAATAAGAAAAGACAAAGTTCATCCTTCAGATCCACAATGCGACAAAGGACTTCAGCATGAGACATCCGGCATACCTCCGTATGCAATAGAAGCAACTCATGAGTAGAACCCATCTTCTTGCAAAGAACAGAACACAGCCTACTGTTTCCTGGAAAGCTCATGGTTTTACATAGTTTACAACACTGACAGCATGGCTCCGCACTTCATTCAATTCTGATTGTACTACTTTATAAGCCAATGTGTACTTGCCTATCCAGCAATGCGTGAATTTTACAGAAGGGGAACAACACACATTCCATTGAATCCCTTTTTGGTTCCAGTAAATGCTGCCACTGCATCGGTACATGTACCAACACAGTTTATCTGTGACAGATTATTGTCAACACAAAGGAATTCACAAGAAAGGAAAAAATATCTTCACCTGTATCCCCCGCCCTTACAGAGCCTTACAAAACAGGAAGTCCTCATACATTTCCTTTTCATAACAGTAACGTACAAAAACAATACTGTCATCAAGTTCCAGAGTGAATATTGGGCTATCATGAAGACTTGGTAGTAATTAATCTTTCATGTCAGAGTCTGTTGCACCAATAAGACCATCACAGTACCATCTGAGAGTGGAATAGACTTCGGACTCTCACCAACTCTTTCCCCATGCATTTTGACAGCTGTGGGATGAAGTCATTTCTCGCCAATAATGCGCGATGCTTTGGATTTTGCAATTAAGTAGAATACGTCTTGAATACTTGTAGGGCTTTCTTAGGGAATGTTACCTGTTTTTTGATGAATCTGACTTTTCTTTTGGCTATTGCTAATGACGCTAAAAAAGTCGATGGGTTTATTTACATAGTCTGACATCGAATTAACAGTCACAATGGCTGTGATTAACAGTCTGTTACTGTAGTCAGCATTGCAAGGAAGAGGCGGTCACATTATGAAGTGGTTTATTGACATTTGTGGTTATTAAATGCTTTGAAGTAGCTAATCTCGAGGGTGATCATGCTGACAGGATCTACTGGTTAGTTCGTATGAAATAAAACAGTAAATTAACGATGGGGGAGCTTCCTAACTCCTAGCAATATTTGTTTAATGGAAGTCTTTTTCTTACATAATAAAAAATTCAAATATTTCTCTGAAGTGGGGGCCGCCCCCACTTTGAGGACAGCTGGTATAGGGGATGCCCACATTGAGATAGCAGAATTACAGGACGCCATCCACCATGTAGTACATGGTCAGTTAAGCCCTACTTTGCTGCCTCCAAGACAAGTTCTGGTTGGCTTATGTCAGGCACAGGTGGGCTGAGTAGATACAGAATGGGGGTTCTAGCTCACTGGCTCACTTTCTGGCTCACCCCTTGGGTTCGCCAAAAACTGAGCCAGTTATCCAAAACCCCCATTCTTTACTTACTCTCACCCACATATTCAAGTCTAACTCACTCCATTTTCATTCAAAAGAATATATTTTTTACAAAGGTGCAAATAAAAAATGATTGGTACATGTAAGAAAATAGATGTTTACTATTTTTTTATAAAATGTGCACAAAAGAAAATAGATGTTTATTACTTTTTTATAAAAGGTGCATGTAAGAAAATAAATAAATGAACTCTGGTGAACAAAAGAAATCTATTCCTTACCTAAAATTTTCCTAATTCTTTCTTCTTCAGCTGCAATAAGATTTTTGTGAACTGCCGAATTTTTATGTTTTGTGAAGATAAAACTTATTGTAGTTCTTCCACATTCACATCTAAATTTTTTAGAATTTTTGTCCGTGTATCTCTTACAGTCTTTACATGCCCACCTGTTCGAAATTTATCTTTATAAAATTCACTGATATTCTTTTTCTCTACACATTCACTACACTGCCTTAATTGTGGTTTGACGTTGTACATTTAAATAACACAAAATTAAATAGGGAAAAAAGAGTCAAAGAGTAAATTTAATATCATTTTTTATAAAAGGAACACGTAAGAAAATAAGTAAATGAATCATGGTGAACATAAGAAACCTATTCCTTACCTAAACTTTTTATGGAGTGAATTCTAAATCAAGAAGTTCCTTATTATTTTTAAGTTTCTTCACTCCTTTGTATCTTAGTTTAAAAATTTCTTTCTCAAAATTATCCAAATCCCATCCACTCATTATTTTCAGGTATCTACCTGGTAAAATAATTTTAAACTCATTATTAAGCGTCATAAAAATGTTTCCCCGTATCTAGTTTTCAAATATTCACATCCAGAAAGCTTGCATAGAGTGTCCAATTCCAGGTCAACAATTTTTTTAAATGAAGTAGACTTGTTGGAATTGTTGAGTTTCTTCAGTAGAGCCTCCATTTATATATAAAAATTTTTATTCAGAAAAATTATTTTTCTTCTCTCTTCTTCTTGAATAATAGAATAAGAAACTGGAAACACCCAGTAAAACAAGTAATTAACTATAACTTTAAAAGTAGATATATTTTAAAATATGGTTATGAAGATAACTACAATAATGAATAATGCATATCTATTTATTTTCTAAAAACCAATCTCTTATCATCATGAGGACTCAATGCTTTCTTGTTTACCTCAACTGTGAAGATTTCATGTTTTTCACTTCGAATCAAATTAATTGTTCTGTACTGTTCTCTGTTGTTAATTAAACAATCTTTATAGCCCTCCAAGCTTATTTTCTTCTTAACAACACATTTCTTAACTCCTTTTGATTTTTTCTCTATTTTGTCTCCAACTTTACAAGCATACATTTTTGGTCTCAAACCACAAAATTCTTCCATTATTTTTCCATTACATTCATCTTTCATTTTTCCAACACCTTTCTTGTTTACTTGTGGAATACCATAAATATTATCTGTTGGATAGTCATTCGTTTCAAATTTATGAATCATTGATTTCATGTCTTCATAGAAATCTCAGTTTTAAATTGTAAATGTGACTGTCTGTATCTTGATAACACAACATAATATTTTCTCAATACTTTTGTTTCATTATTCTGTACTGAAAATCATACATCAGTTCTTTAGATAAATCAAGTATACTCATGCCAACATAGATGGGTTTATTAAATGTGATTTTTGTTTTATTCATGTGGATAGCAACAAGATTTTCGTTGAAAATAGTGCTTGCTTTAAATATTGGTTTTGCAATAACTTTATCACATTTGTCTCTATCTGACACTAATTTTATATCCACACGATTTCTGATATTTTCCATTGTCTTACCAAACACAGAATTGTTCATCAACTTGTAGAAATTTTTTTCAAAATCAATCTTTGATTGCACCCTTATCTCAGTATTCAGATCTATATATTTCTTCAACCGATCAGATTTTTTCAATTTTAAAACTCTGTGTATTTTTCTTATCTTCATTCCTGGAGACAGATACTGTTTAAGATTTCTATAATGAACTACATAATTATGGTTGTCATTCAGTGTAGGCAACAACTTACTCTGTTTGGTGTTAGGTAAAATTTTATTTTCAGGAGCGAGTGGTAAATCTTTTGTGAGTCATGCGGTTCTTTGGGATATTCTAGATCTACTTCAAATATATATCCAATTTCGCCAGTATCCAATATCTCACTTATTTTTGTACAATCACACTTTGTGCTCAGGTCTTCAAAATTATTTGGCTCATCCCATCCAAATCCACCATATGGTAAATATTGGTTCATTGCATAACCACACAAATTGTTTGCATCTAAAAATGCTAGATAATTTAATACACTCCTGGAAATGGAAAAAAGAACACATTGACACCGGTGTGTCAGACCCACCATACTTGCTCCGGACACGGCGAGAGGGCTGTACAAGCAATGATCACACGCACGGCACAGCGGACACACCAGTAACCGTGGTGTTGGCCGTCGAATGGCGGTAGCTGCGCAGCATTTGTGCACCGCCGCCGTCAGTGTCAGCCAGTTTGCCGTGGCATACGGAGCTCCATCGCAGTCTTTAACACTGGTAGCATGCCGCGACAGCGTGGACGTGAACCGTATGTGCAGTTGACGGACTTTGAGCGAGGGCGTATAGTGGGCATGCGGGAGGCCGGGTGGACGTACCGCCAAATTGCTCAACACGTGGGGCGTGAGGTCTCCACAGTACATCGATGTTGTCGCCAGTGGTCGGCGGAAGGCGCACGTGCCCGTCGACCTGGGACCGGACCGCAGCGACGCACGGATGCACGCCAAGACCGTAGGATCCTACGCAGTGCCGTAGGACCGCACCGCCACTTCCCAGCAAATTAGGGACACTGTTGCTCCTGGGGTATCGGCGAGGACCATTCGCAACCATCTCCATGAAGCTGAGCTATGGTCCCACACACCGTTAGGCCGTCTTCCGCTCACGCCCCAACATCGTGCAGCCCGCCTCCAGTGGTGTCGCGACAGGCGTGAATGGAGGGACGAATGGAGACGTGTCGTCTTCAGCGATGAGAGTCGCTTCTGCCTTGGTGCCAATGATGGTCGTATGCATGTTTGGCGCCGTGCAGGTGAGCACCACAATCAGGACTGCATACGACCGAGGCACACAGGGCCAACACCCGGCATCATGGTGTGGGGAGCGATCTCCTACACTGGCCGTACACCACTGGTGATCGTCGAGGGGACACTGAATAGTGCACGGTACATCCAAACCGTCATCGAACCCATCGTTCTACCATTCCTAGACCGCCAAGGGAACTTGCTGTTCCAACAGGACAATGCACGTCCGCATGTATCCCGTGCCACCCAACGTGCTCTAGAAGGTGTAAGTCAACTACCCTGGCCAGCAAGATCTCCGGATCTGTCCCCCATTGAGCATGTTTGGGACTGGATGAAGCGTCGTCTCACGCGGTCTGCACGTCCAGCACGAACGCTGGTCCAACTGAGGTGCCAGGTGGAAATGGCATGGCAAGCCGTTCCACAGGACTACATCCAGCATCTCTATGATCGTCTCCATGGGAGAATAACAGCCTGCATTGCTGCGAAAGGTGGATATACACTGTACTAGTGCCGACATTGTGTATGCTCTGTTGCCTGTGTCTATGTGCCTGTGGTTCTGTCAGTGTGATCATGTGATGTATCTGACCCCAGGAATGTGTCAATAAAGTTTCCCCTTCCTGGGACAATGAATTCACGGTGTTCTTATTTCAATTTCCAGGAGTGTATGTTTCCCACATCATAATCTTTTATATATTTATTATTTGCTTTGACATATCTTTTGCAACACTGTGATATTCCTTGTCTTATTCCTTTTTCCACCATAAGAATCATATCATAATCATGTAATAATTCTAGTGGTTGTTTAGTCATATTCAACAGTGCATCCCAAGATAAACCCAGTGCTGTAAAATACCAACCTGGATCCAAACCATACTTTTACACAAGTTCTTCTAAAATTTTCAAACACATCAGCCAATACCAATACATCAGTTTTAAGTTACAGATCATGATATTCACCAAGATTTTTCATATTAAATTTTTCCCAAACTATTTTTACATGTTTGTAATCTTCACCACTTATTTCACAGTCATTCAGTTTATTGTAGAATTCTTCTTTTGCTGGTAACTGTGTCTCTAAATTTCTTCCAAGAATCCATGTAATCATATGGATATACACCTTTCTTGATCACTAAATCGAATAAATCTGCTTTGAAAATCTTAACATTTTTCATTTGATCTCTCTTCGAATTTGATGAAGTGGCAATGAACCTAAATGTTTCAATAAATCCCATCTTCAGACTATTCATCTTCTTACTAAAACTGATATATCTATCTTCATTAAATCTGTGTCTTTATTATCATAACCAAGTTCTTTCACAAACAAATGAGAATCATATCCTAAGAGATTATGTAAATAAATTGGTACAAAACTTGAATGCTTTAGTTGTAAATTACGATTATTGCACAATGGGGCAATGCATTTTCCAGTTAGATGATCATGATGACGAACATTTTAA
The DNA here is from genome assembly GCF_023864275.1 of Schistocerca cancellata. Lineage (NCBI taxonomy): Eukaryota > Metazoa > Arthropoda > Insecta > Orthoptera > Acrididae > Schistocerca > Schistocerca cancellata. The sequence goes on from NC_064629.1 coordinate 202,624,849, forward strand.
TTTGGTTTACATACCCACACATTGATTTATTATTTTACACTGCAACTGATCTACAGTGATTTCGCACAATGAGTAACGAGAATCTCTTTTTTTCTGGTGCATAACATGAATAAGTGTTTGTTGGCTCTATTTCTTCCAGTAAGGGTAACAATTTGTAAATATTAACACATCTAGCTCAATCACTTGTAGTAAATAATATCCACTGTTATCCGCGCAAGTGCAGTGGGAAAGTTCTTATTTCCTACAACGTCTCGTACTAGTTCTAAGTATTTAACCAGCGGCCTAGGGTTAATTATATGTGGTTGCAATATCCCTTTGTATGTTAACTATTGCGGTTACAAACGTATCATCTTCTCTTTCTAGATCGTTAAATATGTAATGTTATAAACTGGATTAACTGTTCATCCATCATCATTAACATTGAAAGATGATATAGGCATAATCACTTCTCTGTGCTGTTGGTTTATTCATTAATAAAATTCAGTTTCCTTATACTAGGGGTAATTATGTGTTCACTATGTTCAATGGTACTCATTGTTTGGTTAAAACCGATCAACATTGTTCTTTCAACTGTTACATGTTCTTTGCTCAGCCTTAATAATTGCTTCTGTTCTTCATCTATGACAATGACATTTGGTTTAAAATATGATGCATCATCTGTGCCCAATTCCCAAAAAGCATTTTGCTGATTTCCCCCACAAAGTTTAATACTCCTCATCTTTTATTCGATTCTTGTCTTTTTTTGCCTATCAAACTCTGTGCTTTTTTAAGTTTTACTACCTGACCACGATGTTATTGCACTAGGGCTCCCGTGATTGTTATCAGAAACGTGGTGATGTCACAGTAGATGAGTTCAGTGGTGATTAAGAAAAGCACATTGCACTGTGAATAATTTCAAGACAGTTGCAAATATACTGTCAAGTTGTTCAGCATGTCTTTGTGAAATACCACGATAAAAACTTATGATAAACTGTCCAAAGCGCCCACACTCCCAGGTGCAATAATACTGTGGTCCACTAATATGTATATGCCCATTTAAAGCTTTGTTTGCGACATTACATTCAAGAGTGCTACTGTTTAATGCCAAAAGTCTTTGTTTGCACATTTCTACTGATTTTTTCGGTAATTGGTTGAAATGAAATGGCTCTGAGCACTGTGGGATTTAACATCTATGGTCATCAGTCCGCTAGAACTTAGAACTACTTAAACTTAACTAACCTAAGGACAGCACACAACACCCAGTCATCACGAGGCAGAGAGAATCCCTGACCCCGCTGGGAATCGAACCCGGGAACCCGGGCGCGGGAAGCGAGAACACTACTGCACGACCACAGGTTGCGGACTCGCTAATAGGTACATCATTTTAAATTTACTCTGTAACTCATTTATATTTATGTTGTATATACACTACTGGCCATTAAAATTTCTATACTAAGAAGAAATGCAGATGAAAAATAGGTATTCATTGGACAAATATATAATACTAGAACTGACATGTGATTACAATTTCACGCAGTTTGGGTGCATTGATACTGAGAAATCAGTACCCAGAACAACCACCTCTGGCCGTAATAACGGCCTTGATACGCCTTTGGCATTGAGTCAAACAGAGCTTGGATGGCGTGGACAGGTACAGCTGCCCATGCAGCTTCAACACGATACCACAGTTCATCAAGAATAGTGACTGGTGAATTTTGACGAGTCAGTTGCTCGGCCACCATTGACCAGACGTTTTCAATTGGTGAGAGATCTGGATAATGTGCTGGCCAGGGCAGCAGTCGAACATTTCCTGTATCCAGAAAGGCCCGTACAGGACCTGCAACATGCGGTCGTGCATTATCCTGCTGAAATGTAGGGTTTTGCAGAGATCGAATGAAGGGTAGAGCCACGGGCCGTAACACATCTGAAATGTAACGTCCACTGTTCAAGGTGCCGTCAATGCGAACAAGAGGTGACCAAGACGTGTAACCAATGGCAACCCATACCATCACGCCGAGTGATACGCCAGTATGGCGATGACGAATACACGCTTCCAATGTGCGTTCACCGCAATGTCACCAAACACGGATGCGACCATCATGATGCTGTAAACAGAATCGGTATTCATCCGAAAAAATGACTTTTTGCCATTTGTGCACCCAGGTTCGTTGTTGAGTACACCATCGTAGGCGCTACTGTCTGTGATGCGGTGTCAAGGGTAGCCGCAGCCATGGTCTCCGATCTGATAGTCCATGCTGCTGCAAACGTCGTCGAACTGTTGGTGCAGATGGTTGTTGTCTTGCAAACGTTCCCATCTGTTGACTCAGGGATCGAGATGTGGCTGCACGATCCGTTACAGCCCTACAGATAAGATGCCTGTCATCTCGAGTGCTTTTGATACAAGGCCATTGGGATCCAGGACGGCGTTCCGTATTACCCTCCTGAACCCACCGATTCCATATTCTGCTAACAGTCATTGGATCTCGACCAACGCGAGCAGCAATGTCGCGATACGATAAACCGCAATCGCGATAGGCTATAATCCGATCTTTATCAAAGTCGGGAATGTGATGGTACGCATTTCTCCTCCTCACACGAGGCATCACAACAACGTTTCACCAGGCAATGGCGGTCAACTACTGTTTGTGTATGAGAAATCGGTTGGAAACTTTCCTCATATCAGCAAATTGTAGGTGTCACTACCAGCGCCAACCTTGTATGAATGCTCTGAAAAGCTAATCATTTGCATATCACAGCATCTTCTTCCTGTCGGTTAAATTTCGTGTCTGTAGCACGTCATCTTCGTGGTGTAGCAATTTTAATGGCCAGTAGTGTATATATTAGCATTCCCCAAGCGATATCCCTGTTGCGTTCTTAATCGTCTACGATTGAAGCTCTTGTGTTTCTGGGTGGGTCTGCCTGAGAAATTATTGTGGCTACTCCCATGAGCATCAGCTCTCCCAGAAGGGTCGTCCCCCTCATCTGTAAGTTAAAAGAACTCAGCCTTCTTGACTGTACCTTCCCGACTATTCTTTCTGAATCTAATGACAACATTTGGCCCTTGAGTGTTGATAACAGTAAATGGCCCTTAAAACTGACTGTCTAGCTTATGTGAACGTCCTCTATGCACACATTCGTTGTATGCTGGGACTATCTCCTTCCATTCATCTCCAACGTCTTGAGATTTTGAGCCTGATTATACTGTAACGTTACGTACCTTGCCGCTCGTAACATATTCTCTAGCACACCGTTGCATTTATTGCACTCTCTCCTTTAATTCTAGCGCGTAGTAGTTGTCGTCGTTAAATGTACTGCAGTGGCATCTTTCTGCAATATACCAGGCATGTTACACATTCTCCTAAAAAATAACTGGTGCAGTATATAGCCGGGGAACTACGGGATGTGGAGCCGAACAATGTCCTGAATACGGTAACAAGGTATTTCAATCGATTTGGCTCTTACAGAATGTCTTAGGAATTCTGTTATGTCTTGTGCGATCTTTCTCATGTTCTGTTGTTCGGTGGATAACAACTCGTGCTTTAGGTTTTTAGGGGTCTACATACTCTTCTAAATACTTCACCTATAAAATTGTTGCTTCCCATGTCACTCGAAAGTGTAGAGTATATCCCATATTTTCGCACTTACGAATGCTCTTGCGACATTATCGCCCACCGGGTTTTCCGATAGCTCCTGTTAATACACACTTTGTACGTGTACCTTAAAATGTTAATACGCATTTGTGATCATGCTCTGTCTCAACTCATGGTCCAGTGATACCTGCACTGCAGTGTTCAAATACACTATTTGGAGTTTTTGTGAACTCCGACGGTTGTTTGACCTTTTGCTACCTCACATTCTTCTCAGAAATTTTGCATATTCGAATTTATTCTATGTTTTGTCTCATACCCTCCAAGATATTGTACTGTTTTACCCTTTCTAGAGTTCTGCCAATGCCCTGCTGTCCTCCAACTGGCAAGGCATGAATCTTCTTTAAAATATTCCGTTTTTTTTCCTAAGTGCTTCCGCCACTTCTGCTGATTCTTTAACCTCTGCTTTCAATGTATTGTCTGGACTTCTCATATTCTTGAGAGTGTGTCCTGATTGCTTTTTCCATTCTTACATATCATATCGTAAACAAATACCTCAAATGTCAGTCTAAATTTCATTAGTCGTGATGAAGCGCCAGATATGCTTCCAAACCAAGTTAGTGGCTCACGATCTTGATATATTTTGAATCTTCACCAAGCATGTAGAGCCTATAGCATTTAACGGCCCATAGTATGGTAACTCTCTTTAATCGCGCTATAATTCTTTTCTGCCTTATTCAAATAGCAAACATTATCGGAAGATCATTTCCAGACTCTCCTGAGCTCAAAGCGGATCAATCAGCACCCTGACAAGCATCTGTACTAATGGTAAATTCTTTCTCGAAATCTCAATATTTTAGTAAGGGTGGAGATATCAGCCTTTCCTTAAATTTTTCGAACACTTCTTTGCATTCTGCATTCAATTTATATGCTATCCCTTTCTTTAGTAATTCATGCAGTAGTTGTACTAGTTTGCTAAATTTATCCATGAACCTTCGATAATACCAGACCCAAGAATGATTCTGTTTGGACGTTTTTGGCACCAGGTCGTCTTTCAATGTCAATGCTTTGCCTGGATCGGACTTCATGCCGCCTTCTGACAACACATATCCTAAATAGGTTAGTTCCTGTCGTATGAACTCAATTGTCTACTTGTAATTTTAAATTGAACAATCTATTGAATGTTTCACCTAGTCGTTGACTGTATGCTGTCAGCAATGCTCTGAATATTACATCATCCACTTAGATGATTTAGCTTTTCTCCTTGCAAACCTGTTAACACTGAATTAACTTTTGAAATGTACTTGGTGTGGTTTTCAAACCCACAGCCATTCATTTGTATTCATAGTGTCTGTACGGTGTACTGAATGCAGTTCACTCTCTCTCTCTCTCCTATTCATCTACACGGTCCAGTCACAGTGTGACCACCACCTATGTTTAGCATCAACTTGCAATAACCACTCACAAATGGCAGCACTAACATTGGAGGTTATATGAAGTGTGTGTGGGATGTGGAAAACAGTGCAGCCATCGTCATAATGCAGAAATGGAATGATTTATCTGACATCCAAATGGGCGCGATCATTGCCTTTCAGGCTAAAGATGTAAGCATTTCGAAAATGGCTAAGTATACTGCGCATGGCAAAATGGTGCTATCCAAAACTGGTGCCGAGCTAACTGTGGTGCACCACAGTCGATAGATGATGGGTGAACAACAGATGCGGAGATGAGTATGGGCAAACAGACGTGTAGTTGTTGAGCAGCTGACTATCCAGATGAACCAAGGGGGCTACCAATACTGTATCCTCAATGAGCATTCAGTGAAAGTGTGTGTATTGCTCTCTGCAGCAGGCTCCTGGTTCATGCACCTATGCCAACTGCTTTTCACTGGTATAAAAGACTGGATTTTGCACTCCAACACTGCAGCTAGACATCCACTGAGTAGCAACAGGTGGCCTCTTCAGATGAATCACGTTTTCTACTCAATCGACATGATATATCTGAAAGCAATCACCATGCAAAAATCATCTTTTAAGTCCAGACTTGAGTGTTGTCGTCTGGGGAATGGTTTTGTGCCATTCCCTGTGTGATCTTGTCATTCTGGAAGGCACAATGGATCAACACAAGTATGCATCTATCCTTGGGGTACCATATCCACCCTTACCTGCAGTTGCTTTTCCTCACCATGATGGCATCTACCAGCATGACAATGCAATGTCGTAACTTGCAGTGTACATGCATGTTTTGAAGAGCACTAGGATGGGTTTACTGTACTTCACTGGCCATTAAATGTCTGGAGTTTAAAACCAATCCATGATCTGGTGGACCACCTTGATCAGGCTGCTTGTGCCATGGATCCTCAATTGAGAAACCTGGAGTCAGCATGCCTCCACATCCCTGTCAGTACCTACCAGAATCTCACTGGGTCTCTTCCTGCATGTCTCACCAGTTTACAGCACAAAAAGTGGTTATCCAGGTTTTTGACCAGTGGTCACATTAATATGCCTGGATGGTGTAATATTTGATGGAAACCCCTCACAAGGTCTCAAGTCAAAAAGTACTTAGCTCTTCCTACTCGATCTTTCAGTTTTTGGTAGTTGGCTACCACTCTCAATTTTCGTTTCCCATTAAGCTCCTTCTCCTTTCTAAACGTAACAAGTGGGAAGTTCTTTCCATTTTTAGTTTAATATCTTCTTCTAACAAAATTTCTTCTGTGCTTGTGGGGTTCTGTATGTGTGGAAATTTATCACATTTTCTTCTGCTATTGGGATTAGTTTTATTTCATGTCATACTATTTGTGTATGTCAATTTACCCCCTGTTAAATGGAACATGTCATTGTAGACAGTATACAACTCTGTAACGGCATTTCTTTCTTCGCAGTCTAAATGGTAGGTTGATAAACTTTCTTTTATCATATCTATGTGCGACTTTCTTCCCCCCAGTTGCAGCTTCAGTTTCCTGAATTTTAATAGCTCGTGGTACATCACTTGTTACTCGTTTGGTGCTCAATATTCAACATACGAATTCTCTGTGTTTCTGTGGTATTTAAAACACTGATTAAACATGTATCTTGCTTAATAGATACTAATGCTTCCAGAATGTGAATTTCTTGCCTGTGAATCAGTGCTTTTGACGATCCATTTGCTTCAATTGTCAACCTAAAAATCCTCTTCTGGCAAGATCTGATATACATTTTCGATTTTTACATTCACTGTACAGTGCCTCGTTCATGATGTTTAAGACCCTGTCATAGTCTTATGTTTTATTGGGTGCTACCTATATGATCTTTTAATTAGTTTCCTCTTGCTGAGCTACCATGCAGGTAATCCTCCCTCTTGACAATTACACTTTTTTTTTAATCTTCATTACCAACTTACATTTTCCCTTCCTGTCTCCTGTAGCGGGCAACAATTCTATGGCTTGCAATTTGTTGTAAGTGGTATTATTTTTGCCCTATAACATATAACTTGTTAAACTTTGGTGCACTTCCTTAGGTTAGTGTGCATGACAAACTTTCTTAAATTCCTATCTTCTGGTGGCATGATTAACTACTGCATTATTTTCTTTGAAGCAGCCTCGTCCTATTACGAGGAGGAGGTCCGCCTCCTCTCCTAACTTCCAATATATACACAATTCTACATGTACTACGCCTTCCGTACTTATGACTTCATCTGAAATTCATTTTAACTGGGTCGATACTCTCGGTTTGTATCATGTTCCATCTTTCAAAATATTATTAAACAAATCTATGCACCATTATCAATGAAAACTATCAGTGGATTTACCTTACTTTCTGTGCATTTTACACGAATACATTCATTCTAATTTCCACAGTCTTCTTGAAAAATTCTTCTTGATAGGGCATAATATGACTGCTATAACCCTCTTTAGTTTCCCTGTTTCAGAGTTTGATTATGGGTTGCTAACCATGCATTTTCTGGACACTGCTTCACGTAGTGACCATGCTGATGGCAGTTAAAAATTTGCCATGCCTCTGACTTGCATGGAACCCAATGTAACAGTAACTAGCAAAATTTATACGTCTCTACTGAAATGGATTCAACTTTTTTTCTGTTTCTATGGAAATAGTTTGTATTTAGTATGGGGACATTTTCTCATTTTTCCATACCCTGATGTATTTCTTTTGGAACCAGAACAACTGCTAAAATTCTTCTTGCATGTCGACTGTCTGTGCATCCCAGTGACAGGTACTGCTTATTTGCTATGAAACATTACAGTACCATGCAGAAAGAATTGAAAGATTTAGTTAACAGTGAGCAAGCAAAACATTAAAACACAAAGAAATCGGTGGTACAGAAACTAAAATTTCTTAAGTCACAGACATTATGCCACTACCAGTTGCAACAGTTTTCAATGGAACTAAATGAAGAGTATGGCAACTATATATTGCTGTTAAGTATGTTGATTAAGCCAAAAGGCATGCCTGCAACAATTTTTCAGGGTCCACAAACAAAAATTGTAACACCTGGAATGGATTGCAGACCTCACATTTTAAGTGGACTTGACTGCACACTGGCCACAGTAAGATACTCCAAGGTGAGAAACAACTAATTTCTGATTTGATGGGGAAAAAGAAAATCACACTGTGTAAGGGACAAATTCCAACAAAAAAAACTTCATTTCCTTCAGCTCACTAGCATTAAAGCAAACATGAGGTCTGAAGAATTCATTGTGGCCTTAAAAAAATTACAGGGATAGTTTTCTAAGTGTTGTGGACACTTCTAATGCTACTCCTGTTTTAGGGACCATTTGCCATTTCAGTTGAAAGCACCTTTGTGCTTGGGTGGATGTAACTGATTGATCTGAAATGTAATTCCCATTTTAAAGACAAATTCTTTTACATTAAATTGACCAGTATGTATGAATTGTTTTCCACAGGTAGTGTTCCCATGTCTCAATAACGAGGTTACAAAAGTGCTACAACATTTCAAACGGCTTGTGTGCACAATAGCTTTTTCGATTATGAAACTAAATATGTCATGAGTATGTGGCAACCTGAGTGCAAAAATATGTGATATTGTCTGCGTCTGTCCATATGCTGAGTGTGTGTACCAGATAAAAATTATACTAGGTATAGAGCACCAAAATAATAAAATACTAAAGATTTGTTTTGTTTGTGATCTGTGTTGTTGGGCGACATGAAATATAAAACTAAGTCTTATTCAGTGCAACTGCAGAACCATTTAAGTGCAGCAAGTTGGCAGGGAACACACACACACACACACACACACACACACACACACACACAGTGCAATCCATTTTTTTTCTCTTTGCCTGATGGCAAACATCTTTATTGCATAGAAATGTATGATGCACTTATACAGTCATAGTTTTCGAACAACATTGCACATACATCTTCCCAAGTGGAAGTCAAGTCTCATAAGTAGTTTACCTCTATCTGTCCTAATAATTTTGGTTCAACAGATTTTTAAGAGTACTTCTCAATCATTTCTGATGAGTTCAAAAGTAATATAATTGTTGGTAAATTTGTGCAGTTAGAATTTGGTTCCATCGAACAATTGTGGAATTAATTTCAGAGACATTGACTTGTTGCTCTACTTGCAGCCTTTCTGTTGTACGGTCACAGTGGTATGTTACTTCTTAGTGTTTACTTTTATGATGCGATGCTGCAGCAGCAGTGATGACAAAGGCAGTGATGACAAACGCAGTGTAGTGATCTTGCTCTGGTGCTTGATGTGGTGCGACAAAACTACAGCTGCTCTCGAAATGTGGGCTGTTTATTGCCTGGAGGTCTGTGCAGCAATCTTGGCATTGGGCAGAGGCTCTCCAATTGTGGCTTATGGTGGCAGCAACAATCCTCTGGCAGGCTCACAACAGCTATCACCTGTCCCGTCTTCCAGTTTGTGTCACATATATAGAAACTACCTATATGGCTGCTGTGCTAGCTTATGCCTCACATCTATGTAACATCTTGTAGCACAATGTAACAATTCCTATTACTAGGAATATTTTTTTTTTTTCTTCAAAGCCAGAGTGCCACTGAGCTCAGTGTTAGACTGATCTAGTAAAAACTACACATTCCAATCAGTGGTATGGAGAATCTACCTCACATGACACCAGTGCTTATGACACATTACTGTTGTCAGGTTAAACACAACTACTGGCTTACCTCAAATTCTGTGAACAGCTTCAGAATTTTTTTGGCGGAATCAGGTTTGTCCAGCAAACAGCTAAAAAGATACTTAGTAGCCAAAAGCTGAAACGTTTTTTTCCTGAATTGGAGCTCTAGTGGGATAGAAAGATTCCAGGGGTATAGATCATGCGATAAAAATCAAAGGTTTAAGTTACAGTTAAATATAACAACTGAAAGAAGTTACATAGGAGTCTATGTTCTATTTAGTCAGATCAAGACCGAGTATTACTCAAAGTGAATCTGAGAACATCCAACTTTTAACAGAGGCCACCTTGTGACAACATACACTGTCCAGTCACATTATGCGACCAGTTGTAACGTTCCAGGCTTATGGTTACCACCCCTGCATTATGTATTACTACATCAATACTCATATCTCCAGCTATAATTAAATTCAACTACTTTTCGATAATAGGAAAAAGGCTTTTAGAAGAATAAAAGCAATACCAAACAATAGTAGTTACAATACCCTTTGTACCATAAACAATCAAAACCAGATTCAGGAAATTAATATATGGAAAACGTTTAGATAAAAGAATAATATATTTCGTTATCATCTGTAAATGGTAGGAATTAAATCTCGAGGCTAGTTAACAAAATATATATAACTGATCGTTTAGCATTGTTAGAATGCTTATTTCTGCAATTTCAATATTCATGTGAATTTTTTGTGTTTAGAAAATGTCTTAACCCAGATAACCCTGACGTCCTTCTGGAAGGATGATGTCACTCAGTGTTGAAATTATTTATTTTTGCGAATAATGCATTGTTGCAACGGACTGTGATGCATTGTTATATGAAGTAGGCAGAGCCACTTGCGCACTGCGACAGTCAGTTTGACGCTGTCGTTCATAGTGAGTGAGAAACTGTGTCTTGAAAATAGAGCCGATTTTACCATGGACGAACTGACTGACCTTGCCATCGATGGGTATGTATATTTTCTTTCATATTGCGTCAATAGTTCTCAAACTTGTCATATAATATCTTAAAGAATTAACCTATATTATTTATGGGTTCATATTACGATTGAAAGTTTTCGTCAGTTGTAATTCAATAACGTTTTCAACCGTCCTTCCAGAAGGACTTCAAGGTAATATGTTGTCATTTCGTATTTACAGAAAACGATGTACACTGATGTAACTTTTGGACATGTTAGAATCAAAAGATGAGGAAATACCTAATACTGGTGTGAATGTAACATTACACCCTCCTCTAAATTCAACTGATGACTTAATAGATGAAGATTCGGGTGCTGAAGAAAATCCCAATGTAGATAAATTACCAGCAAGTCAGCTCAATGCTACTGTGCTTTGTGATTTGACCATTCCTACCAATGGTAATGCCGTGAATGCAACAAAGAAACAATCCTTTACCTCTGATGTTGTTCCAGGATCCTCCAGCAGTGCAAAAACAGTGACAATAACAACAACCACAAACAAACCAGCAAGGCTATCGAAGAATATACACTCCTGGAAATGGAAAAAAGAACACATTGACACCGGTGTGTCAGACCCACCATGCTTGCTCCGGACACTGCGAGAGGGCTGTACAAGCAATGATCACACGCACGGCACAGCGGACACACCAGGAACCACGGTGTTGGCCGTCGAATGGCGCTAGCTGCGCAGCATTTGTGCACCGCCGCAGTCAGTGTCAGCCAGTTTGCAGTGGCATACGGAGCTCCATCGCAGTCTTTAACACTGGACGCATGCCGCGACAGTGTGGACGTGAACCGTATGTGCAGTTGACGGACTTTGAGCGAGGGCGTATAGTGGGCATGCGGGAGGCCGGGTGGATGTACCACCGAATTGCTCAACACGTGGGGCGTGAGGTCTCCACAGTACATCGATGTTGTCGCCAGTGGTCGGCGGAAGGTGCACGTGCCCGTCGACCTGGGACCGGACCGCAGCGACGCACGGATGCACGCCAAGACCGTAGGATCCTACGCAGTGCCGTAGGGGACCGCACCACCACTTCCCAGCAAATTAGGGACACTGTTGCTCCTGGGGTATTGGCGAGGACCATTCGCAACCGTCTCCATGAAGCTGGGCTACGGTCCCGCACACCGTTAGGCCGTCTTCCGCTCACGCCCCAACATCGTACAGCCCGCCTCCAGTGGTGTCGCGACAGGCGTGAATGGAGGGACGAATGAAGACGTGTCGTCTTCAGCGATGAGAGTCGCTTCTGCCTTGGTGCCAATGATGGTCGTATGCGTGTTTGGCGCCGTGCAGGTGAGCGCCACAATCGGGACTGCATATGACCGAGGCACACAGGGCCAACACCCGGCATCATGGTGTGAGGAGCGATCTCCTACACTGGCCGTACACCACTGGTGATCGTCGAGGGGACACTGAATAGTGCACGGTACATCCAAACCGTCATCGAACCCATCGTTCTACCATTCCTAGACCGGCAAGGGAACTTGCTGTTCCAACAGGACAATGCACGTCCGCATGTATCCCGTGCCACCCAACGTGCTCTAGAAGGTGTAAGTCAACTACCCTGGCCAGCAAGATCTCCGGATCTGTCCCCCATTGAGCATGTTTGGGACTGGATGAAGCGTCGTCTCACGCGGTCTGCACGTCCAGCACGAACGCTGGTCCAACTGAGGCGCCAGGTGGAAATGGCATGGCAAGCCGTTCCACAGGACTACATCCAGCATCTCTACGATCGTCTCCATGGGAGAATAGCAGCCTGCATTGCTGCGAAAGGTGGATATACACTGTACTAGTGCCGACATTGTGTATGCTCTGTTGCCTGTGTCTATGTGCCTGTGGTTCTGTCAGTGTGATCATGTGATGTATCTGACCCCAGGAATGTGTCAATAAAGTTTCCCCTTCCTGGGACAATGAATTCACGGTGTTCTTATTTCAATTTCCAGGAGTGTAGTTCTAAATCTCAAGGAATATAACTGGAAAAGTGGTGAAATAGTTAATCCAACACCTGTATGGCCTCTAATGCTCACAGTTGCAATGAAGAAAGGGCGAACATATCTTGAATATTTCCAACAGTTTTTTGATAACGAAGTGCTTCAGATGATGGTCACTTACACAAAATCATCATTCTGTCAATGAATCCATGGTCCCATACTTCGGAAGTCACCGGTACAAACAATTCATAAAAGGAAAACCAATCTGACGCGGATTCAAATTTTGGTGTGGAGGCACAAGTGGTGGATATATTATTTCGCTCGAACCCTACCAAGGAGCTGGCACGTGTTGTAAGGATTATGAAACGAAAGGTATGGGGTACGGTGTGGTAACGACTTATGTTGACCAGTTACTTCCACATGTTCCATATTGAATATACTTTGATAACCTCTTCATCAGCATTGAACTACTACATGACCTAAAAGAGAGGGGCGTGGAAGCAACTGGAACAATAAGAGGAAACAGAGTTAAGAATTGTATTCTATCATTTGTAGATATGTAGATAAAATGATTAAAGAAAATAGAGGATCATATGAAGTTTGTTCTGAATCAGCATCCGGGATTTCCATTGTACGTTGGAATGACAACAATGTTGTTACTGTAGCCACCAACTTTGATAGAATGCAACCACTATGCTCTGTAGCAAGATTTTCCAGGGAACAAACGAAAAGGATTAGCGTGCCTCAACCTAACTTATTACACTCCTACAATACTCATATGGGAGGCATAGATCAAGCTGACCAAGATGCATCCCTATATAAATGATCTATAAGAGGAAAAAAATGGTATTTCCCGATCATTGCACATTTTATAGACATTGCAGAGCAAAATGCCTGGGATCTTTACAAGAACAATGAAGAACCCATAGATCATCTGACATTTCGTCATCGAATTATCACTGCAATTCTTTAAAGTAACGAAAGAATCACTACCAGCAGAAGACATCCTAGTAAGAGGGCAAAACTAGATTCTAGGTTTGTACGAAGAGAACATTATGTTGCTGAATTACCAACGGACGAGATAACAAAAAAGAAGAAGCAGCTGAAATGTCGAAGTTGCCACAAAAAAACTACTACTATGTGCGTTAAATGTGACGAACCACTTCATGTTTGTTGCTTTTTGTCTTAACATATTAGTGCATAAAATATGTGTATCGGTTATTTTCTTTGTTTTTTTTTTATTTATTACTTGTTTTAGCCCATGATTCAAATTTATTCATGTTTATTTGAAAGTATAAAAACAAAATAAGTTAATTGTGCAATGTCATATACTTTAAAAACATGTTCCTTTATTGTCCTGATGTCCTTCTGGAAGGACGTCCATTTTTGGAAATACTAAATAAAAAGAAATACTCAAAATTGTTTTTACTTTCTTCCTTACAACCTTGTGAATGAATGTAGATAAGATATAAATCAATTGTGAAAAACAAATAATTCAGGCCTATCTGGGTTAAACTTGTTCTAGCAAAGTAAGGAATATTATAGTGTGTTTGATTATGTTGTTAAGCTATTTCATATTATAAATTATGTTTTGCATTATTGTAACCAGTAGTACATTGTAGGAAGCATATAAATACTCTGCCTCGAGTATTGTTAGGGCAGATGAGTGTTACATCTACTAGGGGACAGATCTGTGCATACCGTTGAGATAAGTTCTTGGTGCACGATTCATGTTTGGATTTACAATAGAGCAACTCGTGTGTTGTACATTGTCTGAAACAGCATATTAGAACAGTGCAGTGACAGATTATTTGGGAGTGTTAAGCAGTTTGATTTAGTATCACAAAGGCAGAATTGTGTGTGACTTCATGTTGTTACTTAGTTGAGTATTAGTGTTGAACTATGTAATGGACCTCACACACGCGTTTCTATCAAATTACTGAATCTGGACTATTTAATATCGCCAGTATAGTATGTGCTACCATTGGTTAGCTGTAGTAGTAACAACAAGGCTTGTTACACTGAAGATTGATCATGAGCTCATAAGATACAGGTTTTGAAATGAATAAATCTACGTACTTACTTTACTTCTGTTGTGGCCAACATTATTGTAGTGAAATCCATTATGGTACCCCGTATTTATTGAACAAGCCTATTTTAGCTCATGTATGCAGTCATCAAGGGACACCGAAGGCAAGATATTTACAGGTATTTAAACCATTTTTAACTACCCACTAACCGGTGGTATGTTACAACCTGTCAAAAGCCTGAATAACTACCATTTGCAGCGTAGGCTTCCAGGAAGAGTCACTGAAGTTCTGGAAGGTATTGGCAGGGGTGTAGAGCCATGCCAAATCCAGTGTCATGACCAGCTGCACTAGGTTTTTCGGCTGAGGAGCCAAGGTGTGAACAGCCCAATCGAGGTGGTCCCAGTGGTGGTGGTGGTGGTGGTGGTGGAGGTGGTGGTGGAGGTGGAGGTGGAGGTGGATTAGGGGAAGGGGGCCAAACAGCGAGGTCACTGGTCCCATCAGATTATGGAAGGATGAGGAAGGAAGTTGGCTGTGCCCTGTCAAAGGAACAATCCTAGCCTTTGGCTGAAGTGATTTAGGGAAGTCACAGAAAACCTAAATCAGGTTGGCCCAACGCGGGTTTGAACAGTCGTCCTCCTGAATACGAGTCCAGGTCCCACTGATTCTTGATTGGGTTTAAATACACACACACACACACACACACACACACACACACACACACACACACACACACACACACACACACCCCAAACTATGTGGCACTGTACTGTCCTGATGGTAGATGCCCTCATGAAAAGGAAAACTGCATGTAGGGGCATGGACACAATCCCTAAAGGACAGATGCATACTTCTGTTGATCCATTGTGCCTTTCAGAATGACAAGCTCACACAAGGAATGTCCGATGGAGCAAGAAATGTGAGTAATCTGAAAAGATTGTCACCACTCAGTGGACCACCCATTGTGGCACTGGTGTGCAGATTCCAGCCTTCACCCGATGAACAGAAGTCACCCTGCCAAGACCCATCCGTAACAATGTTTGCTGAACTGTCATTGAGGAAACGCTGTTGGTAGCCCCCTGGTTCATCTGGGTAGTCAGTTGCTCAAGAGTTGCACACTCATTTGCCCACAGATGTCTCCATAGCTGTTGCTCACCCATCATCTATGGCCTGTGGTGCATCACAGTTTTGGATAGTGCTATTTTACCTCGAAATCCAATGATCATGCCATTTTGGACACCTGATAAATTGCTCCGTTTTGCATGACAATGACTGCACCGTTTTCAACAACTCCACATGCACTTTATACAGGATGTAACAAATATACAGGGTGTTACAAAAAGGTACAGCCAAATTTTCAGGAAACATTCCTCGCACACAAATAAAGAAAAGATGTTATGTGGACATGTGTTCGGAAACGCTTAATTTCCATGTTAGAGCTCATTTTAGTTTCGTCAGTATGTACTGTGCTCAGTGGAGCATGTTATCATGATTTCAAATGAGATACTCTACCTGTGCTGTTAGAACATGTGCCTTTACAAGTACGACACAACATGTGGTTCATGCACGATGGAGCTCCTGCACATTTCAGTCGAAGTGTTCATACGCTTCTCAACAACAGATTCGGTGACCGATGGATTGGTAGAGGCGGACCAATTCCATGCCCTCCACGCTCTCCTGACCTCAACCCTCTTGACTTTCATTTATGGGGGCATTTGAAAGCTCTTGTCTACGCAACGCCGGTACCAAATGTAGAGACTCTTCGTGCTAGAATAGTGGACGGCTGGGATACAATACGCCATTTTCCAGGGCTGCATCAGAGCATCAGGGATTCCCTGCAACGGAGGGTGGATGCATGTATCCTCGCTAACGGAGGACATTTTGAACATTTCCTGTAATAAAGTGATTGAAGTCACGCTGGTACGTTCTGTTGCTGTGTGTTTCCATTCCATGATTAATGTGATTTGAAGAGAAGTAATAAAATGAGCTCTAACGTGGAAAGTAAGCATTTCCGGACACATGTCCACATAACATATTTTGTTTCTTTGTGTGTGAGAAATGTTTCCTGAAAGTTTGGCCATACCTTTTTGTAACACCCTGTATACAGCATGAATTACAGGACACACCCTTCACATGTACACAAAGAAATTATGTTATATGAACACGGTTCTGTAAATGCTTTACTTCCATGTTACTAGTCATTTTCTTCAACTCATTAATCATGGGAAACGCACAAGAACAGAACATCAGAAACATGCACTCTTGGTGATGTCTGGTTATGATGTGCACCGCCAGTGTTTTGTTTTACATGTCCCTGTTGCCATGCGATGTACACCATTGCTTGTTTATAGGGAACATCAGCTGTTCCAGCAATCAGTATGAGCATTACAAGCACATAGTTTACTGTATACAGGTAATCACAGACTTGGCTCGTACAATGGCAGTGTACACAAATGCAGAGATGGTGGATGTTCATTTGATGTATGGCTTAGCTGACGGCAATTGCACTCGAACTCAATATTTGTACTGGGAGAGATTTCCAGGATGTAGGTGCCTTGACAGGAAAACATTTGAAGCTACTGAGTGTCATTTGAAGGAATATGGGTCACTTAAGCCTGATACTCACAACCGAGGGAGGACTAGAAGAATGAGAACATGGCAATGGAGGGCGGCAATTCTTCACGCAATTGGCGACGACCACAGTGTCAGTACAAGTCATGTAGACATGTAGCTGCAACACTAAATGTGGATGAGGTGACTGTCTGGTAAGTGTTACATGAGGACCATAACATTTACTGTGTGTGCAGGTACTATTACCAGCTGATTTTCTTGCATGGGTACTCTTCTGCCATGTGCTATTCAATAGTGTCAACCCTAATTTTAGTGCAACAGTGCTGTTCACAGATGAGGCGTCGTTTCAAGGAGAACAGATTGTATATTTTTACAATTGGCATGTATGGACAGACGTCAATTCTCTCACAACTGTTTAAGCATGTCATCATCAAAGATTTTCAGTCAGTGTTTGGGCCGGCATTGACTGTTTGGTAGGGCCTCACTTTCTTCTATCCAGGCTTAATGGACAAATTTATCATTTTGTAGAGAGTGTTCTACCTGATCTGTTAGCAGATGTGCATTTAGCTGTGCGACAAAACATGTAATTCATTCATGATAGAGCACCACCTCATTTTAGTATTAATATCTGTCGGCTTCTAAATAAGATTCGTTGACAGATGGATAGGTAGAGATGGACCAATTGCCTGGCCTCCATGTTCTATGGACGTAAACCCACTAGGCTTTTATTTGTGCAGGCATTTGAAAGCTGTTGTGTATGTAACCCCAGTACAAGATGATCAGAGAGTCTCCGTGCCCATATTTTGGAAGGCTGCGAGACGATACACAATACTCCCATGATACATCGGCACATCCAAGATACACTATGACAGCAGGTTGATGCATGTATCAACGCCCACAGAAGGCATATTTAATATCACCTGTGAGAAAGAGTTGCAGGAGGTATGTTGCTGCATTCTGTTTGTGCTCATTTCCAATGAGTGTTTCCAGACCCATGTTAACATAACAATTTCTTAGTCTATATGTGAGGAATGTGTCCTGCAATTTGTGCCATACATTTTTGTTACACTCTGTATACCCTCCACTGTTAGTGCTGCCACCTGCCCTCTGAGTGGTTACTGAACATTGATGTCAAACATTGGTGGTGGTCGCATTAATGTGATTGGGCTGTGTTACCAAATTACAAGAATCATCCGATACAAGTGCTACAAGTTTCACGAGTGTTACGATAGGCTTTAACAAGAAAGGTATGTAAGTCTTACTGAAGGCTGCTGGTGAGGGCTCTGCTGCACAATCAAGTCAATTCAGATGTTGGTCAAGAACTGTCTTGACTGTTACTTGGGACCTCTTTTGTACTTGTATGATGGTCTCTGGCCGCACCTAAGTGTTTCTAAGCAAGTGTTGCTGATTTTATCTTCTCATCAGGCAATCAGCTGAGTAAAGTATCATCTTGAAATAATGTATGAACAAGTTTTATAATTACCATCCTCCAACAAAGATAGAGCTATACACTTTTCTATCACTACATGTTAGCCAAAGCTGAGTATTAAACCAAGAATATGAACTGATGCTGCTTATCCAACCTTCAGGTGATAATGCCCAAAGAGGTCCTTAGCTTTTTAAACAGGAGTGTATTATATGCAAACATCATGTTTATCTCCCCTGACACACACCTCACCTTTTTTCCACTTAACCCAAATTTCATCCCAAACAATATAATTACTGCACTACATGTACCACAAAGAAATCACAGTTAATTTTTCATAAAAGAAATATACATGCTGTGAAAATTATGACTGTGCAGCAGTAACAGTTACGTTCAGGTTCCCATTCACTCAAATTCTTCTGACTGTCCTCATTCTTGACTTGCCTGTGTTAGTCATGTGGAAACATATGTGCAAAGCAAACAGTAAATTATTGGAATACTTCCAGGGCATTTAAGGACAGGTTGAAAATGTTGACTGTACAGTTTACGGTGCAAAATTTAGAATTGGATGTAGGTAACAGACATTATAACTTGTGTAAAATCAAAGAAATATTAAGTGAAAACTTCTTGGCAGATTAAAACTGTGCACTGGGCCAGGACTCAAATGTGGGACCTTTGCCTTTTGTGGGGAAGTGCCCCACTGACAATTTCCCAAGCATTACTTATGACACCCCCCCCCCCCCCCCCCAGACACACACACACACACACACACACACACACACACACACACACACACACACACACACACACACACTCTTACCTCCAGCTAGTACCGCTCTCCTACCTCCTGTTCATTCTGGAAATTAAGTTGCTCTTCAAAAGAAATATCTGGATCTTAAAACTGATAATTACCTATCTGCAAAAACAGTTACAGACATGGAAAAACAATCTGCTGTGAAAGAAGCTACATTTGCCAATCACATTATCATACACAATTAAGAGTTTTCGGTCACTGAATTATGCCACTGATACCATTAAAACACTATTCAAATTTGAGTTTTCATGTTCAAACTAAAAAACCGATTGATCACTAATAAACTTACACCATTTATTATGAAGAACTAATCAATGAACTCAAAGTAGTGCAGATTATTTCAATAATGATTGAACCTTCCAGCCACATAGATTTTAAGACAGGTTTTTTGCTTGTGAAATTTTAGTTCTCAAGTGCATTTGACTTCTTACTGCTTAGATGTGCAGGCAAAGTTCCTTGTTGACAAAAAGACGGAAGCAATTCCAGAACAATTAAATGTACAGCGAAGACAAGTGAAGGCACTAATAATGTTTATTATTGACAGCAAGGAAAAGATTGCAAATAAATTAACAGGTATAGAATGTTAAACTCTTACTGCACACAATGATGTCCAAACAGCTGCAGACTGCTTACTCACTGACATAGCTGGTGATTGGGAAGATGTACCATTTCCATACTTATGAGCCATGTGTCAAGAAACTAAAATCATTTCGTGAATTCCACGAAACAAAATACAAGAGACTCCAGGTCATAGCAAAACCACAGAGTTCCCTCTCTCACTAAACAATAAAAACAATGTTTTGCACGTTTGAACATCTTACTTCCTGTCTCTTGATAAGTACCCTCTTGCCCAACAATATTTTTCAAAACTTTGCACCCACATAAACATCCAGTTACTTTCCAGACAGCTAGGTACCTTCAACAGCATTCTGCACATTGAAAAGTGAGTAACTAACAGAAGTTACGACTGAAATGTTTTTAACATCTGTATAAACTATTAGTTACATGATGTGGAAAGTGAGGGGGCCGTGACATAGGTTCAGTTCAACGGTATTGCTATGTATTTCTGTATCATCATTGTGCAGGTCTGTAATTGGCATAAATGATTTTTGGAACCGCTTATGTCAACGGAGTTGATCATTCTAACTTAAACCATTAGCTGGTCAAATGTACACTAATTCTCCATTTTTGGAAAGTATACTGCATTAAATTTCACAGCGGAGGAAGAAAAACCAATGAATGTTACTGAGTGGATAAGTGAAGATGAAATGCTGAGCTGAAGTAACAAATGAGTTATTAGAGCCAGTGAAAAATGGCAGAACATTTTTAAACAATTTCACAATGAACATATTATCTAGGGCATAACAGAAACTAAGCTGATATCTAGGGCACATCAGAAGCTAAGCTGAGTTTCCTCTAGCAAGACCAGGTTACAACAAATGTGTAAATAGTTTTTTCAAATAGTCACAATACCACATGATGGGCAGAGTAGGTGAAAAAGCCTTAAGTTATAAACCATAAAATCTCTCACAAATCTAGTAACTAATGTTGTTAACCTTATTTATGTATATTAACATTATCTGTCAAGGAATGACAATAAGTTTCTAGAGAAAATAAATACATCTCAAGAGTAATGGCCATGTGCCAATGCCTCTACTCCATCAAACTAAGATAGCTCAAAACATGTAACATTTGTACTGAAATTTAAGTTTATGTGGCATAATGCAATCAATCTCCTTTTTTGTCCAAATAAATTAATAGAATATCTGCAACTGAAATTCCAATCATGTTCCGTGTTTTTTTATTTCCTCTGGATTTTTTTGTGATTCAGAAAACATCCTGATTTTATTTTAAAATAATATCATGATCTCAAGTCATGTACATTGTCAGAAAAAGTACAAATTCATGCTTCTGTCTTGCCACAGATATATAAATTAACAGATATATAAGTTAACAAGAAAAAACACAGATGGATAAGAAGTTCTACATTTTTGTTGATTTCAACTATTGCTTAGAACAACATGATATGTACTGAACACACATTTAATAAAAAGCTGCATACTTATTTTATGTCAGATGAACAAAGCAAAAGTGGCCTTACAACCTGTACAGAAAGGAAGAAATGGAATGATAGTAAATGGTGTATACCTCTGATTTTTGGTTTCGTGGTGATCTCATTCCCCTTTGCACAAAATTAGAAAGTAATTCACTCCTATCCCTGAACTCTTTACTAGATCATTCAAAAGAGATTCAGTTTTATTTAATACTGTTCATTAATTGTTAAGAAGGAACTCCCATAAATTTTGCTCATCGGCGTTTCTTCTTCTCCTGTTTTCGTGGTCGATGGTGAATATGTGGCCTCCGTGGAGTTGCCTGTGGAGTGCTGTGCTCAGAGCCTTCGTCATCACTCATTTCTAAATCCTGCAACATATTTACAAAAAGAAAATATACATATAGTATATACCACACAACACGTGTGTGGAAATGCCTAATGTAAGAACAGACTTTCAAAAGTACAAATAAGTTTGCTGGAAAACAAAGAAAAAAGTTAAAGCTTTCTTGTAGAATCAGTAAATGAAAAGAATTCTGGTGGCAAATAAAAAGGTAAGAAATTTGCCAACTATTTGCATGATTACTTAGGAACTTCATCAAACTAAATTAATTCTTATAAATACAAAATATCTGGTCCTGTCTCTTCAAATCTGTCTCTGTAGACATGGTTGCCAAAGGAAACTAGTACAGTGGTGCTCAAGCTGGAGGTAATAGGTGCCAAATCTTATAGGCAGAATAAATATTCATCACCAAGACTTGGGCAGAAATGAGAAGAGAGGCTGTGGTGTAAAGTTCCAAGTGGACAGAACTCTTATCTATAGTCCAACTTAAAGCTCAAATTCATTTACAGGGTAGCATGTGATACCATGATCCATCAATCACACAAGAACATGAAGTAACACTACCATTTAGCACTATTTCCAAGTAGGAAGCTATGTGGCAGCACTGGATTTTATCTGCTCCTTTCCGTACTGATAAATAACAATACAATGCACAGCGCATATATGAACCTTCATTCCAGCCAGCATGTGTGCAACCCCCCCCCCCCTCTCTCTCTCTCTCTCTCTCTCTCTCTCTCTCTCTCTCTCTCTCTCTCTCTCTCTCTCTGCCCCCTTTACAACAGGTGGGAAAACAGCAATAGTAAATCACCTTCTCACGGACCTTCACTGTAATAGTGATGCAAGATAAAACCAATGCTTCCAAAACTCACTGTCCTAGTATAATAGCAATATATTTAGTCCTTGGCCAGTCAGAAATAAGTTTATTTTTTCACAATATCCCCTTTCTATCAATGATCGTGTTCAGCATTTCTAAAATATAAGTAGATTCCATCTTTAAAGGAAAATTGTGGAAGACCTTCAAAAATACATATCAATATCTGCCATGAACAGTTCATTGCACTCAGAATATACTTTATTCACAAACTTTTTTCATATATGAGAACAGTTTATCAGAGGTCAATAATCCAACAATTCATACTTCAAATCCCTCAGTTTCCCCGCTGCCATTGCCTGTCACTGCCTTTGTGTGGAGGCACAGTTTTCTGAAGAAAGATAACATTTCTTTTACAATCGAAATCATGTCTCAAAAATTTATTCTTTTGCTGTAGGGAAGTTCTGGTAGACTGTAAATACTTTTGGAATGGAGGAGACCACTCACCAAAAGGCAGAAGTACACACACCTGAGACCCCCACATGATGTCAGCTGAACAAACAGTGAAAGTGCGGCATTTCGTTGGAAAGTGGACTAAGTTGTGGTTGGGGTTGTGTGAGGTGGGGTGGTGAGAGGCAGGCATCTTTCTCAACCACAGGGATACCATCCCTGTGGCAAAGCATTGGGAGTGGAAGTGGCACAGAGATGGACCAGGATGTTGTGTAGGTTGGGTGGGTGACTGAGCACCACTTTAAGAGGGATGGGAAAGATCTTTGGTATGATGCTCCTCATTTCAGGGCATGATGAGAGAAAGTACTGATGAATGGCATGGACCAGTTGTTACAGGCTAAGGTGATATTGGGTGACAAAGGGAGGGGGTGTAGAATTCCTCTGTAGCCAGTTCTTGGGGGTGGGGGAGGATTCAGGTTGTGGGAGGATATGGCTTGTGAAATCTGTTTGCAGACAAGTTTGCGAGGCAGTGCCTGTTTGAAGGCCTTCGTGAGACCTTCAGCAATATGGGGAAGGGAGTTGGTTGGTTGGTTGGTTGGTTTGGGGAAGGAGACCAGACAGCGAGGTCATCGGTCTCATCGGATGAGGGAAGGACGGGGAAGGAAGTCGGCCGTGCCCTTTTGAAAGGAACCATCCCGGCATTTGCCTGGAGCGATTTAGGGAAATCACGGAAAACCTAAATCAGGATGGCCGGACGCGGGATTGAACCGTCGTCCTCCCGAATGCGAGTCCAGTGTCTAACCACTGCGCCACCTCGCTCAGTGGGAAGGGAGTTCTTGTCACTGCAGATACATGGTCCACAGGTGGCTAGACTGCATGGGATGGATTTTTTGGTGTAGAAAGGATAGCATCTGTGAAAATGTAGGTACTGTTGGTGATCAGTGGGTTTAACGTGGACAGAGGTGTGGATGGAGCCACTAGAGAAGTGGAGATCTATGTCCAGGAGGTTGCCAAGGAGGACTGAGGACCAGTTGAACTGGATGGGAGACTGTCACACTCTCGGTTCAAAAGGGAATGCACAAATGACAATAAGCGAAGGTTAGCAGAGATTCAGGGGTCTGTGAAAAGATCTATACGTGAAGCACGCAGCTACCGCCATCATACCTGAACAAAAGAGCTGGCTGAGAACCCAAGGAAATTCTGGTATTATGTAAAATCTCCAAGTGGGTCTAAGGCTTCCATTCAGTCCCTTGTTGACCAGTCTGGTGTGGAAGCTGAAGATAGCAAATGAAAGACATAGTTTTAAATTTCTTGTTCAAGAATTCATTCAGACAGGAGAATTGTACAAACATACAGTCATTTGATCATCAGACAGACTCCCTTATGGATGACATAGTAATAACCCTCTCTGGCACAGAGAAACAACTGAGATATTTGAAAGTAAATAAATCACCATATCTGGATGGAATCCCAGTTCGATTTTACAAAGAGCACTCTACAGTATTGGCCCATTACCGAGCTTGCATTTATTGTGAATCTCTCTCACCCAGCACAAAGTCCCAAGCAACTGGAAAAAGCACACAGGACTCCAGTATATGAGAAGGGTAAAAGAATGGACCCACCAAATTATAGACCTATAACTTCAGTTTGATTATAATAAACTTTCTTTAGACTGAGAAGTTTAGGTGCACCGAATCAGCATGGTTTTGGAAAGCATTGCTCCTGTGAAACTCAGCTTGTCCTTTTCTCACATGATACACTGTCAACTACAGATGAAGGGCAACAGGCAGAGTCCATATTTCTAGATTTCCAGAAAGCATTTGCCAGCACCCCACTGCAGGCTGTTAATGGAGGAACGAGCATATGGAGTAAGTCCACAGATTTGAGAGTGGCTTGAAGGCTTGTTAAATAATAGAACCCAGTATGGTGTCCTCGACACCGAGTGTTTATCAGAGACAAGGGTATTATCAAGAGTGCTCCAGGGAAGTGTGTGAGGGCTGCTGCTATTCTCTATATACATAAATGATTTGGTGGAGAGAGTGGGCATCAATCTGCAGTTATTTCCTGATGATGCCATGGTGTATGGTAAATTGACTGAGTTTATTGGTTGAATTTTAGGAAACACTGGTTCACCTGTAAAGGAGACCGCATGTAGGACACTGGTGTGACCTTTTCTTGAGTACTGCTTGAGTGTTTGGGATCTGTACTGGGATGGGTTGATGGAAGACATCGAAGCAATTCAGAGGGTGTCTGCTAGATTTGTTACTGGTAGGTTCGGACAACATTGGGGTGTTACGGAAATGCTTCAGGAACTCAAATGGAAATCCCTGGGGAGAAGGCAATGTTATTTTTGAGAAGCATTATTGAGAAAATTTAGAGAACCAGCATTTGAAGCTGACTGCCGAATTATTCTACTGCTGCCAACATACATTGCGCATAAGGACCATGAAGATAAGATTTGAGAAATTTGGGCTCATATGGAGGCATATAGGCAGTATTCCCCCCCCCCCCCCCCCCCCCACTCTATCTGCAAGGGAACAGGAAAGGAAACGACCGGTAGCGGTTCAGGGTACATTCTGCCACACACTGTGTAGTGGCTTGCTGAGTATCTATGTAGATGTAGAAGCAGACGAGGTGTTGAGGTTATGAAGAAATGAGAATAAGGTATCTTGGCCATGAGTCCAGATCATGAAGATATTGTCAATGAATCTGAACAAGATTAGGGGTTTGGAGAGGCTAAGAAGGTTTCCTGTAGATTGGCATGCAGGTGCCCATGGCTGTGCCACAGATTTGTTTGTACAAATTCCCTTAAAAAGAAAAGTAGTTGTTCTTCAGGATATAGTTGGTAAGGTGTAT
This sequence comes from Schistocerca cancellata, assembly GCF_023864275.1. NCBI lineage: Eukaryota > Metazoa > Arthropoda > Insecta > Orthoptera > Acrididae > Schistocerca > Schistocerca cancellata. Next base: position 202,650,808 of record NC_064629.1, read on the forward strand.
ATGGAATGAGGTGGTGGGTTTGTAGTCTGAAGGATATTGAAAGAGGTAGTGTTTGACAGCAGCAGGGCCACAGGCATGAGGGATGTTGGTGAATAGGGAGGTGGCATGAACAATGATGGGTAGAGATCCAGCAGGTAAGGAGGTGAGGATGGTGGAGAGTCACTAAAGTGAATGGTTAGCATCTGAAGTGGGAAGCAAGGTTTCGGGCAGTTGGTTGGAGCTGTTGGTCGAGAAGAGCAAAAATTCTCTTAGTGGGAGCACAACAATGAGCTACAATGGGGCACCCAGGATTTTTGCGTTTGAGGATTCTGGGGAGCATGCAGGAGAAGGATGTGCAGGGTGATGTCGGGGTGAGGATGGAGATGGACTCGGGGACAGGTTATGGCAAAGGACTTATGTTTTTCATTAGGTTATGTTGAACTTCTGGGGTGGGATCACCATGGTAGATATTGTAGGAGGAGGAGTTAGATAGCTGTCAGATGCATTCTGTCAGGTTGTCACTTGGTGGAGCCTTTGTATGCAAGGAAGATGATCAGGTCAGGTTGTGCATGGCTGTCTTTTGGTCTACCGAACGGTTAGTGTTCTTAGGAAGCAACATGGGGAAGGATGGTCAGGCCCAGCTGGAGATAAGGATTTTCTGGAAGGTGATGGGAGGTTGGTTAGGTGGGAGGGGGGAGGGAGGGTCATACTTGGCTGGTGTTATGAACTAGGAGAAGCAAGGTTCAATGTTGGGATTGAGATTGGGTTTGCTGTAGTTGGAGGGGTTGGTGGCAAAAAGTGTTTCACTTGTAGGGATTGGGAGGAGAGTAGGTCTTTGACACATGCAACATGGTTTGACTAGGGTGTGTGGCCGAAGGTTGGGCCTTTGGATAGGACTGAAGCTTCTGTGGGATCAATGTTTCTGGTGGAAAGGTTGACAAAAGTGTATTGAATTTGCTTGAGTTCTGCGTTTATGGAGCGTTGGGAATGAGTTTTGTAGGATGTGGGAAACTGAAAAGGTCAGTTAGGTAGGTTTTAGGCGCTATGATGGGTTGATGAGAGAGTCACCGTGAGTAGGTGACACAAATGCACCACTTTTCTGGATGTTGACCTCCACCTCCCTGATGGCTCCATTCACAACATTGTCCACAATAAACGCCCTAACCAACCACCACCATTACCTGCATTTCGACTGCTGCTATCATTTCTACACCAAAAAAATCCCCCCCCCACGTCCCCATATAGCCTAGCTATCCACGGATGATGTATCTACAGTTACAAGAACTCCATTGTCAAGTATGTTGAAGGTCTCATGAAGGCCTTCATGGTCAGTCACTACCCCCAAACATAGTCAATAAATAGATTTCCCATTCCATATCTTCACACAACTGCAATCCTCCCACCACTCTCAAGAATCAACAATAAGAGTGCCTCCTGGATTGGAACAGCTGAAACATATTCTTCATCAGGGCTTTGATTATCTCTCATCATGCCCGGAAATGACAGACACTCTACCCAGGTTCCTTCACACCCCTCCCAAATAGTGTTCCATGACCCACGAAACCAACACAAAATACTAGTCCATTCCTATGTCACCCTCACTCCCTATCCCTTGCCACAGGAATCATGTCTATGTGGTAGACCAATGTGCACGAACACTCAATCCACCCATCCAGCACCTACTAGACTAGGCTAGGTGCGCTGTCAGGCTTATCCTATCCCATCATCAGAGGCTGGGCTATCTGTGAAAGCAGCCATGTCATATGTGAACACTGCACAGCTTTTTATGTTGGTATGACAACCAACTAGCAGTCCATCAGGATGAATGGTCACCAGTAAACAGTCACCAGGAACAAAGTCGATCACCCGGTGACAAAACATGCAGCTGAACAAAAAACGCTCAATTTCAATGGCTGCTTCATAACCCGGCCATCTGGATCCTTTCTTCCATGCTCAGCTTTTCTGAACTATGCAGATGGGAGTTGTCCTTGCAACACATCTGGCCTCAATCTGTGATAACCAACTGTCCCTGTATCCTCTATTCAACTGTTTCCCCTTCCCCTGTCTTGTCACCCCATCCCATTCCACATCCACTTGTTGCCTTCCGTACATGCTGCTCCCACCGGCTTTGACAACTGTGCATCACATGCCTAGGCTGTGTACCTGCCTCCCCTTCCTACCGCATTCCTTGCTGGCAAAGCTGCTGCTCCCTCCGAGCCCCAGCTACTCAACCCCATTCCCACTTCCCAACCCCTCTACCCACCCCACCTGGCACAACACCACTAGAACCTAGTCTACCTGCAGAAATGCAACACTAGCACTGTTGGTCCAGCCAGCACCATGTAGACACAAAGCTTGTTACTGTGTGTGTGCGCGCGTGTGAGCGCGTGTGCGCGCGTCAGAAGAATGCTTTTTGGTCAAGCTTATTTATTTAGCAGTCATTTTGTTGTGCTTGTCTGTGACTCAACATTTCCACTACATGGTGAGTAGCAATTTATACTTTTCATGAGTTTGTTATTATTCCATTATGGATTTCCCATTTTTATATAAGAATGATGATTAAGGATGAAAATCATGCTGCAAGTAGTGGGTAAAATCTAAAATTATGAGAACAGGAAGTGAAAACCACATAATAGGGCCAAAAAAATTAGCAGGTGAAATGATGTGAAAATTAGCTCTATCATAGTCAAAATTGATATAAATAGAGGCACAGTCTCATTTCTTTGGGAATGAGTGGCTGGAATGATTGGGAAGATTCTTCATAGCATTTAATATGTTTTTTCATTACTCTGCCTGGGAAATGGAGACAAAATATAAATAAGCCAAGATGGGATCCCTATAACTGACTGGATTATTCAGTTCACAAGTTGGAAGAAGGAAGGACATACCACGAGGCTATGACCATACCTCAAATCATTGTGATGTTCATGAATGTCTTATTATGGTGCAAATTCACAGAGTTCAATAAGGAAAAACTGTATTTTAGCACCTGTGAGATTCATTCACATGTGTAAAAAATTAACAGATATTTCTGCACTTTCAAGTGAATCCCCATTTGGATTCATTACAACATGTTTTTTTTAAAATACTGTTGCCACCATATACCAGTGCAAGGCAATTTTTAATTGATGTCATTGCCCTACAAGTTGTTAGAAATCATAACAAAGATCCTTTTGGTGGCAATGGAATGCGCATGTACAAATATCATTAGTTATTTTGATGAATACGATTGTTATAGAATTAGGATTGTATTAACTCATGCTGTAAGGATTATAACAGTATTAGTGTTCAGATGGCTGCACCATTTTTGAATGACACAAAACATTATTAGCCAACTCAGCATTTTAGAAGAACATGTGTGAAATGTGTGAAAATTCAGATAGAATGAGAAATCTGACATTATAAAACATCCCTGTCAGAGCAGCTAGTGAACACCTTACTTCAGCTGCATCCATCTGCTGCTGCAGATGATCATCTGCACCAAGAATGGCAAGCAATGACAGAAAACATTTGAGCAGTTAATGGCAGAATGACAAAAGTGACAAATAACAGTGGATTCCAACATTGTACAAGTATTAGATCACTGTGTTATTCTTAATATGCTTCAATTTTGCATGGCTTCGGCAAGACTAGAGCAACACCACTTCCCTTCTGAAATGAGGGAATAGTGTGTGGACATTTGGCAGGAACTCAATAGTGACAATTTTAATGAGAAGCCAATGACTTTCCTGAAGAATCATTAAACCTTGGCACACAAGTGCTAGTTAGAAAGAAAGGTGAGCAGGAAATGGCATTATCCTTTTTACCAAATCCAAAAAGTTTTGATCCCATTTGCCTGGGGGTTTACAATACTCTCTGGGAGCACGGAAGGTACAATTTTTAAGCATTATGCACTTTTAAATATTGGTATCCTAATACATCAAATTCAGCACTAAAATCATTTCCTGTCTACTGTCAAAGAAGCATATAACTTTACATCCATCATCTGTTAACCATAGTACAGTGCACAGCAGAGAATACATCAAAATCATGTTGGAAAACCTGCTCTTGGATTTTTCAAGCACTCATTTGGTTAAGCGGAATATCCCATGTAATGTGACAATGGGATGGTGGACAGCCTGTGCATAAGTGCCTTCTTCACCCACAATACCTATCAGAACTGGCCTCCTCATTTCCATGTCTGAAACACTCAAACATGTTTTGTTTTGCTGAAGATTTACTACCTCAATGTAAAAGACATGAGACTATCTGAACCAGTATATAATGTTTCTTCTGGGGTATTAGTGCAAGACTTTTTTTTACCTTAAAATGTGTGCCCTAACTGACCAGTTTCATCAAAATAATCAGCATGGCAACGGAACACAAGCTGTTTAGTATACACATTTTCATATTACACAATATAATGGGGAAACTGGGGTGAAGGAGACTTGGTGGTATGTCAGTGGCAGGGCTAAGTACTGGCTTACTTAACATTAAGATACAAACAATTAGTGGCTACTGGTGATTTTAATACAGATTTTCTTAAAAATTCCTGTAATAAAAATGTACTGCAGTCAGTAAGAGTATCATTCAATTTAATTGTCACTATACAGTTTCCAACTAGGATAAACACCTGCTTAAAAACAGCTACTGATAACATAAAAAAATCTAATGAACCAAACTGTACTCAAAACTTGGTACGCACTAGTCTCTAAAATCTTAACATGCAGTTTATTTTACAAGCATTGACACCGATCATTACTTTAAAAAATTACTAAATATGAGATCAGGAAGGTAGTTAATAAGCCACAGATGGAGACCTTTAGGAAACTGCAAAAAGATGCAAACTGCAGATATATACAGAGTTGGGGGGGGGGGGGGGGGGAGAGAACCATTTATTAATAACATCCCTTCCTATTCAAAGAAAGACAGTTCCCCCCTAAAAGCAGTTCAGATAAAACCACAATAAGAGTATCTTTTAAAGCAAAAAGGAAATTGTACCAAAGTCAGAAAAAGCTCTGATGTTACAACATTAGTTCATTACAAGACATACTGCAGAATGCTAAAGAAAGTATTCCAGACACCCAAGTAGATGCATCGTAAAACAAGGACAGCCCCATCAACCAACAAAATACAGATAATATGGAATATAATGAAGGAGAAAACTGGTAGAGCTAGAGATGACAAAGTAGTTAGCTTTAAGACAAGATGATACTTTAGAAACAGACATCAGTCTTGTCTAAGTTTCTTCAACATACACTTTATATGGGTAGCTGATAAGATGGGACTGTCAGGTTCAGTAAATGCTTTTCTGAAATACCCAAAGCAGACCTGGTTTTGTACAGGCAACAAATTTTACACTACATTCTCTGATGCAATGACTATCAGATACCTTTAAAATCAAAACACTGTTATTAGTTACAATAACACGTGAATAACCTTATTTAAAAATTGTTGTTCTGAGCTTAATAACATCTTACTTCTACTCAATGTCACTTTGATCAGCATTCTAAAAAAATTTAAAAAGTTCACATACAGGTCATTTCAGAAGGAACAGTAAATATTTCAGGATGTGGTAGTATACATTAAAGAAATTTTTATTGGTTACAGAGAGAGGTTTTTATTTTATAAATATGTCCTGTTCATTATTAATGGTCTGACATATTTACAGTTTCTACAAGCTGCAGAGCACAAAATGTGCAAGACACTTTCATTTTGTGTGTTGGTAATCCATCTGTATTGGTTTATTTATTTACTGTCAGTTTCGGCCAATTTTGCTGCACTGTTTAACATACTGCATACATTTACAAACACTGACTATGGTGATATGTTCTTTGTATATGGGTATTGTAATGGAGATGGTGCTGCTTGTATAGAATATGGTGGACCACATTCAAGAGTGTTTACTAATATTTTCACTAAAATTCATGAAGCTGATGCAGTGCTCAGCAGTTGTATTCTATTTGACTGTGTACATGACCACAGTGTGGATGAAACAACAGTATTCAATTGGTACAATGTAGTCTGATCCACCTGACAGGAAATAGTCTTGTACCAAGCTAACAATCTTCATCTGACAGGGAATGAATTTCATGTGGTGGTCCTTCACATATTTTGTATAAACCAACAACCTTCAGACAAATACTTTCAGAAAATACATCTCAACATTTTAATTTATATTTGACACCAACAAATGTTTCTTCTTCAGAAAAACTTTTCTTGCTACTGCCAGTCTGCACCACTTTATATCTTCTCTACTTCAGCCATCATCACTTATTTTGCTGCTCAAATAACAAAACTGATCTGCTACTTTTAGTGTCTCAGTTCCTAATTTAATTCCTCCAGCATCAACCGATTCACTCTCTACTATAGTCCATTACCCTTTTTTTCTACTTTAGTAAATGTGAGGCAAAGCAAAAAGGGACCTCTTATTGGAGAAGTACAATTTTCAGTACAAGCAAAACCATTTTATAATGTCTAAAATATCGATTTTCATTTTTTGTGTGCACTATAATAATTTACTTCATTCTGTACACGCTTGTATAAATTTGAAAGTTGTTTCACTCTAATCTGAGTTAATAATATTGTTGAAGGTGTTGATGTTGGTCTACTGTTTGTTTTGTTTTGTTTTAGGATGCAAAAACAACTAAGGTAATAACTATAGAACACTAAGACAAAAAAGGAGTTAAAAGCAACTACATATTATGCCCAATCCATGGAAGGAAAGATAGCTTAAAAACTGAGACTTTCTCTTCGAGAAAGGTTCATAAAATATGCCAGAATGACAACGGAGGACCTGTACTTAAGATTAAATGTCCTTCGCCATATTGCTAGGAAGAATACAAAGTAAAATGTGGTCGACAACCCACACTGAAAGGCCGATGGCAAACATGAATTACAAAGTAAGTGATTAAAAAAGGGCATTCAGTCAGGAAATGGCGGAACTGTCAAAGGCTGATGACAATGAGCACAAAGTGGTTGGAGATAACCACTAAACAGATAGCAATGGATGAAATAACAGTGCCCAATATGCAGCCCAGCTAAAACGATCTCATGGTGAGGGGGCTGTGAGGAGGGTGGCCAAGGCACTGAGAGAGGCTTAATTCCCAAGAGCTTGTTCCCATGAGGGGGAAGACCAATGGTGATGCCAAAGGGACACCACACACAGAGATAATCGGAAGGAATGGAAGAACTAGCAGGCCAAGGTAGGAGGATTGCAGCCTTGGCAACAGTGTCAGCAGCTTCATTTCCCATCAGACCAATGTCACCAGGGACCCACACAAACATCACAGTGGCACCATCAAGAGTGAGTAAGTGAAAGCTTTCTTGAACCTGTTGCACTAAGGGATGGACTGTATACCTCACACAGAGGCTCTGACAGAGTCAGAGCAAATGACAATTGAAAAGCCTGTATCGCCAGATGTACTGTGTGGCCTGATACATGATTAAGAGCTCCGCTGTAAATACTAAGCAGTGTTCTGGAAGCTGATACCGAAAATGGTCAGTGCCAATGATGAATGCACGTCCAACATCACGGTCAGTCTAAGAGCCATCAGTATACACAAAGGTACTGTTGTGAAGTTCAGTGCAAAGGTCGAGAAACTTACAGCAATAGAGTGAGTCTGGAGTGTCCTTAGGAAGCGAATCAAGTCTCAGGCGATCAGGGATCGCTGCATGAAGCCAAGGTGGTGAAAGGTCCACACCCAATGGGAAAGTAGCAAGTAGCATGAATTTAAGCTGCTGGAGCAATAGCCAAAAGCAAACTCCAGGAGGTAACAGGAGAGGGATGCGCGTCCCATACTGGAGGTCATGGGAGTCATCAAAGGAGGCGGCACAGGGTGGGTTGCTGGGCATGCTGAGTAGAACATTACATCGGTACAACAGCGATAGTTTGGCAGCTTCTGCATACATACTCTCAACCGGGCTAGTGTAAAAGGCACCAGTGGCCGAACGGATACCACGATGGTGGACTGTATTTAGACAGTGTAAGATGAACAGATGCGCAGATGCACAACAAAACATCCATAGTCTAGTTTCAAACAAACAAGGGACCAGTACAAACGGAGGAGGGTAGTTCGATCCATTCCCCAGGAAGTACCACTGAGAACACACAGGACACTGATGGACTGGGTACAGCGGGCGGCCAGGTAAGACACTTGGGAGGACCAAGAAAGTTTCCTATTGAGCATGAGCCCCAGGAATTTCACAATTTCAACGAACGGAAGAGCAACAGGCCCAAGATGTGAAGACTGTGGAAGAAACCCACTGCACCACCAGAAATCTGTACAAACGGTTTTGTCAGTGGAAAATTGAAAGCCATTGTTGACACTCCGCGAGTAACGATCGAGATATCGTTGAAGGCGCCGCTCAAGGAGACAAGTCCAATAGCAATAGATCGCAAAATCGTCAATGAAAAGGTAGCTGGATATGCCAGGCAAACCTTTTTCTGGATAAAGGTGTCCAACAAGACAGTTAAAAATTCCTAAAGGAAAGGAGCAGGTGGCCTCAGAAGCCCCACGCGTGGAGAGTACAGATGATACTAGTCCTCTAGCAGGTGGTGTAGGCTTTCTCAGAATCAAAAACACAGCCACAATCTGGTATTTCCACATAAAACCATTCATTACATGGGAGAACAAAGTGATGAGATAGTCAACCGCAGAACGGCGTGCTAGAAATCTACACTGTGCAGTGGTTAGTAGATTGCGAGACTTGAGCCACCATAGCAGCCTGGCATTAATCGTATGTTCCATCACATTGCAAACACAGCTGGTGAGAGAAATGGGGTGGTAGCTAGAAGGAAGCCGTTTTCCCTTACTGGGCTTAGGTAGGATATGACAGTGGCTTCACACCAGTGTCTGGGAAATGTGCCGTCTGCCCAGATGCAACTGTACATATGAAGGAGAAAGTGCTTGCCCGCAAGAGAAAGGTGTTGCAATATCTGAATGTGAATATCGTCCGAGCCTTGGGCGGAAGATTGGAAGGAAGTGAGAGCATGATCTAGTTTCCGCATAGTAAAGGTGGCATTGTAACATTCACGATTCTGAGAGGAGAAGGGTATCGCCTGAGCCGCCTCCAGTTGTTTTCGATGGAGGAAGGCAGGGTGATAGTGGGTGAAGCTCGAAATCTCCGCAAAATAGTGGCTCAAGGTGTTGAAGACAGCAATAAGGTCCAATATGACATCATCTGCTATGGTCAGGCTGGAAAATGGAGAATGGACATTGGTCCCAGAGAGCCGTTTGAGGCTGGCCAACACAACAGAAGAGGAAGTGCAACTGTTCAAAGAACTAATAAATGAAATCCAGCTAGCTTTTTGCTATCCCAAAGAATGCGATGACATTGTCCATGCAACTGTTTATAACAAATGCAGTCCACCATCACAAGATGACAGTTAAAAACACGGAAAGCACGTCTTCGTGCACGAATTGCGTTGCTGCACACCTCAGTCCACCAAGGGCCTCGGAAATGCAAGTGATGGAACACTGTGCAGCATTAAGGATAATGTTTGCAAGGTATTCTACGTGGTCATCACAACTGGTGAAATGTTGTTCATTGAAGGTTGCCAGAGGGGAGTAAAGCCTCCTGGATGAGTAGCATGACTCCCCCATGAGATGGAATGACGTTCTCAGAGGGAAGGTCAAAATGGACCGGAAAGACATGCGAGAAGTCAAAGCAGTTGTAAGGACACAATTTTGTTTCCTAGAGGCAGAGAACACGTGGGTCCTTCAATTCAAAGAGCAGCCATTGGATGTAATGCCGTGAACCTTCCACTGGAGTACAGTCATGACAAGGAAAGGGGAGGAGGGAAAAAATGAAGGGGTGTCACCTCAGCAGCTGCCAAATGTCAGCCTTCGAAGACTGTGCTACAAGGCACAGAGCCCGAAGGATCCAGCTCCATGAGATCTACACAGACGTTGGCATTCTCTCTCCATCAATCTGCAGATATGAGAGCAGAAAAATGGTTGGCCCGTTGACACAGCTGTTGGCTGGGTAACGGTATAACACAGCAACACTGTTCAAGAGGATCTCAGAGTCAGTGAAGAAGAAGACCGTTTGCCTTTGTTTGATTTCTTGGAGCCTTTGTGGTTGGCAGATGAAGATTCAGATGTTTGTTGCCTGGAGGAAAGTAAAAAGTCTTTGCAAGAGTATTTTTTCCATCCTGTCTGACATGCTGGTTGTGTAGCAGATAATTTTGCAGTGAGAGGCGATAATTTGGTGGCTTGTTGCACAGCTGGTGGAGAAGGAGAAGGGGATGCTACCATGACACTGGGCAATTTTACAGCCACGGTGCTGAATTTGAGGTCGCGAGCGTGCATGGCCATGTCCTTTGTGAAGCGAGATGTAGCAAAACTGGTTCTGTAAGTGCCAGATGGTAAAATGCAGGGCTTGTGACTAACCAACAGCTTGCGAGTGACAGGGTAGGGCACTTTTTCTTTCCCACAGATCTGGATGGACCACTCATCAAGATGCACAGGACATTCTCTAGAGGAGGATGCACAGTTGCCATTTCAATTTATATAACAGGGAGATGGAGGAAGCCCTTGAGCATTTCTACCACAAGTAACACATTTGGCTGGGTTTCAACAAGACATTCGAGTGTGGTTGTAGCAGTGACATTGGTAGCAGCACATTGGGTTCACCATTTACAGCCAGACTGTGATGACTTCATAGCTTGCTTTGATCTTTGATGGAAGCACTACTCTATCGAACATGAGAAAAAAAGAATGCATGTGGGTACTCACAGGATGCATCAACCTTTTTCATCACCCAATGGACTGCAGTGACACCCTGATCAGAGAGGCAGGTTTGTATTTCTCCCTCGGTTAGACCATCGAGCAGCATAGTGTAAATAACATCATGAAAGATTTCAGCATTCAATGGGCCACAACATGAACAGGATAGCCGCGGAGGACTGAAGCTGCAAGCAGTTGTTGTGCTTGAGAATCACAATCAGCTTCCAAAAGCAAAGTACCACTGCATAAACGATAGCAAGATTTCACAAGACTGGCAACTGCAGCAACACCCTTCTGAATACTAAACTGATTAACCGTAGCAAAGGACTGACCATCTTCTGTACGTGAAACCATGAGGTGCGGCTGGGAGGGTCTTTGAATTGTTAGCCTCATTCCATTTACATTTGTCGGTCTCCTGAAAACTGACCTCTTGTCATAATTGGAAAGTAACATTGGCTCAACAAGGGGATCCTTTTTCAAAATCTCACAGATGTGTATGCAATGCTTCACAAAATAGCATTTTCTAGTTTTTAGAGGTATTTTAAGGAGCTCAGAGTAGTTTTGTATAAAAGAACATTTTGTGAATACACTAATTCCAAACAAGACAGAGGCTCACTTTTTGTATTACAGTTATAAATGCCTACAGATGTTGCTAGTTTGCAGCTGACCACAACATAGAATAACAATACCAATATTTTCCTAAATGGAAACAGCACAGGTTTCACTAATTTCTCTCAGTTTGGGGCTAACTTAATTGGTTTAATGCTGAACATAGTAATCTCAGTAACTCAGAACGCAAAATTTTTGACAAGGGTCCTCATGCTTTCCGTCTCACAAATGTTCATCTCAATCTCTTTTCAAGAATCTCCAAGTCCATTTCACTGATCTTATAAATATTTTGGCAACTCTGATTGAATTAGGCCATCTTCAACAAACCTCACAGTTTAATTCCTTTTTCCAAATTTCTTTTTGGTTTCCTTTACAGCTCGTTCAATATACAGATTGAATAACACTATGGAAAGGATACAAGTCTGCGTCACTCCCTTCGTAATTACTGCTTTCCTTTCAGACCATTCAACTCTAATAATTGCAGTTTGGTCTTTTTACAAGTTGTAGATAACCTTTTATCCCTGTAACGTAATTTCATGCATAATTTGACTTGGTACACATAAGGACTTACGAAAGTAACTTACACATCAACATCATCCCACAATAAAGATCATTTCACAAGAAGCGTAGCACATTGTAAGACGTGAGTACATGTTCTAGGTTTATTGCAGAGACAGTTCTGCTGTGGCATGGATAACTGCTGCATCACAACATGGAGCTGAATGGCATAGCAACTGGAAATATCCTCCAGAGGTGAAGTACTTGGGACTGTAAAATTCTTATGGGCAGAAACCTAAACTGTACACAGGCTGGATGTGAAATTCTGGCAATATATGGATCAAATGCAATGTCATGTCCAGCCATAGTGAAATAGTACCAACTACCTCTATTTAACTGAGGCTACACAGATGTGGGCGACGCTCATCAGGAAGGAGGGTCATCTACCATTTAGGACAATTTTCCAACAATGAATTCATACAGCAGTTCTTGATTGGCTCCATGACCAAGAAATGGATTTCTATTCTAGAGGAATTGAACAATTAGTAGAGCATTTCCAATCATTGTTTACAAAGAACCAGTGATTATGTGATTTGTCAGGACTCCAGCGGGAACATATTGTCATCCAGACACACTATTTCGGCAGTCCACCTGGCCACCATCTTCAGGTGAGAAGGCCATTGCACTAACTCGCCGGAACTGAAATCAAACATGCCGCAGCAGCTTCTTCATACACCGACTATGAGTCCAACATACTTGCGCAAACATAACTGCCCTCTAGCGCAAGGCACAACAGCGCACTAATGGTGAAAGCTCGCGGAAACAATAAATCGATATCAAACACTATTGACAGCTTTTGATGACTGAAACAAAGACAGTTGTTTCTTACTGTCAAACAAAACACGGTCCCAACTCTTACTTGAAGGATACCCCTTATCTCTGTTTATAATACTGTCAGATAGCTGGATTTCAATGGCTTCTTTCACTACACAGTTCCAATACTGCGACACAGGGGCAACCACGTGTGTCTCATTGTACATCATCTCATGTCCTTCAGTAAGACAATGTTCCATCACTACAGATTTCTCTGGCTGAAATAAACATGTGTGGTGATAATGCTCCATGCAGAGATCCTGGACTGTACGAATCATTTGTCCAATATAGGCTTTCCCGCAATGGCAGGAAATCTTGTAGATCCTGGGCTTTCTCAAACCCAAATCATCCTTCACTGAGCCCACCACAGTTCTGGTGTTAGCTGGCTGACAGAATACATGTAATATCAAATTGCTTTAAATATCTTCCTATTTTTGAAGATATGCTTGCTGCAAAAGTTAGGAATGCCACAAATTTGCTTGTGTCTTCTGTTGGTTCCCACGAAGGTCCAATCTGTAGAGCATGACGGATCTGACTGTCAGTATAGCCATTGTGCTTGAAGACAGCTTTTAGATGATCCAGTTCTTGTGTCAGACTATCTGCATCTGAGATGGTGTAAGCTCTGTTTACCAATGTATGTGGGGCCCCATTGCGTTGGTATGATGGATGACAACTTGATGCATGAAGATATCAGTCCATCTACCTGGGCTTACGATAAACACTATGTGCTAATGTCCCATAATCCCTCTTGTACACGAAGACATGTCAAAATGGAAGTTTTCCATGCTTTTCAACTTCCATCATGAACTTAATTCTGGGATGAAGACAATTAAAATGATCTAGGAAATGATCAAAGCCATCCCTCCCATGTGGTCATACCATAAACGTATCGTCAATGTACTCCAGAAACAAGTTGGTTTTAAGAACGCCGTTTTCAGTGCCACGTCCTCAAAATCTTCCATAAACAAATTGGCGACTATGGTGGGTAACGGACTCGCCATAGCCACTTCGTCAGTTTGTTCGAAGTATTTGTCATTAAATAAAAAGTATGTCGACATCAACACATGGTGACAAAGCTTAGTTGTTTCTTCATCCAATTTTTCACCAATTAACTGCAAAGAATCTTCAAGACGAACTCTGGTAAACAGAGACACAACATCAAAACTAATGAGCAAGTCTATAAGAGTGGGACAAAAAGACCTCAAATGCTGAATAAAAACCACAGAATTGGAAATATGGCGTTCGCATTTTCCAACATGGGGACTGTGAATGGACGCTTAATACTTGGCTAAGTTATAAGTAGAAGTGCCCAAATTGCTAACAATAGGCCAAAGAGGAACTTCTTGCTTGTGTACCTTAGGCACACCGTACAATCTCTGCAGGACTGCAGCACCAGGTTGAAGTTTTTTAAGAACACTGTCAGATCTGTCAATATTATAAACAGAGATAAGGGGTATCCTTTAAGTAAGAGTTAGGACCCTGTTTTGTTTGACATTAAGAAACAACTATCTTTGTTTCAGTCATCAAAAGCTGTCAATAGTGTTCGATATTGATGAATCGCTTTCGCCACCATTGCACTGTTGTGTCTTGCACTAGGGGGTAGTTACGTCTGCACACATGCAGTGGAACTACAGTTGGTGTATAAAGGAGCTGCTGTGGCATGTTTGATTTCAGTTCCGGCTAGTTAGTGCGACAGCCTTCTCGCCTGAAGATGGCGGCCAGATGGACTGCCGAAATATTGTGTCCAGATGACAATATGTTACAGCTGGAGACCTGAAAGAGTATCACAAATTACTACACCGTTAAACTTTAAGCAGCCACCCAGTTGTTATGTTTAAAAATAGTGTCTTGTGTCTCTCTTGAAAGCATAGTGCAGCATTCAAGAAAGTTTACTTAGCCTGCAATAATAATGTGAAGCTTATTTTCTGAAGTCCTATTGAATATCTCTTTGTACCTATGTACTCAAGAAGATAAAAAGAGAAATAATAAAGTTAGGTGCTATTCCAGGACATCTGTACAATTATTTTCTGTAGTACTGATAGGCTATAAATGTTAACTTCAGTTGTTGGACCTCACATTTATATTTCATAATTTATATCCAAGAACACAAGTAATTTAGTGAAAATTCCTCAGCAATAATAATGAAAAATTATAAAACTTAACTGAAAAATAGAAACCATATGACACTGCTGACAGAGACTTCGAGAGCTAATTGTAAAGCTATTTTTCACTTTTGCTGTTGGCAGCTGTCCTATATAATACTACTGTTCTGTTCAAAGAGTAAGTGTTCTGTTTACATGTCTGTTGAGTATGTACTGAGTATAGCTGGCACAAGATGTGTGTTGATTCTGAAGGAGGAATTAACCAGCGTGAAACAGGATGTCAGCATGCAAATCATTTATCTCAAACAGTACCGAAGGTAGCTGAAATGCTAACTAAATACTCTTTTCTCAGGAATGGACTGTCATCGTTGATGGGTGTGCTCTACCAGCATAGGCCACAGTGGAAACATTTGAAATCTAAGGAAACTTGCACATGAATGAATTTTCATTCTCCACCCAAGTGTGCACTGACATGAAACTTTCTGGAAGATTGGAACTGTGTGCCAGACCAGGACTAATTCAAGACTATTACCTTTCGCAAGCAAGCACTCCATTGATTGAGCAACCCAAGCACAACTCGCTACCTATCCTCACAGTTTTACTTTCACCAGTACCTCATCTCCTACCTTCCAAACTTCACAGGACTTTAGCGAAACTTGGAGGACTAGTACTCCTGGAAGGAAGGATATTGCAGAGACCTGGCACAGCCACAGAAGGAATTATTTCCAGAATGAATTTCCACTTTGCAGCAGAGTATATGGCGATTTGAAACTTCCTTGCTGATTAAAACAGTATGCCGGACCGGCACTCTAATCAGTGCTCATTCCTCTGCAAAGTGAAAGTTTAGTCTGGAATCAATGTCATGTTCTGGATAAAACATGTCTCTACAAAAGCCTTTATTCCACTAGTGCTAGTCCTGTAAGTTTTGCAGGAGAACTTCTGTGAAGTTTTGAAGGTAGGTGTTGAGGTACTTGCAGAAGTAAAGTTGTGAGGATGGAATGCGAGTTGCACTTGAGCCCATGAAGGGCAAAGATCCTGGGTTCAAGTTGTGGTACAGCACACAGTTTTAATTTGTAATGAAGTTTCTACTCGCACATAGTTTAATGATCACAAACTGTACATCTGAATGTAACCAACTTGCTAATCAAGAATTACACAAAAATCAAAAAAAAATTGTGTGTATTGGCTGGTAGCTTCAGGACCAAGATAGCTCAGATAGGGTCAGGTGGGGTAACTGGAAACGATTTCAAGTAATTAATAATTTTCTAAATTTAAATGAGTATTTTTGCAATTTTAATGTATAAGAGGTTTGAAATATGAACTCTGCTCTTGGATTCATTAATCCATTGAGTCTGACATCATAGTAAGTTTATATTTACTCCATGTGT
Source organism: Schistocerca cancellata (assembly GCF_023864275.1). Lineage (NCBI taxonomy): Eukaryota > Metazoa > Arthropoda > Insecta > Orthoptera > Acrididae > Schistocerca > Schistocerca cancellata. Next base: position 202,666,966 of record NC_064629.1, read on the forward strand.
TCGAATTTACCTCATAAATAAAAACTGCAATCTCAAAGTGTGGACTGGGTATGAATTTGCCAGTAGAGGTAACTGTAAACCAACACTGTTCTTTTCCTGACTGATACCAGTTTTTACAATTCCCCAACCAACATGTAATAAAAATTCCAAAATAAGCAATTTTTGAAAGGAATTTATCAAATAACATTAAAAATGAGGTGGTACTTAACATACTCCTTGTCAGTACACAAACACAAAAATGTGTGTCTAAGTTTTTTTTTTCTTTTCGGTTTTAACAGGGCCAAACATAAATTTGTCAGAAGGTTGTAGTATGTCAGGTAATGACTCAGCAAGCACACTAAATGAATATTACTTTATACAGCCATTTACATTAAATATAGACTGACATGGCTATCATTCCCATCAAATATCTAAACGATACTTACTGGATAATGGGTGATTTATATGATATTTCTGAATGTGAAAGATAAAAGATGTAGTGAACTACTGATAAAACTTAGGCTCCTCCTTTTACTAATTTGTAGAAGCAGTATGAAGTGTCCCTGGTTAGTTATTACTCAAAGTCCACAAACTTTGAATTGCACCTCTCTTGTATATGATCAATGGTGCCAAATAAGTGTCATCTGCAGCAATGCAGACCAAAACAGTTGTCGATTCCCAACCTGATCCATGCCATTCACTGGCTTGACCTCTTAATGTAGTTAGGTTACTGCCAAACCCAGGCTCATCAGAATTTTAGACAAAGCATGTTTTCCCGTTATCTTTTAGCTCGCATATTTAGTGCAAATCATTCAGTTCACTGAATGAATGTATAAAGTACAAATTGATGTACCATTCTTTGTGAACTTCTGAAGGTCTTCAGCTTTCTTCAAAGAAAGACAGAGATTTAATTTCGTAAAGACCTGATACCAGTCCTCACCAAGACAGCACTTTCAAATGGATTTTTCAGTGAACTCTGTTTAACATATTGTTATATCAACGACTTAAGTCCCTCTCTGTCACATGAATGTTCCATTTCTGTATGAGCAGTTAAACAATTGGCCAGCCAGTACTCACCTGACCACAAGTCCTGTTCATCCTGCCATCCACCTTCACTAATCCCTATTTTACCCTACTTCAAAATATCCATTTCCTTTTTTATATTTTGCACACTGATTGTCTGGTTAAGACAACATTCCACACTCCATCCCATAGAATGTCAGTTTTGCTTGTCCTGATGACATCCTTCCGAGTAGTCCCTTGCCAGAGATCCGAACAGGGAACTATTTTACATCCAGAATATTTTACCGAAGAGGATTTAACCATACAGCAATGCCACATGTCTCCAGGAAAGATTCCAGCTATATTTTCCCCTTGCTTTCAGCTGTTCACAGTACCAGCACAGCTAGGCCATGTTGGTTGAATTTATACAGCCAGATCAGTCTATCAGCCAAACTGTTGGCTCTGAAGCTACTGATAAGGCCACTACCTCATCAGGGATCACACATTTGTCTGTCCTCTCAGCAGCTACTACTCTGTTGCAGTTGCTCCTATCTTATAGCTATCATTGAGGTACACAAGCCATCCCACCATGGCAAAGTCCAAGATATGTAAGGAAATGAATGGTTCAGTCATGCCTAGAAATTAGGGTGCAAAAGGTATGCTACTATCACCCTACTTTTTTTTTTTTTTTTTGGCAATGTGTGGCATGGAGATATTTGTTGGTGAGAGCAAAATTATACAAAAATAGGCATTTCTTACAGGGAGAACAGTTGCTCTTGAAATCGTATGTAGAACAGCCACAAGTCACAATTAATATTCTTTATTGACTGATTTCACTCAATTTAACAAGTGTATTGTCATAAAGTGGAATTTACAGCTCGAAGTAGTTGGCTGATTAATATGACATTGGCAATGAAATCAGTCAACTACTTTGAACTGTAAATTCCACAGTTTCTGAGACTGTTCTTGTTAAACTGAGTGACTTCAGGCAAAGAGTATTCATCACAACTTGTGGCTGTCATACAAACTTAATTAGCAACATTAACGTCTTTGGTAGAACTTGGGAACTTCTAGCTGAGGAGACAAGGAATGTTTACAATTGGGCAGTATGCATTAAATTGACAATGAACATAACAACATATAGCATGAACTTCAGCTTAAAGATGAAAAGCCGTTGTCACAATACACAAAAAACACAGTTCTTACAGATGAATATTTATTGACAAGGAAGAAGCAAAGACACAAGCAAAGAAAATGTCATGCCCTTAGAAGTCCACTAATCAGTGTGTAACAGCTATTGCGCCTTATGGTGATATACTACTACTATGTATATTAAATTATTATACATAGCAATTTTTTCTGAGGATCAGATGTATGTAACAAACATAATTTTGTAACTATAAAATTGGGCCATAACAGTAATAGTTAAAAATAGTGTGGGTATCCTTACTGAACCTCACTAATACATGAAGAGAAACATAATATGTGCATCAATTTGTTATATACATGATCAGAGAATAAAGGCCAGTTTGTAATCATATTTAACAAGGAAAAACAAATGAAAACTCTAAAAAGTATTTTCTATGATGGTCTAAAACTTAGTAATTTTCTCAATGAGATGAAAGAGTGACTAACATACATTTATGTTAAAATGCAGTCAAATAATACATACTATTCAAAGATCACTTAGAGAACTCAGAGTAGGGCTAAATAAAAAATAATGCATAAATAAAGTAATAATTAAAACACCCGTGTCACATTCTATGCTGTTTTTACAAAACAATGACCCCAGATCTTCACCATCTAACAGTTGCACATCTCACCCACCCTGAGGGGATGTTGACCCAGTTATTCAGATAATCAGAAGGGAAGATGTGGAGATTTAACAGAGGTACGGCATGGTCATTTTCCCAACATCTGCAAGTGTGTTCAGTGTGTATGGAGATATAATTATTCTTCACTGACTTAAGTATTTCGAAGTATACAAGACAATGGCCTCCAGGGACCTCATGCTCCATCTGGCCACTGATTTAGGTTTTCCTAAATCACTTCAGATAAATGTTGGGATGGTTCATTCACCAAGGCCATGGCAGACTGCCTGTCCTACCTCATCACAAACATGCATTTACATTTGTGTGTCTATAAATATGACACGTTTTTCCTTGTATTAAACTGAGAAATCTAATAAAATGAGCATTGGACAAATAAATTATTATGCTACTGGTTGAAGCTCTGATTGTTAGATCCCTTAATTGTATAAGAACACTAATGGCATCAAGGGCTTTTCTGTTGCACACTGTTGTTGGTAACAGTTCACACAATGAATCATGAGAAATTAACATGAAGAATCTTGAGTGAGATGCAGCTAGCAAATGAGATTCTCGTTTATTATTTCCTAAATAAAGATAGCTGTTATTTTGTTAACTAAGGTTTGAATTTAAACATGTTGATGGAATTATTGGTAAAATCAGAAAGACATATAAGAAGGTTACCCTACTGCAATGATGAACACACATCTCACGCTACACTGAACATCAATCTATTATGGCAATCTTATTTTTGTGCTTCCCTAAGTCACAACCAAATTGTCACATTCCAGTGGATCCTAGGCTTAAGGGTTTGTTACAGGTCAGTCTTACTTGGCACAAAGGAAATACAAAAATCAGTAAGAAACCTTAAAATTCATAGTAACCAGATTAGTTAGGTTAGTGTTGTTGTTTTAACGTCCCGTCGACAACGAGGTCATTAGAGACGGAGCGCAAGCTCGGGTTAGGGAAGGATGGGGAAGGAAATTGGCCGTGCCCTTTCAAAGGAACCATCCCGGCATTTGCCTGAAACGATTTATGGGAAATCATGGAAAACCAAAATCAGGATGGCTGGAGACGGGATTGAACCGTCGTCCTCCCGAATGCGAGTCCAGTGTGTAACCAGATTAGTAAAAAGTATTCTGCCCCTATCAATATAAAAAAAAGTAATCAGTATAACATAATGTACTGTATTTATTATTATTTTAACATATTTTACAGGTCATCTGATTGTATTGGACAGAAGATATGTCAGAATCTTCTGCCAAAAGAAATCATTAGATCACTCAATTGGCTACGGCCAACATCAATGGATTGCCAACATTCACACACAACACAAGAGCTGCCGACACCATAAACACACTTGCGGCCCCTTAACAGGTAGGTAGACCAGAAAATTTAAAAAAGGAAATGGATATGTGGAATTTAAGTATTGTGGGAATTACTGCAGTCTCATGGCAGGATGAACAGGACTTCTGGCAAGGTGCGTACAGGATTATAAACAGAAAATCAAATAGAGGTGATGAAGTACCAGAGACAAAATACAGGAAACCGAAGGTTATCTACAAATTGTAAAAAACTGATTGCAGTTGTAAGAGATAAATTTTCATCCAATAAGTTGCAATTCCAGCCATTCTCTCTGACCTGTGATGTAACCGTGTTGTGAGACAACATGGTAGTGGGGTGTTTTCGAGTCAGCTCATGTTCATAGATTGTGTGCTGTTGTATTTGTTGGACTCTTGTGTTCAACATTTATGTTTTGAAGTTGTTTCCTAGTTATGTTAGTGAGTCATTTGACATTGTGAGCTGAGTGTCAGGTTGTTACTGGAAGCGTTTGTGTCAGTGAGTGATTTTGATTTTGCATAATGTGACTGATGGACACCATTTGTATTTGAAATTCTCTTTTTCTGGTACTCATGGATAGGGCCTATGATGAGTAGATCATTGCTTGTTGTAATGGGAAAAGATTTTTTTGTGTGTGTGTGTGTGTGTGTGTGTGTGTGTGTGTGTGTGTGTGTGTAAAAAGGGACGGGGGGGGGGGGGGGGGGGGGAGGTGGGCAGCAGCCTAGATTTATGTGATGGCAGCTTTAGGTCATAAGTATGTTTTGTAATTCGTTTTTTTATTGTAATATATGCAGTATGTGTGTCTTGTTTATAATTATTTTTGTACATCAAAATTGGTGATGATGCAAGTTTTCATGAATTTCAGCATTTTTCTTGTTAACATTTGGTAACTGTGTTGGTAGGTATGACAGCTATTGGCTCACCATTATTGGTTATGTTATGTGTCTTATTAGCTATATGAGTGGGTTTTGGTTTGTTGTACTATGGACTGTTTTAGACAGACATGGTAAGCAAAGGCTTCGATCATTGATTTTATGATCTGAATGTTGGTTTTAGGTACTGCGGGCTTTGTTTTAGCTCCCTATGTGCCCAGTGAAATTTACAATACCTTTGGATTTGAGTGGTCTAATTATAATACATTTAGTTTGCCCCAGTCCAAAAACCCCTACTTTCCGTGGTTGTCCCATTAGTTTCATTCTATTGCTGGAGTTAAATATTTCATGTGTTATTTATCACTGTTCAAGGATGTCATGAGTGCCGTAATGGTCACCATATTGTGTATGCCTAAAACAGGGTGTCTGCCATATTGAATAAATCACAGGTCAAAGCAAATGAGTAGACTCACAGCTTTTGGTTTTGTCAAGTTAAAGGAGATTAAAGGCAAGCAGTAGTCAAGAAGGGAGTGAGACAGCTTTAGCCCATTCCTGATGATATTCAATCTCTATACTGAGTAAGCAGTATAGGAAGCTACAGAAAACTGGAGTAGGAATTAAAGATCAGGGAAAAGAAACAAAAACTTTGAGGTTTGCCAGTGACATTGTATTTCTGTCAGAGAGAGCAAATGACTTTGAAGAGCAGCCGAATGGAATGGACAGTGTCCTGGAAAGAGGATATAAGATGAACATCAGCAAAAATAAAATGAGTAATGGAATGATGCTGAGGGCGTTAGATAAGGAAACAAGACACCAAAAGAAATACATGGGTTTGACTATTTGGGAAGTAAAATAACTGATGATGGCCAATGAAGGTAGTATACAAAATATAGACTGGCAGCAGCAAGAGAAGCCTTCCTAAAGAAGACAAGTTTGTTAACATCAAATAATTTAAGTGTTACGTAGTTTTTTTCTGAAGGTATTTGTCTTGAGTGTAGCTTTGCAGTTTGTTAGTTTCATGTTCCCTGGATCATTTGCATAACAAATGATAATGATGTGGAAGGAGTCTTTTTACGTTCAAACAACAAATTCCTGCCAACTACTTTTTAATATAAAGACGTGAGTTACTAGTTCCTGCCCACCCACCTTTCACACATTACAGTAACAGAAAGTACAGAATAGGAAGGGTTGTCAAGGAGAAACTCTTTTAGTTTGTGTTCAAATTTTACTTTGCTATCTGCAGACCTTTTATGCCACCAGACACGTTATCAAAATTTTTTGTTGCAGCATTGTGCACCCCTATTTGTGCTAAAGACAAACTTGACATGGAATAATGAAAGTCTTTCTCTACCTGGTACTGTAACCACATACATCATTGTTCCTTTTGAACTATAGTGGATTATTTGCAACAAACTTCATGAAGGAAGGAATAAATATACTGTGAATCAGTAGTCATAATGCTCCTTAAACAGATGTCTACAAGATGATCATGGGTGAGCACCACTTATTATCCATACTGCACAATTTTAAGCAATGAAGAATTACTTTTTTAAAGATGAGTTACTCCCGTATATTTTTCCATATATTACTGAATAAAAATGTGCAAAATAAGTCAACTTACTGATTTGTCTCTCCACAATTTGCAAGATTCCAAGTGCAAATGTGACTGAATTAAGTTGTTTTAGGGGTTCCAAAATGTGTGTGTGTGTGTGTGTGTGTGTGTGTGTGTGTGTGTGTGTGTGTGTGTCCAAACTATATATTATTTCTTCCCCACGTGTTACTCGTAGATGTGCAGAAGACATTTTTACCAATACTTTTAAGGACATTATTTACTATTTCTTCTCTCTCTCTCTCTCTCTCTCTGTCTGTGTCTTGTGTGTGTGTGTGTGTGGGGGGGGGGGGGGGGGGGGGGGGGTTCACGCGTGGGCTTCTATTAATTGCAGTAGTACTGCCATGTGCAAAAAGAACTAACTCTGCTTGTTGTACGCTAGGCAGAAGATAATTTAAATATACGAGAAACAATAGTAGAGCTAATATTGAACCTTGGGCAATCCTGTTCGTGGCTCTGGGTAAACAGAAGCATTCCATTCCACCTGTCTGCTTTAACCCGTGACATAATGGTTTTGTGGTGTGAGATGCCACTATGGTGTGGTGTTTTTGGATTGGTTGTGTTTTTAGATGTCATGTCATATTTGATGGTGCCCTATGGTGATGGGTGTGGACGTGCCGAGTGACGTGTGGTATTGGTTCACTTGAGTTTTGGTTGTCCTCAAGCTAACATGGCTTTTATTGGTAAGTACTTTTTGTTTCGATTTTATCCTATAGTAATAGTGATGTTTTGTCTGCTGTATATTTATGGCAGGTCGACAGTGTCTTAATTCATGTTGTGAATATGGGGTACTTGGATTTTTTTGAATTTTCGGGCGAACTCCAATTTATCTACAAGAATATTGTGATTCTTCTTGTAAAATTTGGTGAGTGAACATGTAAACGGCATTCTCAACAGAACAACTCTTCTGAAACAAACATTATGGAACTGATACACCAGCAAGAAGCAGTTCAGACAAAAAGAGAAGAGAACAGAAAAGAAGCCCCTGAAATCGGATGCTACAGAAGAAAGCTGAAGATTAGATTGTGTAGATTGGGGAACTAATGAAATACTGACTAGAATTGGAGAGAAAAGAAATTTGCGGCACAACTTTACTAAATGATGGCATCAGCTGACAGGACACATTCTGAGACATCCAGAAATCATCAATTTAGTACTGGAGGGAAGTGTGGAGGACAAAAACTGTACACTAAGTCCAAGATAGGAGTACAATAAGAAGATTGAAATGGATCAAGATTGCAGTAGTGTTTTTGAAGACGTCGAGCTTGCACAGGATAGAGAGCGTAAAGGACTATCAAACCACTTTTCAGACCGAAAAAGGTACAAGTTTGCATTCTTCAACATGGTATGGATGTGAACTGTAGGCTTTGCTACCAGTCAAATTTATCACAATCAGATTTCCTGCTTTCAGATTCGTTGGCTTTTCCAACTCTCAACCAACTGTCACCTAACCTAATCTAGACCTTGGGCTGCACTACAGATCAGGGTCACCACAATCAAGATTTTTTTCTTTTGGGTGGGTGGTATACAGCTTTAGCCCTGGGGAAGAAAAAGAAAAAGTTTAGGTGACATGACAGTTCCAACTGGTTCTATTAAAAATATTCCAACAATTCCAACATAAATACACAATGAAAATTTAACGATTGTTCTAAACGCAGGACACAGAAACACTTTGAATTCATAAAATCCTTGTTTTTGAGGTACACATATGAATAAATTTGTCTATTACTTCACTTAAGGGATTCAATGAACTGCACATACACACTGAACAAAAGCACACAGGCTATAACTTTCATGGAGCAGATTACATTGTTTTGTTTCATTATACTTTAAATATACAACTGTGAGTGTTGTGAGGATGTGAAAGGAAAACTCATTGGTTACCACTGTTAGCATTCAACCGCGATTCTTATACATATATTTTAACAAAGCGTTTCAAGAGACAATGCTCTTATCACCAGGTTGTAAAGTCTATGTCATGAAATTAAACGGACTAAAAAGACAAAATACCATCACAAATAGTTGGGAAGTCCATAGAGTAAAACAGAATTAAAAGTATATTGGACTGTGGGTCCTCGTCTTACATTGAAGTTGTTGACAAGTCAATGGCCGTCCCATAGCTACCAGATATGCTGTCGCACTGCGCCGGCTTGGGAGCTGTTTTGGACTGACGTGCCTAGGTGTTGTGGCGTGGTTACAGCCGTGTGCTTGACGGTAACGCTATGCTATTGGGCGCCTGATTTCCTTATTGCATTGGTCTGCCATCGTTAGCCTCTTGCAACTCCGTCAGTGACATGCTACAAGTTTAAAATCGCATACCTGCCCTAAAATAATTCTAAAAGCCCACTAAAAAATCTCATTTCTTTAAAATTATCTTGTGCATTTAGAATATTGATTTGTTTCTTTTCATGGATAGCTATCTCGAATTCCTCTAGTAAATCAAGTTTCCTCCCTTTCTTTCCTACATGCAATATTTCTACGTTGTCTTCTATGCTATTAAGGGGATGGCCTGTTTCATATATATGGTTCGCAACAGCTGATTTGTCATAATTTCCTAACCTGAACGCATCTTTATGTTCTTTATACCGGATCGCGAATGATCTTCCTGTCTGCCCTATATATTTTGCATCACAAGTTCTGCACTGAATCTTATAAACTCCCGATCTTCCAAACTTATTTTTCTTCTCGCCAATATCATGCTTAAGGTTATACCTCACTAGGTTATTAGTCTGAAAAGCTATTTTGACATCGTATGGCTTAAAAATATTTGCTATCTTTTGTGAGACTTTTCCGTAGTATGGCATCGTGATAATTTTCACTTTCTCTCCATCAGGTTTATTCTTTTTGCGCTTATTACTTTTCTGTAACAGTTTTTTAACCATATCTCTTCTGTAACCGTTATTCATCGCTATTCTCTTAATGGTATTAATTTCAGTCTCCCTATCTTTTTCACTCATAGGTATATTGACTGCCCTATGCCGAGACTATGGAAAGCAGCTTCTTTATAAGCCTGCGGATGGCATGAATCATTCGGATCATGGCATCAGTCGTAGTTTGTTTTCTATAAACGGAGAACGCATGTTTGTTGCCCTGCTTTTTTATATTCAGGTCCAGGAACTGTAAACAATTGTCAGTTTCATACTCCATGGTAAATTCTATTTTATTATGTGCGTTGTTGAACTTTTTACTATTTCCTCAATGTCCTCACGGGACATAAAGTTCTAAATTCTGACGATAACATTATGGATAAAATTGTTTATTACAAACGTTATGTAAACGACACTCTGTTACTTGTCGACAATAGCATGAAAATCATTTCAATGAAAAAAAATATTTTCTTCGCGTTAAATATGTTAGGAAGGCTCTTCTGGGAGTATTTATCTGGTGTGTAGGTTCATATAAAACTAACATGTGGACAATACACAGTTCAGACAAAAGGAGAATTGAAATGAGGTGCTGCACAAAACTACCGAAGAGCATATGGGTGGATTGGACAAATAGTAAGTACACAATAGAAATAGAGGGGGGAAAACAACTTGACTAAAAGAACTGATTGGTATGATATATGATACTTCCTGAGGACAGGAGGAATTTTTTTTTCTTCTCCTTGGAGGGGGGGGGGGGGGGAAAGTAAAATTTTAGATGGTGACTAATACTTGACTACACTAAGCAGGCGTTAAGGCTGATGTAGGTTGCAACTATTACGTAGGAGTGAAGAGCCTTCCACAGATATGGTACTGCAAGAAAAATTGGACAGAGCATTGAAAGACCTACGTTGAAACTGGTCCCTGGAGTAGATGATATTCCCACAGAACTACTGATATCTCTGGGAGAAGCAGCCATGACAATACTATTCTAGCTGATGTGCAGGATGTATGAGGGAGGTGAAATACCTTCAAACTTCAAGAAGAATATAATAATTCCAATTCCAAACAATGAAGGTGCTGACAGATGTGAATATTATAGAACTATGAATTCTTTACAGAAGAATGGAAAAAAAACTAGTAGAGACTGACCTTGGGGAAGATCAGTTTGAATTCCTCATAAATGCAGGAACACGTGAGGTGATACATTAAGGACAGCCAAACCTAATTTTATAGCATTCGTAGACAGAGTAAGCTTTTGGCAATGTTGACTGGAATACTCTTTGTGAAATTACAAAGGTCGCAGGATTAAAATAAAAGGAGCGAAAGGCTATTTATAAACGTGTACAGAAGACTTGCAGCAGTTACAAGAGTTGAAGGGAAGCAATAGATGAGAAGGGAGTGAGTGTTTTACACAATTCCCGACGTCAGCGTCTTGAAAGGAGGATAACAGTAACAGTGCACTAAACGTAGCGCGAGTGTTTTGTTATTTGGGCAGCAAAATAACTGATGATAGCCGAAGGAGATATGATATAAAATGCAGACTGCCAATGGGCAGAAAAAGATATACTGAAATGATAAACATGTTAACATTTAGTACGTATTTAAGAGTTACAAAGACTTTTCTGAACGTATATGTATGGAGTGAAGCGCTCTGTCGAAGTGAAATGTGGACGATAAACAGTTCGGACAAGAAGAGAACAGAAGTTTGTGATTATTCGGCGATGAAGAGATCCTACTCCCGAAAAATCATTAATTTCATAACTTATCATTATGATCTTACCTTCAATACCGAATTTGTATCCCCCGTACTGTCAGGCATAATAACAGCAGCAGCAATGCATACTAACTGAAACACTGCACCGAAATATAGCCCATATCTAATCACAGAATCTACAATATCTTCTGTCATGACGCTCTGTTTCCTTCGTTTACGCTACTTACGTAATGCGCAACGGGTTATTTGTACTGGCGAAATACTCTAGGAACGCACCGTACTACGATGAGCAACTTAACACTGCAACTGCCGATTTAAAGAAAAACAAACACGCGTCAATTCTGTCAAACACAATCGGCAAGTTACTAACAACTCAAAGACACTAGATACAGGACATACCACTTAGTAGCTTTGGTCGAAGGTACTGCGTAAACTCAAAGAGGCAGTATTCTTTACATCTTTGCACAAACTAAGGAACGAATTCTGTTTTCATGGCAGAAGAGTCTCCGCTTACGCACGACACTGGCACTAATTTACCATCATCATTCTTAGATTTTACCACACATTTTTATTTGTTATTTATTTAATACCCATCTTTTGGCTCATAGGAGCAGTTAATGATATAATTTTGTGTAAATACAAACATATAAGAACAAATACATATAACGGCCGGTTAAGTCCTGTTCTTGGAATAGCACGGAAAATACACTGTACCGATTCAGAATAACTCTTTATGGGAGTATAAACTCAAGATAACTTAACCCACGGGGATGAAACACTTAACGTATATCTACACGATGCCCCTTTCTTCGTACAAAATCGCAGAAGCATGGGAATAAAAGGGCATGCACAAAAACTTGCGGAAGGAAAGTGTGTACGCACGGGCGTTCTCGTATCCACACGCTGCCTCATTGCGTAAGCAGTCTGCTACGAATCTTCTTCTTTGCTTGGGAGCGTGTGCTGAGTTTATTGTGGTGTAACATGACAAAAAAAAAAGAAAACGCAAAAGCGCCTGTGAGTACATAAACGTATAAACAACAGATGAATGAGAAATACAAATTGATGACAACGTTTTGTCTGCAAATTTCAGAAAGAGGTCACGACGTAATTTTGGAGTTTCTGCTTGGGAAGATGCAACGAGAAGGCTGACAATCAAATTTTGTTACCTGGTAACTGGCGATTTACGTACTCGTTTGAATTATTTAGTCCTTATTTTAAGCCAATCATTTCAGTTCTACCAAATTTGTAACTCGCAGTGTGGAATAATTGTAATTTATTATTTGATTGTACCATAGCTCTTTTCACTGTATGACATGCCTAAGCTTGAAATTATTAGCATATTTTGTTCCTATACAACGTTACAATTTGTACCTGTTAGCATCTGTAAGTACTGCTCTCATGTACAATTACGACTTATCGTTACAGTTCTCGCGAGTACTGGATTAATGGAACATTAATAAATAAAAGTGATCATTCCTGAAACTGAGAAATAGGAAGGTTCTTAACGTTATGTGAAGGTTAATTTTGTTTCAATGTATCATTTCTATATAATCATGAAATATGATATATAGATTAGCTTAAAAGGATTCGACAAATATTGGAATTTTATAGATGCCAGAATTCACTAGAACGGAGGTTGTGTTTCACATTTCGTATTTTTTTGCATCATCAGTGCGCTCCATTTCCATTTTTAGTAGTTTGTTGAGGAGCTACACATTCCTCATCACTTCTTTTGTTCAAATGCTAGGCTCTTCAGTTGTTGTGCTTTAAGTCGCCATATCGCGAATATTCGTCTGCAGCTTTCATATGCTATTTTCATAAATTTTAGGTTATTCTTCTCAGTTTTCCTACTTCGAAACTTACGGAATCTTATTGTTTGCAGAAATATGATCGGAGACAATCTAATACGTGACACTCAGGGCAACACAACTCGAATTTTTATTCAAATTATCTTCAGAAGCTGTATGAGACATGGCTTTTTCTGTGTCTGTAATCATCTATAAACTTGTGCGTGCTTACCGTGTCAACAGACATTATTGCACATAAATCGCCTTACAGGATAACCTCAACACACTATATACTACACCACTGTCTGCTAAAAAGCGCAAAGATTTCCCACGAAGAGGGTAGCAATGCGTCTAATGCATGGTCTCCATTTCCAGAAAATTATGCATGCACAAATGTGCATGCATAGTTGCGGTACTGGAAAGTTATGCTCATGCGCGAAGTTGAAGACAAAATAGGCATTATATGGACGCACCTTTATAGGGACTGCCAGCAACATGACCTTGTTTCGCTGACAGGCCACTTGGGGTGCTGCAAGTTTATCGATCCATAATCATCTTGTTTTTGATACTGAGCGTAGTAAATGCGTGTATATTTGTTTTTGCTCAATATGAAACAGAAGTTGGCTTCGTCGCAGAGTTTTGTGTAGACTTAATATTTGTTACTACTTAAGTGTATTGCTTTTATTCTTTTCTTTTTTTGCATCCATTTTCAATACAATCCTCGAGTTTAATGGAGAGCTTCATATAAGCAGCTTTTGACAGAACTAATATTCAACTATATTACATCTTGTCATGAATGACTATTTTGGTTGTGAATGGTATTGCTTCTCACTACTGAGTGCCTTGCATTTCACAGTGATATTCAAAGTACAAATGTAGATGTAGATGAGTATGCTTAGCGACTGGAGCACTCTTCTTTGCAAATACTAAAAATGCAACAGTAGGTACACAGGTGTGGTTTATTACCATCCTCTTATTTCAATGAAATTTTTGAAGGCCTCCATTAAATATCAGAAAGTATGAAAACCGGATGTGAAAGAAAATAATGTACAAAACAAGCAATATACCCACAATGCTTTTAAATCAAGCTGTTCACTCACAGATTTGTAAGCAGTATCAAGAGTCCACAGAATACCAAAATCAACGCCTGTAAACAAAAACAAAAACAGAATAATTTACCCCATCCAATACTGTATCCCGGATGTCAGTAAGACTGAACCAAAATACCAGAAATGTAATGGATGATTATAATTAAACTGATAGTGTTTCAAGTGCTACAGTGTGGGCTGTATACATCACAGGATAATGAAATATCATGGGCATGTTCATTAATCAGTGTGCTCATGGACTATGCTGAAAAAAAAATAGCCCCACTTTCTGACACCAGGTGAAAATATGGTACTGTAAACAATCAGAAAGTGGTGTGGGTGCAGGAAAAGGAGAGGAACGATGAAACACGTTTTTTAGGATATGGTCACAAGCTAAAACATGTGTTCAATATGGTCTCACTATTCAGCAACATGATGCATCTGTAACACAGAATGGTGACAGTTGCTCACAGCATATCCAGTGATTTATCTTTGTATGCTATCCTTCAGATCCACATACATCCCTAATAGACATGAACTTTCAGATGTCCCACAACAAGAAGTCACATGGATTTAGGTCAGGGGATCTGGACAGCAAAAATTTTGAAATTTTCTGGAGATGATGTGGTCGTTTATTAAAACAAATTCTTCACCTTTTGATGTACATGTGGCGTCGCTCCATCTTGCATGAAAATAGTGGTGTTGTGTTCTTGCTCATTTGGAATCATTTGTTGCGCCAGGCAGTCCTTATAATGTCCATCTAACAGGACAGTGAGGTGCCATCTCCTCGAAGAAAAATGGACTGAGAATAAAGGATCTCGTGAAACCACAGTAGACAGTCCTATAAGCTGAATACAGTGGATGTTCCTGCACAACAAGTGGTGGAGTAGAATCCCATATGCAACAGTTCTGTGCATTCATGGCACTGTGCAGAGGAAAATGTGACTCATCCCTCCAAATAATGTTTCCTGGCCACATGTTATCCATTTCCATGCATGCCAAGAAACGAAGGGCAAAGGCATATCTTAGGAGCTTCATTTGGTGCACATTCTGAACCTTGTAGGAATACCAGTGTAAAATGCAGCTCAAAATCCTTTGAGCTGTTGACCAGAGGAAAAACAGTCGTTCCAGCACTGGCTGCAGAATTTGAGGCATGTTCTGCACGGTCAGTCAATCCATACGAAGTGGTCCAGTGATGGTTGCTTGACCATTTTTAAATATTTTAATTAGTGATTGCTCTATATTTGAGAATTTCAAAATACCTTTTTAAAATAATTTATCTTCCACCTTTACTGAATGGCGGTCATTTTTATTTGTAGGTGGGGGACGATTTTTCAGTCTGGAGACATTAGTGAAAATTTGAATATCTCTGCACTGGGTTAAGTTACAACATTGCAATTGACATGATTGGTTTTAGTAGCGTCTTTACACAAAATACCCTAAACTCAAAAATAATCATTCAAAATTACCTCCACAGTTTGGTATCTAAATTTTCAAAAATCTACTTTTTAGGCCCAAAAATAACAAACAAGAGTGATTTATGAAAGTATATTTATTCCTGTAGTTGTATATCATATACTACTAGCCTCATATAGAGCAAGAACACTCATGTTTCCTTAATTTTTTATGTATACTGTATGAAATTTGAAAATTTTCATTTTTTATAAAGTTTGGGGTTAGTTATTTCAGGTGGTACTGAATATAAAAATATAATTTTAGCACAGTTTGTACACCTATATGATAGCAACGTACTGTAAAAATTTCAACATTGATATCTGACTGTGAACAAAGATATGAATTTTTGAAAATGAGGAGATAATTCACATTACTCTACAACTGATCTTATGGCTGTTGCCTATTCTTGTGTGATATTGGCGAGATATAATCAGTTATTATTGAAGTAAGTTACTGAATTATATACAAAAAGTGCAAACATCACTGAAATTAACATTTATATTATTTTGACATACTTAAAATAAACATTTTCAATTAACAACCTTTGATATGTGACTGTTCTTAAACCTGGTGGTGAATGTTTAGAACACTTTATTTCTTCAGACAGCTTCTGTGATATAGAATAAGACCTCCCAGTTGCTGTGGTAAGTACAAGCACTGAAAGTTTCCTTAAAACATTTTTCATTGGTATCCAAACTTTGTCAGTAGTAGATTTCTTGAATGATGTTCTTGGGCCAGCAGGGTGGTAAAAATGTACAGAAACATCATTGTTTTTCAAACTTATTCTTTCAAGTTCTGCAAGCCACCACTGTCCATCATACACACATGCCACCATATCATTCAGTGTTAAAGACAGAGATGGTTGTTGTTGTTATCATCATTTCATTGTCATCGACAAGCAAGCCACCAAAGTGACTACAAATAAAAATACTTGCACCAGGTAGCCAAAAGCCCTGAAAGAGGACTCCCAGCCAAAATATAACATATGCTCATACCATTTCTGTAGCAACATTGTCCAGGGTCTCCCATAGTAATAACAAACCAAAGCATTCGTTGGTTTGTCTCGCCTTCCCCCTAACGGCTGAAGGACGTTTGGCACTTTCGAGGAATCCATGTTGAGACCTTGCACTGCTGCAGGAGACCGATCACTTGCGACAATCAGGCCTCTTGTTATAGTCCAAAGATCCAAGACTGAACTTCCAGTTCTGTGATATTCTGGATAGGTCTTCTAAATTTAATTGTAATTGTAGTTACAGATTGCAGTTACGCCATTTTGTGTTACAGTTTCTCATGGGGGGGGGGGCTACTGTCAGGAGTAGTTTCGGATAGGGTTCAGAAGATGTTCGATAGTGGGTCCATCACTATAATGCTTGCAATATTGTTTGGGGTGTATTCACTTTTGGACATTAACCCAGACTTAACAAGAAGGGTACCCCCAGAACAATATTCTGGGCATGATACTGGTAGATCTACTTTCGGACAACTTCTGAATCCTAATCTGAACCTGCTCCATACAGTGACAACCGCTACAAGAAATTGAGATAAAAATCAGCGTAACAGCAATCCATGGACTGTAAGTACAACCAGATTTAGAAGCCATGAACAGAAGATCAGGTGACTAGTAGTGCTGCCATCATGGAACTGTAGAGTGTAAAATGAGGCCTGATAACCGAAACATATCAGTCTTTTGTGGTAGTGGAAAATGCCAGCATGGATTCGTTCAAAACACTTGACATCCCTGAGCCATTAGGGAGGAAGCTAAGACCAACCGACGAACGCTTTCGTTTGCAGTTATTATATGAGAACCTGGACAATGTTGCTACTCATATTGGTAACATAGATTATGCTCCTTATCAAGAAGAATTTAAAAGTGCTCACATTGTGAGTTAACCAGCATTTCGATCTCATTTAAGTATGGCCGAAGAGTCAGCCTTCAGGAATTGTGAAACGAACCCTATCTTCCAGGACCAGGTGCCACAAAGAGCGCAGATTCACCACACGATGGGGAAACTCACAGGCGTCTATTGTCTATTGAGGCCTAAGTGCTGCAGTGTGCGAGTGAGACAGACGAGAACCTACATCATACGGGAACCCAGTAGATGGCGTTTGTGGCGAGGGAGGCGTAGCAGTGTTAAATATGGCGGACCTAAGATCGGCCATAAAGGGAAACACTTATGAAAACTATTTAATTCTGTAGTAGTGCAGGGAATGAAGCCACAGTAATTTTAATCTACCATCCTTCATAAAATTTCATGGTGACCCCAATAAAACTTGAATATTTATCACATCTATAATAGTTTAGGATTTTCTGTTAAAGTGAAGTTAACAAGTTTTGTAACAAAGACCTAATGCTAAAATCTGAACGATTTGGTCGATCTTAACGATCGACATTTCATGTAGAAGCACATCATTAAAATGACAAATGTTGTAAATATCAACTCTAACTTTATTTGTTTACAAATATAGTAAATTTAAATTATCAGTATTTTCAGTTAAACATCAGATCATCATTTCCTCCACACAAAACACATTGAACGATGACAGCATGAGGTAATAGAATATTTGTTGTAAAGTTTAGTGAATATTAGTTATTTTGTTCTTTATTTATTAGAAAGCACGTTGGTGCAAGGCTACTGACCATGACATCCAAAGCTAAGAAGGAAATTGTATTGGTTTAATTAGATGAATTTAACGTTTATTATGTAATGGATATTATTGTTACTTAATTTAGAACGTGAAAGTGGTCAAGCTTTGATTATTTAAATATGTTGAAATGTAAAATAATGTAGAATAAGCTGTAACCAATCAGATGGACGGCTTCAGGAAAGGGAACTGCACTAGTCAGTTGAGCAAGTATGTTCGGCACGCGGGAAACGCGGCCGGTGACAAGCAGAGAGACAGTGCTGGTGGAGATGCGAAAGCGGACAGTTCGGCTGGAGACACCAAAGCAGACGGACGGTCTTTAGGCAGCTAGGAAGTGAAACGACTTAGAAAATTTCGCGTTGTGTGATATTGAGCGGCTTAGTCTCTGAGCAGTGAGCAGCCGCGCGCCTGGCGTGAACTCTAACTATTCGCGTAGATAACTTGTATTGCGTGATGAGATTGTGAATGATCGAACTGTGTCAAATGGATATGCGCTCGAGAGTAACAGTAAATCTAAATACGACCACTTTCACTATTCGTTTGCTCTCTGTTATAAACATTATTCTAACCAAATCGCAACTGTGTGGCCTACATCATTTATGGGTCATTAATTTAGTTCCCGATATTATTATTACTGTTTTTATATGTTATTTTAACTTTGTATTTCACAAACTTGGCATCAGCCAGAAAATTTAATCATAGCGTCACAAGTGTCTAATTTAGGGCATGTAATGCGACGTGTGTGGTTCAACCCCTAGACGAGTTTGAGCCAAAACATTTCGATGAAGGGGAACCGCATGTGAGCCTGAATATCTGTGAATGTTAGCTCGCAATGTTCTCTACAGAACCATTTTGTGACAACATTATGGTGCATAAAATCTACGATCAAGTGGACTGCCAGGAGCAGATAGAGAAGGTACAGTCTGTAATGTTAAAGAAGGAGTTGTGTAGGTCATTTAACTATTATCTACATAGTAAATTTCCCAAATTCATCTCTGTGAGATACAGTGTCAAAGTGAGGTTACCATTTCTCCTATGTGGGAATGACAGATTACAGCGTGAGGAATACTCGAAAAAATCCGTATGGTAAGGTAGCAATGGAAACCATTTTGAAGAAATTAAAAAATCACATGTCTATACTGTACAAAGTGAAATTGGCTTACGCTAAAATGAATGTGCTAATGGAAGAGCTGCTTGGCATATTCCAGCAACTTCATGTAGGTGGCTATTATCTTTTGGATCAGGATATAACACAATATCTTGCTGGAATATTTAGGAGGTGTGCAACTACCTAATATCAAACCTCAACCTATGCATGGAAGGAGACTGCTAGGGAAAAAATCAATGTAACTGTAAACAACGACAAGATCCTTGGAATAGACTGCTTAATGTGGATGACCTCCAACTGTAAAGATATATATCAAATTTATATGGCAAACCACAAGTGAAGGAGTGAACAAAGTTATTGATAACCACCCTAAAGATTTTACATCCTCCTTGGCTAAAGAACATGATATTACCAATTTGGAGACTACAATATACAACTACAGAATGAATTGTGTGATTGATCCTGTGCAGTACTGTTTATGCTAAGGAACAGTATTTTCAATGTGCTCCCCTGTACTTCATACCAATCGTGTCTATGTGGTGCAGATTAACCGATAACATACAGACCATTTGCTGTGTGGTGTTTAGCAGTGTTTTGTAATTTGTCTCCTGGGGCAACAAAAAGTACCTGAAAATTGGATGGTGTGCAGTTAAACCTTCAAGACAATCATGATCAAGAACTAAGAAAGATGATATAAGTATTATACAGAAGTGCTACATTGAAAAAGGAGAAACATATTTCTCGCAATCCAGGATATCATTCACCACAATAATGCCATGTATAGATATTTCTGAACTGGGCCAAATTCCCCAAATAATGTTATTCCACAAGTCATAAGAAAATGAAGCAATTTATCTAACAGACTTAAACCATTCCCCATTATAGAAACTACTCCTGTAAGTACAATAATGTGCTATGTGTATGGGAAAGAATACTGGAAATGGAAGAAGTTGCAACAAAAATATCTGGAGCATACAGCGAAAAATTTTGCAAAAAAGGAGGAATATAAACTTTTACTGGAAAAAAGTAGAATACACTTCAGATGAACAGGCATGGCTTACATATTACTTTAAACAGAAAGTATGGAAAAATCTGGACACAAGTAGATAATATAAGATGTCAGCATTTCTTCTGTTCGGCCCAGGCCGACTGCATAGAGTATGTCTTTATATGACGTTTTGTAATGAATACCTCCAGGTAAACTTCATCTTTACTACAAGCTTGTTTCAGCAAAAGCACTGTTACCAAGCAAACCTGTAGACATTAATATTGTGAGTCTACTTAAGTTTGTAAAAATTGTACATAAAGGCAATTTGTGCACATACTTACATCTTGTTGTAATGGTTACCTATATTGCATCAGTGAGTAAACAATGGACTGTCTATTTCGTGCTAGATCGTTATTATCATGCAAGTTCTGTGTGTATAAAACATTTCTGTGAAATACTTTTGACAGCTGGATTCATTGTTTAGCCTCAGTGATGCTTTATGTTTACAATAAACTTTGCTAGTTAGTGATACTAGTTGCGTTTCATTGCTATTATAATTTTGTTATAATTTGAGTCGATGGTTATCTTTTGTTTTCTGTTTATTCAGCTTTTGAATCTCTTGTTGTTTTCAAAATGTCAGTAACATTTTCTGAATAATTTCATGTTGGTTGGTACAAACAGTGAGGTCATTGGTCCCATTGGATTAGGAAAGGATGTAGAAGGAAATTGGCTGAGCCCTTTCAAAGGAACCATCCCAGCATTTGCATGAAGTGATTTAGGGAAATCACGGAAAACCTACATTGGGATGGCTGGATGTGGGTTTGATCCGTCATTCTCCAAATGCAAGTCTAGTGTCATTTTTATGTTTGAGATCTATTTTTTCCCATAAGCATATTGTTTGGACGATTTTTTATGTGTATATATTTCTCATTTTTCCAAGACTTTCATGGTATGTCCTTTTGGTATTCTGTGTAGAAGCTGTAATGCATTTTCGATATGTTCTGCTTTGTGATTTTGGTATTTGAGACACATGTAGATTGATTGATTGATTACTGTCGCAATTTCTTGTGTGTTCTTTGAATCGAATGCCAATATTTCGCCCTGTTTGATGGTTCTAATGGCTCTAAGCTCTATAGGACTTAACACCTGAGATCATCAATTCCCTAGACTTAGAAGTACTTAAACCTAACTAAGCTAAGGACATCACACACATCCATGCCCAAGGCAGGATTCGAACCAGCGACCATAGCAGCAGTGCGGTTCCGGACTGAAGGGCCTAGAACCGCTCGGCCACAGCGGCCGGCTCGCACTGTTTGACCAATATTCAATTTTGTGCACTTCTTACACAAAATTTTGGATATGTCTGTGTTGGTTAAAATCGGGATTTTGGTTTATACATATAGAATTTTAGGTTTTAGACTGTTGTTTATTTGGAAAGCTAGTTTTATAGTGTTTCGTTTTAGATTTGGTTTCTCTTATTCGATATTTTTCCCAAGTACTCCATCACTATGTCTGTTGCTTCTTGTTTGTTTCTGTTTTAGCTTATTAATTTTATTTCTTTTTGTATGATTTGGTTTTTATATTTTGTGTGTTTTCCATACAATTTGTGAACTGTATTTGGGTTGAATTTAGTTTGTTATCCTATGTACTGGAGTATTGTAAGTTCATTTTGTATTTCTTTGCGTCTGAGTGGTAAACTGATTATTCTGTTGATCACTGAGTTGAAATAGCCATATTTTTGTGATGTTGTGATGTGGGCTGTCTGTAGTAGTTGGTTTTCTGTAAATTTCAAATGCATAATGATTGTTATTGTTGCTGATTTTAAGGTCAAAAAAGCTAATGGTTTTGTTTGTTTCTGTTTCCATTGCAATTCTTTTCATGCAAATTGTTGAGTTCTTGTTGACTTGTCTGGACGTCTTCATCTTTCTCATTTATTAGTCCCAAAGTGTCCTCTGCATAGTTATGGTAATATGCACATATTAGTTTTTTACATAGTGGCCATCTGGAGCTGAAAATTTTCTCTTCTAGTGTGTATTGATCTGGAACTGTGCCAGGAAGAAGGTCCCATCGCCATTCCATTGGCATGTGTGTAAATGTTTTTGTTGAACTCAAAATACTTTTGATTTAGAGTTAGTTTTAGGAGATCTATGACTTTGTAGGTTCCTGTGACATGAATGTTTCTATGTTTTAGAAGTTCTTTTATAATTTTGTTTGATTCCTATGCTGGTATGCTTGTGTACAGTTTGTAATCTCAAAGGAGATATACTTGCTATTTTCTGGTATTTGTGTATCTTTGATGGCTGCTGCTAACGTTGATGAGTTCTTTATTGTGTATCTCTGGTTGCAGGTATATAGCTTGCATAGAAATGTTTAAAAAAATTTTTACTTTTAAGATATGGTGGTCAGTCAGTAGAGTATATAATCAGAGGAACTGGAATTAATTATTTACGTGTCTATAGTTGGACATGTAAAGCTGGTGTACATGAGTTTATGATGATGCAAGCCTTCTTTTCTTGGTCTTTTAGCACTACGTTACAATTTTAATGCATTTCCTTATTTGTATGGTATACTTATTTGTGGGGTTTTGTGGCACTTCTGTAATGTAATTTGAAAAAAAAGTTGTTTCCTCATTAATATATTCATTTTGATTTATAGTAATTATACTGCTACCTTCATCAGATTTTACTGCTATTGCATTTTGTGTTCGTAATTTATGATTAATGCTGTTAAGTGAATTGTATTCTTCTTGTGTTTGTTGTATGTTTTTCTGTTTTGTAATTTCATTTAAGTAATTTTTGCATCTATTAATGTCAGTTCATTTTGTTTTCTTGATGGAGGTTTTGACATATCGAAAGCAACCTCGTAGCTCTCAGTTGTTTAGTGGTTGTGATGTGAAGTTTTGGTTCCTTGTTGTACTTAAGAACTTTGTTAAGCAGGTTTATTTCTTCATCTGTAAATCTGATATTTGATAGATTTTTTATATGTGTATAAAACTGGAAAGGTGACATAATTTCTTGAGGTTGGTCCTCTTTGTGATGTCATGCATGCATTAGCTTATTAAATTTCTTTTCCTGTGTTGTACAATATCTGTCTACAGATGTACCAACATAATTGTGTATTAGTGGTGTTGTATTATTGTTGGTGTAAGTGTGCAACATGCAGTTCTTCATTCAGTTCTACTTTATGATGCAATTTGTTGTTGATTTCTTGTTTCATCCATATTTTAGATATGATATTTCTGATGTGTGTCACTGAATTAGATGTTACTCTTATTTTGATACGTATATATGAGGATATAATTTCGTACTTACTTCATTGTATGTTGCAGCACACACTTTCTATTATTTTAGTCAATTTAATTTTCAAACATAACATAGAATGTTTCCCATAGCTTCATATGATGTTAGTCACAATCTTTTTTTCCGCCAGGCCTGCAGCACAGAATAATCATAATATGACATTTTGTAATGAATAATTCCAGGTAAGCTGCAAATAGTTCAATTAGTAATGCTTCTTTTTTACTACAAGCTTGTTCCAGCTGCAGCGCCATTCTCAAGTAAACCTGTAGATGTTATATTTGGTGAGGCTACTTCAGTTTATAAAAGTTGTACAAGGAGGTCAATTTACATACATACTTACATCTATTTGGAATAGATGCCCGTATTGCATCAGGGAGTAAACTGTCGACTGTCTATTACTTGCTAGATCGTTATAATTGTTGAGTGCTACTTAAGATAGGTAAATAAATTAGTGAAATCAATGTGAAGTAGAAATTAGAAAATAAATGAGAAACTTAGTTTAGTTTAGAAGAGTTACACACTGGCAAACAGCGAGCAGAGCAGCAGTGACAACGACTGGCGCTTGCAAGTCAGCACATTCGGAGAAGCCATCGCCCTCCCCACATAAGCGGAAGCTGTCGATTCAGCCGTCAGGGCATCGCCCAACCGGTTCACGTGTTTCTCAATTGTCACTTGTGATCAAAGGCCCTCGCCTACATTCCAAGAGCCAGTGACCGATGTTAAGAAGATTCCTCGAGAAGCTTTTCAATGTGAGAGAAGAGGCAATGACCGTGAAGTCGTTTACCTCCAGTGAACTGAAGTAAATAAATACGTGAGACGCAGTGGGCCCGACATTAGTTTTCAGTTCAGTTTTCGTTCGAGTTCAGTTCCAGTACAGTTCAGTCGGTGCTAAAGACCGTAATGCAGGAAGAGACTACATCGTACACAGAAGCACCAAGTCCGCCGCTGTAATGGAATAGCAAGGAGCAGCCTCGCCACCAGAAGACAGAAGTTAGAAGGTATTTGAAGACTGATTTTTATGTACCCGGGTGACTCGTGAGAATGGGAAGGAGACGGCCTCACATCAGCAGTCACCTGTGAGCTGGTGATGAAGATCTGACAGCCAAAGACTGGCAAGCTGGAGTCCGTTTTTCGAGTCCGGGACACTGGCCTTCCCCCGCCGCGTAGCTCCACTGGCCGACACACAACACTGACACACGTGGCCGCATAGAGAAGAGAAACACTAGGACGCCACATCCAAGGTATCACCATCCGATTCACGACTTCGTTCTCAATAATTAAATGGGCCACCTCACGATGCGCGTCTCCAATCAAGTGCGCGAAACAGCGACGCGAGATATACACCACCAGGCGTAATCAGACGCCGCCGCTCACGCAGCAGAAGACTTCGCAAACGACACAGCTGTCGCTCTCCCAGCCAGAACAATCCAGTAAGGAAACCATTGTAGAAATCTTTCAATAAAAGTTATCTTATCTAAAAATGCTGTTTCATTCTACCTCATACCCGAGCCAAGGAAGAACCCACCCTGCCCACATGTTGTTAAGAGAGAAAAAGTAATTTATTTAGTGTTTTTCACTTTGACATAATGCTTTAGAGTCAAATGCCCTTTGCAGTAATGCTCATCCTGACAATTGACTAGCATCAAAAGAGGTTACCCAGTTACATAATATATAAGTTCTGTTTGTATAAAATATTGTCGTGTAATACTTTTGACAGGATTGACAGTTTACTCTCATTGACACTTTATGTTTGGAGAATAATTTCTGCTAGTCAATGATGTTAGATGGGTTTCATTGCTGTTGTATTTATTGTTATCTTTTATTTTCTGTTCACTCTGTTTTTTGTGTGTTCTCGTTTTCCAAAATGTCAATGAAATTTTCTAGCTAATATTTGTGGTTGAAATCGATTTGTTAATTAAGTACTGTATATTGTCCGGATGATTTTTGTGTGGGTATAAATTTCTAATTCTTCTGTGACGTTCATGGCATGTCCTTTTGGCATACTGTGTAAAACTTGTGATGCCTTTTCGATATACGTGAAATGTATTTGCAGTTGCGAATATGGTCAACCATTATCTATATAATGGAATGACGACAATGAAAATTTGTGCTGGACTGGGACTCGAACCCAGATATCGTCTTATCTAGGGCAGTCGCGTAATTATTAGATTATCTGAGCACATTTCAAGATCAGACCCAAACTCCCGTTGTCCTCAACCAGGTGTCTATAACCTGCACTCGTATGTCTATTGCGTATACTCCTGTACAGAGAAGGTGTTATAATTGGAAGTCGTTTGCGGCGTGTCGGGGTTTAATTTCTCGTGTCTATTCGTCGTTGTCACTGTGCAGGGTCCGCAGCTCGTTGTCGTGCGGTAGCGTTCTAGCTTCCCGCGCCCGGGTTCCCGGGTTCGATTCCCGGCGGGGTCAGGGATTATCTCCGCCTCGTGATGACTGGGATGTTGTGTGATGTCCTTAGGTTAGTTAGGTTTAAGTAGTTCTAAGTTCTAGGGGACTAATGACCATAGATGTTAAGTCCCATAGTGCTCAGAGCCATTTGAATCACTGTGCAGGCTGCAAATTAAAATTCACCCACCTCAGAACGGCGTCTGCTCTATGTCCTTTCACTCGGCAACGTAGATACTTAAAAGATGATGTAAAAGCAGCGTTGGTAAAAAATACCACCTAATATCTACAATTGCTGAGTCCCGCACAACTCTAGTTATGAAAGAAAGTTCTGTAGAAACACTGTCAGCCAATTTTATTGGGCAGTAAGAAAATGGATTGGCTTCTGAAAAATAATGTCCGAAATTTCCACACAATAATGTTTATTTTGTCCTTGATAACCAAAGAAAAGGTACTATTCAGTCCACATTTAAACTATTGGCTATTTCCTTTCAGTTCACGATTCATACACACATTTCACATGCACAGCACCCAGAAATCTGTCCAAACCTGACCCAAATTAAACAATGTTTTCACAGTCATTGATTTCACCAGTAATATGAGTTATTACATTCGATCCTTCTTGTGGATTTCTGAAAAAGAAACTGCCCGCCAAAAATGCTCGGTAGTTGAATACTGAAACATGCCACGCGGATGTGAAGGTCAATTTTTCACACGTGAATATACACTCCTGGAAATTGAAATAAGAACACCGTGAATTCATTGTCCCAGGAAGGGGAAACTTTATTGACACATTCCTGGGGTCAGATACATCACATGATCACACTGACAGAACCACAGGCACATAGACACAGGCAACAGAGCATGCACAATGTCGGCACTAGTACAGTGTATATCCACCTTTCGCAGCAATGCAGGCTGCTATTCTCCCATGGAGACGATCGTAGAGATGCTGGATGTAGTCCTGTGGAACGGCTTGCCATGCCATTTCCACCTGGCGCCTCAGTTGGACCAGCGTTCGTGCTGGACGTGCAGACCGCGTGAGACGTCGCTTCATCCAGTCCCAAACATACTCAATGGGGGACAGATCCGGAGATCTTGCTGGCCAGGGTAGTTGACTTACACCTTCTAGAGCACGTTGGGTGGCATGGGATACATGCGGACGTGCATTGTCCTGTTGGAACAGCAAGTTCCCTTGCCGGTCTAGGAATGGTAGAACGATGGGTTCGATGACGGTTTGGATGTACCGTGCACTATTCAGTGTCCCCTCGACGATCACCAGTGGTGTACGGCCAGTGTAGGAGATCGCTCCCCACACCATGATGCCGGGTGTTGGCCCTGTGTGCCTCGGTCGTATGCAGTCCTGATTGTGGCGCTCACCTGCACGGCGCCAAACACGCATACGACCATCATTGGCACCAAGGCAGAAGCGACTCTCATCGCTGAAGACGACACGTCTCCATTCGTCCCTCCATTCACGCCTGTCGCGACACCACTGGAGGCGGGCTGCACGATGTTGGGGCGTGAGCGGAAGACGGCCTAACGGTGTGCGGGACCGTAGCCCAGCTTCATGGAGACGGTTGCGAATGGTCCTCGCCGATACCCCAGGAGCAACAGTGTCCCTAATTTGCTGGGAAGTGGCGGTGCGGTCCCCTACGGCACTGCGTAGGATCCTACGGTCTTGGCGTGCATCCGTGCGTCGCTGCGGTCCGGTCCCAGGTCGACGGGCACGTGCACCTTCCGCCGACCACTGGCGACAACATCGATGTACTGTGGAGACCTCACGCCCCACGTGTTGAGCAATTCGGCGGTACGTCCACCCGGCCTCTCGCATGCCCACTATACGCCCTCGCTCAAAGTCCGTCAACTGCACATACGGTTCACGTCCACGCTGTCGCGGCATGCTACCAGTGTTAAAGACTGCGATGGAGCTCCGTATGCCACGGCAAACTGGCTGACACTGACGGCGGCGGTGCACAAATGCTGCGCAGCTAGCGCCATTCGGCGGCCAACACCGCGGTTCCTGGTGTGTCCGCTGTGCCGTGCGTGTGATCATTGCTTGTACAGCCCTCTCGCAGTGTCCGGAGCAAGTATGGTGGGTCTGACACACCGGTGTCAATGTGTTCTTTTTTCCATTTCCAGGAGTGTATGTCCAACAGATTTAGTCAAAACCTCTGAAATTTCGCCAAGCAGTCCTAAACAACAACTGCTATCGACTTATCTCACCAATAACTCAAACATAAACAGTTCTTCATCTTACACATTATTTTTACTGGCACTAGTAACATGACCGTCAACTTTCAAAGCTAGCGAGCGACTTCCTTCTTCCAGCCTCACCCCCAGTATTACTATTAGATAACGAGCGGGAACCGTCTCAATTCTGACTAGCTGACCATACTGCCTGCCAATCAGAATACTCGCTCGTGATCATACTCGTGTCAAAACTGGTTTGCACCAATCCTTATACACAGAAGCATGTGCCTCAATCAGACATAAAAATATTATAGTAATGTTTAATAAACGCACAAAATCCATACATTTTTAAAGAACAAAACTACAAGACCGAACTGGTACAAACAGACGGAAAAAGACCTGAGAGAATTAGGGTCTCCAAATCTACATGATAGAAATGAAATCAGAAAAATCACAAACACACGGGGTTTTGAGGAAGAAGAGAGAAAAACTAACCGACATACATGGTCTACGGTGCCGGCCGCGGTGGTCTCGCGGTTCTAGGCTTAGGTTTAAGTAGTTTTAAGTTCTAGGGGACTGATGACCACAGCTGTTAAGTCCCATAGTGCTCAGCGCCATTTGAACCATGGTCTACGCAACGAAAGCTAGCCCATTCGTTGTTTATGAAGGAATACTGGGCGAAAAGGAAGGCCAACAAATTTTGATTACGCGTGGTCCTAAGTGATCCATCCGCGAAGAAGAAGAAACGAAAAAGGAAACACAATAATTCTGGAAATATTCTTTAGATACAGATTTTACTCCAGTTGATTTTCTGGCTGCTCTGTTACAATAGCAATCACACCTAGACATACGTCATCAGCATAGTGAGTAAATCCCCTGGGATCATTTTCCCACGACAGACTTGTGTAACTCTTGCACGTTACTCAAGACGGTATATGACGCAATATTGAAATTTGACGAATGTCTCACATACACACTCTCATTTACTCACAGGCTCACATAACACATAATAAAATACATATTGATTTTAGTAGGTCTTTTTGAAGTTATTCTAGACTTTATAATACGAAAATTGTAACGTATTTGAAATTTTTAAATTAAATTTGAATTAAATAATTCTATACCCTGATACTTCAGGTGAGTATTTCAATCGACAACCAAAAACAAGTCATGAATGTTCCCAGGTGTATTTCCTTTCTTAAGTGTAGTTTTTCTAACTTTAAAGTAAATTTTTCTATCTCCGAAAGTATGCAAGCTAAAAAGCTGGATTTTCACACTACCTTTCTATTAATGACAAAGTGCAGTATACAAATTTTGAAAGCTATTACACACAAACTACTATCCTTTATTTGGATTCTTATAAGTGGTGAATGTACGTGTTCAGTAAGAGACATTGAATAGTTTTCCCACGGCAGGCAGTGAGTGACAGATGCACCTGTGTCTCCCGGGTAGGCCGTTAGATGTCAGCCCCCGAAGTTACACACAGCAAGCTATCCTAAAACAGAAGTTCGCTCGGAACAACTTGCGAGTGCGACGCTACACGCTTGCATGGTGTTGGCGGATAAGTACGATAATGTAGTGCCTGTTTTGTTCGAACATTGTAGATAACAAAGTACTGCATTTGTATCGACAAGTACATGCAACCATACGGAGAGAAGAACAGAGGTTACACAGATCTTTAAAAGCATAACATGATGTAAAAATAATAACTGCTTCACGCCATGAATTTAAGTGAAACATTATGCAAGAGCAATAAATGCATTCTGATTCCAGATTATGTATCTCACTTGTGGAACTGGTGGCTTTGCTCGTTCGTAGATGTTTTGTATGGCTTCCTATTAATTCTCTTTTTCTTCTGCACATCTAAGTTACACTGGATACCTTTCTTTCTCCTTGTATCCCAAATTTCAGCGTTATTTATATGCATCCAAGCAAGTATCAACCTGAAACACCCGTTAATTCTACTAACATGTCGCAAATTTTTTCGTGTTTTTAAATGTCTCTGTTAATACATGTAATGCATATAAGTTGATCACGTGATTATGACGTCTATCTCTAAATTTTTAGAACACACATATTTCGCAAACCAAACGTTAGTAAGGATGATGCCACTCACAAAAATATAACGATGGATAAAAACCACTGTCTATATGCCTCTGTACGAGCCCTGATTTCTATTATCTTATGAGAAATGTATGTAGTCAGCTGTGATTGTCAGTTCCATAAATTTTTGCGAAATGAAATTATGAAGCACCTCCATAATATCAGTAACGAATCTAGTACTATGTAACTGATTTGGAGAAAGCCTTCTACAACGTTAGTAAGGAGTGTGTCACAGATTTCTGCAGGCAGCAAAAAATTTTTACTGCTACCAAAGTGCAGCCAGAAATCTTAGAAACAGCAAAGTAAAACAAAGTTTACAGCGAAGGAAATAAATAACGGGGAGATAAGCGTAGTTATCTGAGAGATATGTCTTATAGAATATTAGAGTGTCTTTAGTAATGTACTGCTGCAGTACACTTTGGTTGGTGTCACTTACCTCGGGTGACCATATTTTCTTCGAACAAAAAAGTGGGACTTTCATACATTTTCTTGGCCAAAAAGTGGGACAATTTTTATTTCTCGTTAAATATCACTTTTAATGCTAACATTTCTTCTTCCTCTGCAAATATAGCCTTCACTGATATGTGTGTGTGTGTGTGTGTGTGTGTGTGTGTGTGTGTATGTGTGTGTGTGTGTACAAAACCAAACAAAGACTGGAAAGAAGTACATTTCAAGTTTTCAGAAATTTACTTATTAAAAAATGTAGCATTTGTAGCACAGAATGTAGAAAGACATACAGTAACAATCACTACAAAAAAAGTTCTTAGTGAACATAAGGAACTTATGGTTTTGTGGATTCCACACTGCAATCATCGCCGATGAAGTCAACATCGTTTCTCTACCGACCCAGCTGTACGACAACAGTATTAGGCGGAACTCTGCGTAAAATTTTATAGTAGATTGTACTCTGTGAGAAGAGACTAGTATCTTGTTCTGTATCAAGTTATACATTTAAGTTCAGTGACAGTACAAATACTCATGTCGCTCCTGTGGACATGGATTGTAAAAAAACTTAAGCATTTTATCTTATTCAAGTTGTAATAAAGTGATTTAATATTTTAAGTGTTGTAATATTATCTTGGCCCCTCCAGAATTAAAGCTAAGAACCCACCACTGTACTGACGAGCATTATTTCATCCATTGCAACAAATGACGACGAGTGTGGTGATTATATAGACTTTACTCGTTTCAGTACATAGTCGGCGATGGTGTGTGGTCACCCTTGCGTTTGCCCAGTGTAATTTAATTTTTCTATCTGTCATGTAAAAGCCGGCCGAAGTGGCCGTGCGGTTAAAGGCGCTGCAGTCGCAGGTTCGAATCCTGCCTCGGGCATGGATGTTTGTGATGTCCTTAGGTTAGTTCGGTTTAACTAGTTCTAAGTTCTAGGGGACTAATGACCTCAGCAGTTGAGTCCCATAGTGCTCAGAGCCATTTGAACCATTTTTTTGTCATGTAAAATGTTTGAACCCTGTCTGAGCCGCCACAGGAAATTTGTCTAAGCAAACCTGTTCAGTTTCAGGGGCGGGAAATTGAACGACTGCTGCTCAGTGTTCAACAGATGACTCAGCAAGCAGCAGCACTACCGATTGGTGCACACCAGTTTCGTCCGTTCAGTAGTAACGAAGAGTATTGGTGAGAATATCGGGCACAGGTGGGGGCCCATTTTGCAACATACGAGCTACTTCATTACGGGTCTGACGTTTTTTTTCCTTCAACCATAAGAGCCGAAGGGAACCGTCTATGTTTAAAACTGTGACCCGGTTCTCGTCCAGAAACTGTGGCCTACGAATAACTTGTTAGGCTGCTCAGTGAACATTTTGACACTCAGCTGCACGTCACCGCAGCAAAGTTTAAAATTTTGCATCTGAAGAAGAAGCCTGAGCAGACTTTAAAACAGTGGTTTGCTGAACTTACGGGGCTAACAAGACTTAGCGGGTTCAAGTTTTCTTGTGGCCTTAGTTATAGTTATGTCAAGTTATGTGATGCAATCACTTAATACGTGTGAGACGCACGTATTCACTCGGCTATTTTCAAATTTCGAAACCCAGATGTGAAAAAAGTTTTGTTTAGTGTGGCATCACAAACTATTGTGGACCCAACTGAAATTGATTTTGAGACTGTGGATTTGTGTTATTAAAAATGCATAAGACACTCAGTCTAAAGGCCATGCTAATATTAAAGAGAATAAAAACAGGACTCCTACTAAAAATAAATGTAGAGGTAAAAACTTTCAGTCTCGTGGTTCGCGCAGTGCGCTGCAGAATACGGTGAGGAAATCTTGTCAGTGTTTTTCAGATCACGACAGAGAAGCTTTTCCATGTCGCAGAGTGTTTGGAGGGTGGCAGATAAGGTCATATTCAAACAATGTGTTTGTAACGCAACCGAGGCTTGGGCTAGGTCCAGTGCCAATCTGACACTTGGCTTCAACGAAACAATCAACAAGTGCATGTTATGTCAGCATTACCACTAGAGAGGGCTGAAGTGGAGGCTCATATTTTCATGCTGCAGAAATCTACTGCTGTAGTACACAGACAGCAGAAAAAACTTGTTGTCGAATTAAGATTGGCTAAAAAGACAATTCAATTTCCGTTAAACACAGGTGCTTCTGTTTCCCTTATGAATAAAGGCACATATGAAAAGATCGGTAGTCTAGAGCTGCAGAAGCCTACTTCTTTTTTGCCTGCCTGTAACAGGCATGAAATATCAATACTTGGCGTTCGTAATTTGCCAGTAACTTTTCGTGAAGTCACATGTGTTTGGTTTCATGTACTTAGTTCTAGGAACAGTGGAAACAGTTTTGGTTTAGACTTGTCTGACTTGTTTAACCTGTGCATTCAAGGCATTATATTACAAATCAGTGTTTCAGAGCCTCACATTAATGTTTCTGACTTATGTAATAAGTATCATTAACTGTCTGAACCAGGTTCAGGAAGAGACAATGATTTTGAAGCGTCTGTGCAGTACGAGCAAGTTGCTCAGGAAATGCAGTGACGGCAAGACAGAGGGGTTGTGAAACCCATTTCTACAAGTCAGTGTGTATCACATTCGGCCATTCTCAAAAGCCATCAGGAAGTTTACGTCTGTGTACTGATTTTAAAGCAACAGTAAACCCACAATCTGTTGTGGATTCATTTACTCTCCTACAATGAGAGGAAGAAATGGACAGACTGGAACAGGGGAGATTATTTTTCAAGACTGCCTTACATGCAGCATACTTACAGCTGCCACTGGATGAGCCGTTAAGGCAATATTTTATGATAAATACTCACCTGGTATTGTTCCAGTTTCAAAGGCTACCATTCGGAACTGCTTCAACTGCTGCTATTTTTCGACGTTTCCTAGAACAGTTAACAGCCAAAGTCCCTTCCTGTACAAACAATCTACATGATATCGTTATTATGGGTCACACACTTGCTGAACGTTTGGCAAATGTAGAGTGTTTATTTAAAGTGCTCGCTTAGGTTGGCTTAAAATGTAACAAGGGAAAAATACTTCTTCTTCCATGAATTACGTGAATATTTAGATATACCATAAATGCACATTTATTATTATTAGTATTAATTTACCTTGTCTGCGGTAAAAAATTTGACAGTGCTCCATTAACATCAAGGAGATAGAGGCCGTCATGGGGAAATCAATATATTACGTTAAGTTTATTGTGAATGCTGTGCAAATTGTTGTTCTGCTGAACAGGCTGCGCCTAACAGGTGTTTCCTCTGTGTGATCCCAAGAATGTCAACGCATTTCAGCAATTAACGGACTCATTGTTAAGTCGTCGTCGTGTAATTCATTTTGGTCCTTGTTAGCCTTTGTATTAGCTGTGAATGCATTTCGTTATGGGACTGAAGCTGTGCTCTCCCATACAACTGATTCTCCAGATAGGCCTATTGCTTTTGCCTTAAAAACTCCCAACAAAATGCAGTGCAATTATAGTCAGTTTGAAATGAGGCGCTGGCCGTTATCTATGATGTTACCAACCTCCATCAATACATGTATGATAGTAAGTTCAATTTTCTTAGAGATAATCGCTCTTTAACGGCCTTTTTCAATGCTTCCAAGCTTGTTCCTCCACGGACGCCACTAAAATTGCAACATCGGGCTCTGATATTGTCTAATTACAAAAAAGTGGTTCAAATGGCTCTGAGCACTATGGGACTCAACTGCTGAGGTCATTAGTCCCCTAGAACTTAGAACTAGTTAAACCTAACTAACCTAAGGACATCACAAACATCCATGCCCGAGGCAGGATTCGAACCTGCGACCGTAGCGGTCTCGCGGTTCCAGACTGCAGCGCCAGAACCGCGCGGCTACTTCGGCCGGCCGTCTAATTACACATATGAATTGTTGTATAGGCCCACTGCCCAACATTTTAATGCTGACTTACTGCCTTGGGCACTGGTCTGTTCCAACACAGTGTTTGATTTATCTGAAGTAACATGTTATCAAGTCGATACTCAGGATTTGGAAAGTGTTCAAAATTTTACTCTTAGTTTTTGGTATATGCCGCAGCAACTGCTTCTGACCTAACTTCGCAGGTTGTTTTGCAGTATGTGAGCCATGGATGGCCATGTAGTTTGAAAGAAATTCCTCTCACAGTGTCGCGTGCTCTTCATGCGGACACATGTTCTTCTGTTGATGCACAGCTAGAGCGAATGACCTCTCTTTGCAATGTTTGTGTGTAACATCAATCAGCTTCGCTGCAACGCTTTTTTGAGTGGCCACATCCGTCCAGATCATGGTAATGAATCCATATTGATTTCGTGGTTCCATTCTGGAACATGCAATGGTTTTTGGTGGTAGATGGATACAGTAAATTTACTTTTGTCGCCCCCATGAGCTTGTCTGCGATTAAAAATTTGACAGTGCTCCATTAACATCAAGGAGATAGAGGCCGTCCTGGGGAAATCGACATATTACGTTAAGTTTATTGTGAATGCTGTGCAAATTGCTGTTCTGCTAAACAGGCTGCGCCTAAGAGGTGTTCCCTTTGTGTGATCCCGAGAATGTCAACGCATTTCAGCATCCCCTACTACTGTAAGTACGGTATCGGCTTCGCCTTTTTTGTCTCGATGTTTTTCCTGAGCCCCCTGTCTCGAACAGTGGACTGCAATTCATGCCAGCCAGTTTTCAAAAATTTTGTGCCACGAATAGCATACACCATGTGACTACTGCTCCTTTTCATCCTCACCCTAATGGTGAAGCTGAACGTTTCGTTCAAAATTTCAAAAGTCACATGGGAAAAATTCATTCCTCCCACAAGTGGGAGCAACCTTAAAGATTTTTCTTTCTTCGTACCACTCCTCGTCACATGATGGGAAGTCGCTAGCAGAATTATTTTACTTTTGTCACCACTTTACCATGTTGCATCTTCTGCAGCTGCCAAGAAAACAATTCTGTCCGCTAGGTTGGACAAAATTTCAGCCACAGGATGAAGTCTTCTTTAACGTGTTTGGCAAGAAACAGTATTGCGAGCATGGTATTATATCGAAAGCCTTAGGACCTTCTTCTTACATTGTACATCAGCCATCGCCAGAACCAACTGCAGCGCTCTTACAAGTAAGTCAGCCATTCTGCTATGAAATATTTGGCCACAGACTCAGCGCGCTAGTGAGGTGCACGGCAGCAGTCTTCTCCTCTCTTCCGCCGGCCACGGAGAGCACCATCCAGACCGGAGCCAATGGAAGTCGACTTGGCGCTACCACTGCTGCCACCACTACCATTGCTGATGTCGGCTCCTGTTCTACAGCCAGCGCCAACTTCAGTGGAGGCACCACCCCTGGACTGGCATCACGTCACCCTAGAAGATCCCCATGCTGTCTGCCTGACTGTAGCGTCTGCGTCACTGGATGCAGGCTTGCAAACCGTGGCCACTATTTCGGCCAATTTTCACGTTCAGCCACGAGAAAGCTACTGGGGTGCAGACAGGGACATTCCTTCGACGTTCATACCTCACCCTTGCCGTCGTCGCGTGACACAGCACTACAAGACGACAAGTGGTTTGTGCGAGAGGAATGTGGCGTTTTCTCAGGTGACAAGACAAGGTTGGTACCACGTGATGGAACCACAAGTAGACATAGTCACTGCCAGAAGCAATGACGAATGAGAAACGGTGGCGTAAACATGCCCAGAAGAGTTTCCATACGCCACCATTTCAGCTTGCTTGCTTACATTTGAGCAGAGTGCCACTGAGCCAGCCAGCAATCATCACCATAGACGACAGCATCATGTCTCTACCTGTGACAATTGTATTAGACAGAACCCTGCATAAAAGTTTATAATAAACTGCACTCTATGAGAAGTGACTGGTATCTTGTTCTGTGTCAATTGATACATTAACGTACAGTGATATTACAAATACTCATGACATTCTTGTGGACATAGATTGTAACAAAGTTAACTATTTCATCTTGTTAAAGTTATGATAAAGTGATCTAATATTTTAAATAGTTTAGTATCATATTGGCCATTCCAGGAATAAAGCTAAGAACCCACCCCTGTACCAACGAGTGTTATTTTGTCTGGTGTGACAATTTTATCTCCAGGTATAGCAACCACACCAGCTATTGACTGAGTCTACCTAATTTTTTTTTACTGTCACTTCTTGTATTCATTAGTCTTTGTTAGTACTTAATGTCTAAGTACTTAATGTCTAAGAAGGAGATTCCAATCAAGTTTTGCTGGTTTAATAATATCTATTTAAATCAAGCTTACATGGAATATTCGAACCCATGTCGCCCTTCTGTCTACCTTTTTGGTGATCATTACTCTGTCAGGTTACATGTGGTAAAAGCTATACAGGCCTTTGATTTTTCCCATATTTGAGTCCCTTAATACCATATCTTTGGGGTGAAGTATTTCCAGAACCTCCCATGGTTCCTCGTTCTTATAATAGAAATAATAGAACTAATCTAACTTTTTATTTAATTTTGGGCACTGATGATGTGTTCACTCTAGTGTTTAACTGGGGTTTTTGTGTTCTGCGATTATGCTTATGTAACCTTTTTTGAGCACTAGCTTTTAACTTTTCCCTCACTAGTTTCGTAGTTGGGATTTCTCCGTCAGCACAGGTAGGTGGCCACTTCAACACAGACAACTGTGGCTCCACCACAAATGTTTTCCCTATTACTTGCACGGAAATTGACCCCATACTCAAATGTGGCAATTCATTCAGTATTATTTAAAATTCTCTTAAGTTTTCGATCCATGCATTATGACAGTTCTCACACTAACATCTACAAAGTCGCCTAAGCTGTTTCATCACTCTTGCCGAAGGGTTCTAAATGGTTCAAATGGCTCTGAGCACTATGGGACTTAACATCTGTGGTCATCAGTCCCCTAGAACGTAGAACTACTTAAACCGAACTAACCTAAGGACATGACACACATCCATGCCCGAGGCAGGATTCGAACCTGCGACCGTAGCAGTCACGCGGTTCCGGACTGAGCGCCGAAGGGTTCTCTTTCAGGTTAAATTTCGATATTCTACAGCGCTTTATGTCACGGTTTTTTAAGAATTGTTTGCATACCATGGTTACAGACTGACTGGCATTAAATGGTAAAATAGTTCTCGGCATTTGACAATTTACCAAGTAGTCTCTTTCTACACCTGGATAGAGCACGTGAAGTAGCAGCTTTTAAAGGATACAAGCGATCATGCTTTGACCAGCAGTCCTCACTATCCTTTAAACAATCTGTCCACATGCCTGGATAGGCTTCAGATTGTCTGCCCCTTCACTATGCGATGGTAGATACTGGTTTAGCCGATAAAAGCAGCATTGACGGAAAGTCAGCTAAATATCTACTATGCAAAGGCCACGTAACTCCATCCCTGGGCAGCATCTGAAAATTAAACTATCGGGCGTTCGGTATTCTTGCATGACTCGTTTGAAAAACGTCTAAAATTTCCTGTAAGCTGGTTTATTGTCTCTAAAACACAGAAAATGGCTATGAAGTCCTTATTTAATATCCCTACACTAATTATGCAATGTTACTGACTGTCTCTGAAACAAGTTCACACCTAAAAGCGGCCAGAAGATATTTAGTCGGACCCGAGATTTTAAACGTCCTGAACAGTCACTGACCCTTAACTATTAGCGAGTTAACACAGTCAGTCGTTTAGTAGTCTTCTTGTGCAGAAGTGCTCGCCATAATGTCTCGTTATTTAACGAAACAAACCACGTGGAGTTTATTCACGGCTTGAAATGTTTACACGCGAAATCTCCTGAAATAAATCACTCACAAAGCTCAAACTTTCTCAAAATATTGAACACTGTATTCGCTTGTCATCAACTACACGAGAACCAATCAAACGCGCCGATTTGTTCGTTTAGGTGCAAATTTGATCAGCGAGAGTTAACATAGATATTAGCGACTTTCTAGACTCACGAATCTAAGGTGCAAAGCCCTCTCAGACGCGCGGGAAGTACTGAATTCCTATTGACTTGTATGTTAAGCAGCCAATGTTATCACCTCGAGAACTTCTATACTCGCGAAATTTCTAATGTCATTCAATCAGATTACCACAAGTAATTAAGACTACAAATTTCGTAATTCCGAAATTAAATAAAATTTAATGAAAACAAAATACAATTCCGTCCCATAAAATAAATTACTAATGAACTTAATACGCAAAGCCCCATCTGGCTGCCTTTTACAAAATCAACCTCACTCGGACATACGTCATAAATTCCCCTATTACACAACTTTCTCGTGTTAACGTTTACACAGTTTTAATAAAATATCACATTAGGCAGACTCAAAATAAGTAGTAACTCAACATATTTGACGCTCGCTTCAGCTACAAGTCGAAATAAATCTCTCTGCTCCACTTGTGAATTGATGGGAAAAAGACTCAGTCTAAAACGATAACGGAAACAACCCAGTAAACTGATATATGCATTTAAAATATGGAGTGTTAGAAAACGAGAACTGCAGTAATGTTACAAAAATATCGGACTACATGCATACGTGCTACTGTGGTGATCATCACTTTTCTGAAACGCTGAGTGGGCTTAGTGTATATTTGCTGCTGGAGTCAGTGATGTTAAGGCACTCATTTTTTATCTTCCTCACTTTTCGACGCAATGTTCTACAATGAGAATCCTACACTGGTGTCTGAGCACACACGGGAAAGTCAGAACAATTACGTATCTAAAAGTTCATGACACATTTCGAACCCCACAACAATCTTAGACCGAACGAGGTGGTGCAGTAGTTAGAACACTGGACTTACATTCGGGAGGAGGATGGTTCAAACCCATATCCAGCCATCATGATTTAGGTTTCCCTTGGTTTCCCTAAGTCGCTTCAGTCAAATGCCGGGGTGGTTCTTTTGAAAGGGCATGCCTGATTTCCTTCCCCATCCTTCCCTAATCCGATTGACCAAGCTGTTTGGTCCCCTCCCACAAATCAACCAACCAAGAGATGATGAAAAAAAAACACACAGACACACAGCAGATCAGATGTCTAATAGATTCCCCAAGAATTCGAAGCACTGTCCTACAGACGAGAAAAATGGCTGGAATATTTGGTGAATTTTCGACGTCCTACAACTGCTGGTCTAGAGACCCTCTAAAGCCACAATGGCGACTGTGGGCAGCATCCCACTTGTCCAAACCAAAGGAGGCAGGTCTGCTTGGACTTGTCTCTGAACACTAGTACAAAGAAGACATTATGTGATTCTCTGGTGTTACATAACTTTCCATAGATGCTTTGTTCTGCCCATGTCTTGTTCGAACTAATCCTTAGAGACTCCTATGCTCCGCAAAAAAGACATCTTTTGACTCTTCACGTCATGGTGCTTCCTGTTCTGATTGGTTCTTATTTGATTGGTTCTTAATATATTTGCCCGTCAAAATGTTGCTGCTGGTGTGGGAGCACTGTTCGCCACTTTCTACACATGGACAAATTACGAGAATATCGGCGGAAAATTAGTTTTGTACAGACCGAAAAAAAAACATGTAGCAGTCATATTGCACCGACATTAAAGCCTGCAATAGTGGTCTACATACGAGGGCAGTTCAATAAGTAATGCAACACATTTTTTTCTCGGCCAATTTTGGTTGTAAAAACCGGAAATTTCTTGTGGAATATTTTCAAACATTCCCGCTTCGTCTCGTATAGTTTCATTGACTGCCGACAGGTGGCAGCGCTGTACGGAGCTGTTAAAATGGCGTCTGTAACGGATGTGCGTTGCAAACAACGGGCAGTGATCGAGTTTCTTTTGGCGGAAAACAAGGGCATCTCAGATATTCATAGGCGCTTGCAGAACGTCTACGGTGATCTGGAAGTGGACAAAAGCACGGTGAGTCGTTGGGCAAAGCGTGCGTCATCATCGCCGCAAGGTCAAGCAAGACTGTCTGATCTCCCGCGTGCGGGCCGGCCGTGCACAGCTGTGACTCCTGCAATGGCGGAGTGTGCGAACACACTCGTTCGAGATGTTCGACGGATCACCATCAAACAACTCAGTGCTCAACTTGACATCTCTGTTGGT
The DNA here is from genome assembly GCF_023864275.1 of Schistocerca cancellata. NCBI lineage: Eukaryota > Metazoa > Arthropoda > Insecta > Orthoptera > Acrididae > Schistocerca > Schistocerca cancellata. Next base: position 202,707,717 of record NC_064629.1, read on the forward strand.
AGTGCTGTCACAATTGTTCACCAGTTGAGATATTCAAAGGTTTGTTCCCGCTGGGTCCCTCGTCGTCTAACCGAACACCATAAAGAGCAAAGGAGAACCATCTGTGCGGAATTGCTTGCTCGTCATGTGGCTGAGGGTGACAATTTCTTGTCAAAGATTGTTACAGGCGATGAAACATGGGTTCATCACTTCGAACCTGAAACAAAACGGCAATCAATGGAGTGGCGCCACACCCACTCACCTACCAAGAAAAAGTTTAAAGCCATACCCTCAGCCGGTAAAGTCATGGTTACAGTCTTCTGGGACGCTGAAGGGGTTATTCTGTTCGATGTCCTTCCCCATGGTCAAACGATCAACTCTGAAGTGTATTGTGCTACTCTTCAGAAATTGAAGAAACGACTTCAGCGTGTTCGTAGGCACAAAAATCTGAACGAACTTCTCCTTCTTCATGACAACGCAAGACCTCACACAAGTCTTCGCACCCGAGAGGAGCTCACAAAACTTCAGTGGACTGTTCTTCCTCATGCACCCTACAGCGCCGATCTCGCACTGTCGGATTTCCATATGTTTGGCCCAATGAAGGACGCAATCCGTGGGAGGCACTACGCGGATGATGAAGAAGTTATTGATGCAGTACGACGTTGGCTCCGACATCGACCTGTGGAATGGTACCGTGCAGGCATACAGGCCCTCATTTGAAGGTGGCGTAAGGCCGTAGCATTGAATGGAGATTACGTTGAAAAATAGTGTTGTGTAGCTAAAAGATTGGGGAATAATCTGGTGTATTTCAATGCTGAATAAAACAACCCCTGTTTCAGAAAAAAAATGTGTTGCATTACTTATTGAACTGCCCTCGTATCATGAAATATGGAAACTATAGCGAAAGATATGTAGTCAATTACACTGCTCTGTTACTGTCGAAGAAAACTTGAATTTTTCGGCGTGAAGCCGATCACTAACCAGGCTATGTCACTAAAAACGATTATACTACCACGCCATATCGCTACGTCGCTGCAGCAAACACAGCTCATATTCTGCACCATACAGATTCATCACTTCCACAACATGCACAAAGCTATCGACCGCCAGCGTTCCCACAAATACCACGAAGACACACAGATCCCAAAAATAGAAACACATGTGGCGTATATGGTCGCAGTGATAGATATTCCCCGCGAGGTTTGTCGGCCATCCACGCTTCCTACGGTCAGGAGGGAATTGCCACCGCACGCACTGGAACGATGCGTGATTGGGGCACCCTCTGCGGACTGGTGTACGAAGGCTGGGCTGGTTCCTCCAGCACAAAGGTGTCCACTGACAGTACTGTTTCCTTCCACGCCTGCTCGCTGCCATGGTTTCTGCAACGAGTTGCGACCATCTCCAGTCTCTTGGATTATAAGAATATTTACTTTTTGAGCTCTGTCGATGAGGATTGCTTCATCAGTCATGAATTAAGTAACCGATCTTGAATCCGATATCAGCTGCAGTATCCGATTTTACACGCCAAGAAACGATGACATTTGCGACACTTTTATGCGTATGAAGATTTCCAGAATTTCTTGTATTTCCACATGGTTTGCCGGAATATCATACCATTTACACGACTGTTGTCGATATCAACCGCATAGCTATATGCTACCGATCTCCTGTACAGTATAATTCTGAAAATAAAGAGTAAAAATTATATATTTAGAGGAGCCGAAACTTTAGCGTGTGAAGAGCTACAAATCATTGAGTAGCTAGAAACTTATCTCATCTGCGAAGACTTCTGCGTGAATACTTGAAAATAGAAGAAACTGGTAGTTCCACTCGCATTTTTAACGAATATCGATGTCAATGATATAACATGTTCCAGATAATATTTGTACTTTACAAAGTCAACACAGGTTTTAATACTCAATCATATGTGTTTCTGATTTCTGGAGAACCAGCAAATGTCTCTTACACCGATGTTTCACCATCTCGATTCAAACGAAACATCACAATCGATATTCCGTCAACCAAATGAAGCCGAAAAATGTGTAGAATGGTAGTATACCTCACACTCGTGCAAGAGTCTTCTGGAAGTCGCCAACCTGCCAGATGGAGAGTGAGAACTTATAACAGGCTGTCTCACTACAGCCCTGACAAAGAAGGGTGTTGTCGCTGATCACAGTCTCACTGGTGATACCTTCATACCTGTCTCTGCTGGAAGCTTTTATGGTCTGGCGATCATTGGATTTAACATCACACGAGAGATGTTCACAATAACGCTTTCGAAAAAATTGACGGAATTGGAGTGACTGTATCACAGACTTTTCCCACTTTGTAGGAATGCGATAGGAAGCTCGTAGAGAAAGGCCGTATCTTAGAAGAATCTGTGAGGAGCCGTACCGGAAAGTATAACTCTTAGACCTTTCAGGGGTAGCGGTGTATGGGTGGATGTAGATAAGAAATAGCAGGCTTCCTCTAAGTGGTTGGAATGTCGCATGTGAATAGAATGCTAGAAAAAATTATATCTCTTTCTGCAGTAATAATTGCTAAATTGTTAAATTCCATTTCATGTAAAATGTGATAGCAGGAAAGCATCTAAAGCCCCGTGATCAAAACCATACGGGTTGGAAATGGCTGACTTTAAAATTGCTATTCTGATGGAGCAGCTGCCTGGAATACTGCAGTAGCTATCAGTTCTTGCAATTCTTTTTTTGTAGAGCTTATGCTTATTTTCCTAGAATTTCAAACATCTAGTCATTATCTCATCGGAAATCTACCTACCTGGCAATGACTGTGTCGCGACTTCTTCCTGTTTCTGTAGGAATGTGATAGGAAGATCTCTTCGTTAAAAAGAATCTGATTTAATACAATGGAAATGGATTGTTCAAGTCTGATTCTGTCTAAATGCTAGCCATACGAATGCACATTTCAGAAAGCAATATAGGGTATATATGGTGTGAAAGACTGTATCTTTAATGAAACATTTATTAATTATGGAGGGGCGTACAATATACAGCGTCACATTACTTAAATAGCCCTCACAGTCGTTTGTTACCTATGTTACACGCAACTGATTCCAAAGTACCATAGGATTACTGGGTACTTTTTCTTTGTAGGCAAATTACATTTCGAAATTAGAATGGAGTCGGTATGCATGTATATGACGTGGAAGACTCTAGTTTTAAAGGAACATTTGTTAATGGCGGAAGGGAGTACCACACATATCATCACTGTACTTAAACAGCTCTAAGAGACGTTTGGAGATTAAGTTACAAGCATCTCATTCCAGTGCAGCCCTGGATTACTGGATACCTTTCTTCTTCCTAAGCAAATTACATGTCCTATGCATGTATATGGCATGGAGGACTGTAGTTACAATGGTGCATTTGTTAATGATGGGAGGGAATATCACACACAGCATCATTTTACTTAAATAGCCCTGAAAGACGTTTGGTAACTATGCTACAGACATATGATTCCATTGCTTCACTGAATGGGCTGTATTTTCATCGTAAGCAGATTACATTTCGAAATCAACATGGAGCCAGTTTGCACTTATATGGCATGGAAGACTCTGGTTTTAATGGAACATTTGTTACTGATTGGAGGGAATACCACACATAGCATCAATAGACTTAAATAGCACTGACTGACGTTTGGAAACTATCCAACAGTATATCGGTAATAACTATCTTTGTGTGCTTTGAATTCCACATGTATAGCATGCAACACCTTGCAACTGACTTTCGTTGATCTTAGAATGATTGAGTAACCGAAATCAAGAACAGCACATCTGTAACGCATTGCTCCCACTTTCTTAAGCAAAACAATATCACAGGTCTACTCTCGCTCCACTGCTGTGTGTACCACTCCTGCAGACGATGTGCCTTCACTGCACTTTGTTGCTTTAGAAATACGTCCTGTCATGCCTCTCGAGTCGTTAATTTTAACGCAGCAATACCAAGCACAGTGAGTAATTGCGTCACTAACAATGCTGCTGTCGCAGACAGGAATGCCGAAACAGAATGTGTCGCACTTAGGCTGTCAACTGTCCCTCGATATGGTTCAATTGGCTCTGAGCACTATGGGACTTAACATTAGAGGTCATCAGTCCCCTAGCACTTAGAACTACTGAAATCTAACTAACCCAAGGACATCACACACATTCATGCCCGAGGCAGGACTCGAACCTGCGACGGTAGCGGTCGCGCGGTTCCAGACTGAAGCGCCTAGAACCGCTCGGTCACAGCGGCCGGCTCCCTCGATATATACGCCAGTTTGCTGCACAGCTTCCCACAGTCTATTTGAATGAGCCCCACCTTCTTATTTCACTGTTCATTCACAATTTGCACTGTAACTTCGAGATCATTCTGAGGTGCTATCCCGACATTAGCATGCATAGACCTGTTTGTGATTAAATGATGCATACTGCTGAGCAATAACATTGATATGACAACTCGACACTGCGCATTCACTGTCTACCAATCCTGTGAGGTCACATCTGTTCATCTTAGGTGACTAATTTGCGAAGAAAAAGCATCACATGGATGATGCCAGGATCGTATAGGTTGGCATACTCCATTCGATTATGTGACGGAAAAAAAAAATCTTTGGGAAATTCGACGTATTTCTCTCTGAACCGTGAGGGTGGATTAGGATATGTATGGATGTATACTGTATAGGCATAGTTTTACTCGATCAGCGTGTGAGATTGGGATGGAAGAGTAATCGATAATACTGGTGTGATGTACCATCCAACGTGCGCTGTACAATCGCTTTCAGTGTATTTCTTTTTTTTTCTTTTTAGATATGGGATGTTCGTAGGTGATGGAGTTGCTACAAGTATGCAGGAAAACCTGTGGTGGAGTAGGTTGTTGGCCTGAACATACTTAAATGTGTTGCACATAATAAGACTAGAAATCCTGTACACTGTCATAGGAAGCGTAAACTGCAGTAAAATTCCTGGCACTAAGCATCTGGAGCGAGCTGAAGTAGGATGCATATGTCAGGTTCGGGTTATGTTATGTTAACCGAGGACCTAGAAACGACGGAGAGGCTCCGTCCCCGCCGCAGCCGCAGTGGTCCACAACCCCACGACGACTACCGCAGTCCACTTCACCCCTCCGCCGCCCCACACCGAACCCAAGGTTATTGTGCGGTTCAGCCTCCGGTGGACCCCCCAGGGAACGTCTCACACCAGACGAGTGTAACCCCTATGTTTGCGTGATAGAGTAATGGTGGTGTACGCGTACGTGGAGAACTTGTTTGCGCAGCAATCGCCGACATAGTGTAGCTGAGGCGGAGTAAGGGGAACCAGCCCGCATTTGCCGAGGCAGATGGAAAACCGCCTGAAAACCATCCACAGACTGGCCGGCTCACCGGACCTCGACACAAATCCGCCGGGCGGATTCGCGCTAGGGACCGGTGCTCCTTCCCGCCCGGAAAGAGGTTCGGGTTTATTTGCAGGAATCTTAAGGAAAGCAATCCAAGCACTAAGAACTGATAAGTCGGTGAGGTAAAGCAGAAAAATATGTGAGGCTCAAATTCATTTGCATGAATTTTTAAGGGGCGTGTGTTCCATCCAATAAGAAGTAACTGTCTAGGAGGCAAGTGACCGCAAATTCCGTCAGTATGTCACCTAGAGACTGTAGCGCTGCAGTTTGTATCGAGGTGTAACAGGTGGTAAGATGACTACTGTTGCTGGAGGAAACATGACACTGATTTGTTCTGGCTTGTACTTGTTTGTTAATTGGCACTCCATGTACGGTGCTGTGCGGGGTAGCCGAGCGGTATAGGGCGTCCTGTCATGGTTCGCGCGGCTCCCCCCATCGGAGATTCGAATCCTCTCTCGAGCATGGGTGTATGTGTAGTCCTTAGCGTAAGTTAGTATACGTTAGGTTAAGTAGTGTGTAAGCTTAGGGACCGAGGAATGGTTCAAATGGTTCTGAGCACTATGGGCGGTCATCAGTCCCCTAGAACTTAGAACTACTTAAACCTAACTAACCTAAAGACATCACATACATCCATGCCCGAGGCAGGATTCGAACCTGCGACCGTAGCGGTCGCGCGGTTCCAGACTGAAGCGCCTAGAACCGCTCGGCCACTCCGGCCGGCAGGGACCGATGATCTCAGCAGTTTGGTCCCATAAGATCTTACCACAAATTACCAAAGTTTCGATGTACGATAGTTGGATGAGTGTGTAAGTACAGGATTTGCTTATAAATAAATATTACTACTATGCATATGTGTACTACCCATGTGGATATACTCTGCTCTCAAGGGAGTACAGTATCAAGATCGGTTCACTATTGAACAGTGCATGGGCGTAAATAATCAACAATGCTCTGATATAGTCCCGAATCCCGATCTACTCTTGCAGTAGCTCCGAAACATGCGTGGAGGAGTGACGCTGTTGCACCAATGTAAATGATTCAATGGATAGTGTGCTGCAAATTCAGTGATACTTTTAGATTCGTATTAAGGGAATATGCTCCATTTGAAAAAAAAAAGTGATGTATTTCTCACGAAACGTTATACTGTCAACGAAGTATGACACCACTGCACTGTCGTATTTCTAGTGTCGTAAATCATAGACATAATATACAGCATATGATATACTGTTGTACACATTTTTTACAATACTTAGCGATGTGAAAACGTGTGTTTACTCGGTCGCTACGAATACGAGATGGGGATATGCATTTGGGAAGGGGTGGCCAGCAGACAGTTTGTTCCCAATGCAGCCATGTTTCCGTTTTCAGCCGGCCGCGGTGGTCTCGCGGTTCTAGGCGCCCAGTCCGGAACCATGCGACTGCTACGGTCGCAGGTTCGAATCCTGCCTCGGGCATGGATGTGTGTGATGTCCTTAGGTTAGTTAGGTTTAAGTATTTCTAAGTTCTAGGGGACTGATGACCACAGCTGTTAAGTCCCATAGTGCTCAGAGCCATTTGAACCATTTTTCCGTTTTCAGAAATCATTTCCCCTCAGCGATCTGGAATGTCTTTGAAGCCAGAACGCTTAACAGTTCATGAGATATTCTGGACAGGAATTTGGTTTACAAGGAACTGTTTAATTTCAACAGTTGTTACCTCTCTGTGTCTGCTGAGAAAGCTTTTAGCATCATCAGCAGTATGCTCTGGAAATAGTCGTATTATTGGAGGCTGCTGTTGAAAGTTTCGACAACAGGGGGTTTAGAGAGCTGTATCTTAGGAATAACTTTGTCTGCGAAAATGATCGACAGAGTCCGTTATTTACTAATGGAGAGGACCGCAGGCTGCATACCACACACACACACACATACATACATACACACACACACATACACACAAGATGTTGGGAAAGTATGATCTTGTCTTAGACTGGTGACAGCTTCTGTTTGTTCTTGTTCATCTATACACGTGGGGCTCAGTGTATAATTGTGTTTGGACCCTGCAGATTGGACCACTTCACTCCTGTGAATAGGACTCCGCGTTCTGTCTCACCAGGCAGTTGAGGCCAAGTGCGCCTGCCACTGCCGTAGCTTCAGCCCAGGCAGGTCCGCATGCGTTGACTGTGCTTTGTGCATGACCTGTAGGCACGTTTAGGAAGGATTTTTGAGTGAACTCCGTCGTTAAAATCATTTGGACTAGATTATACAGCAATGTACCGTTGCCATCAATTTTTTCAGAAGCGTTACTGTGAACATCTCTCATGTGATATTAAATCCAATGATCGACAGGCCATAAAAGCTAGTAGGTATGAAGGTATCACCAGTGAGAAGCGACAAAAAGTAGCTCTGACCAGTCTAACAAACTTGCTGAAGGGATGCAGATAAATTCTTCTGGAAAACCTTAACGCGAAATAACACTCATTTAATGTGTAATACTGAATATGACCAATGGGAATATGCATAGGAGGTCGTATTTAAGCACTAAAAGTTTCTAGCATGTATAGGTAAGAGGGGGAAAATAGGTATCAAAAGTGAGAAGCATCGAAGAGTAGCTTTGACCAGCCTATTGTTTTTTCTACATGACCCTGATTTTACTTAGCTGAGACCGACTTTCAGATAGTGTCAGCACATCCAGAACGTTTAAAAGCACACTGCTGTTGATCGTTCAGTTCTTCATCCATGCTGAATAGTTAGGGAGCCACGTGATGTCTTCTTTGTGCAAGTGTTCAGAGAGAAGTCCAAGCAGACCAGCCTCCTCTGGGTAGGACATGTGGGGTGCTGTCCCCCGGCCGCCATTATGGCTTTAGAGCATCTCCAGACCAGTAGTTATAGGACATCGAAAATTCACTGAAAATTCCTGCCATTTTTCGCGTCTGTAGGACAGTGCTTCGAATTCTGTGAGAATCTATCAGGCATCACATCTGCTGCATGTCTGTGTTTTTCTTTGATTTTTTTTTTCACGATCTGTTGTGGGATTCGAAATATGTCATGAACTTTTAAATTTCTAATTGTTCTAATTTTGCCGTGTGTGCTTAGATAAGTGTGGGTTTCCCATTGCAGAACGGTGCCTCGAAAAGCGAGGAAAATAAAATATAAGAGCCTTTATATCCCGGACTGCAGCAACAAATATAATCTAAGCCCACTCAGCGTTTCAGAAAATTGATGATCACCACAGTAGCATGTATGTATGTAGTCCTATTTCTTTAACATTACTGCACTCCTCACTTCTTAAAACTCCATAATTTTTATGCGTATATCAGTTTATTGGGTTGTTTCAGTTGCCGTTTTAGACTGCGCCTTTTTCCTGCTAATTCACAAGTGGAGCAGAGAGATTTATTTCGAAGTGTAGGTGAACTGAGCGTCCTATATGTAGAGTTACTGCCTATATTGAGTCCGCCTACTACTAGTTTCGAGCAGTATTGTCACTTTTTTTCTAGCAGAATAACACCAGTTGTGTGATATCATCAATTTTGAGCCGTATTATAATTTTAGGTTCTCTTTGCGTATCACTCTGCACATACATGCGTAGTAAGGAACCATCTTTACTTCAGTTTCCCCCAAAATCTGTTGGAAGTAGTGTGAACTAGCCCAGTCGGTCCCTGCACTTCAAGGTGAACACACACATCTCTGAGTTAGCTTACTGGAGGTAGCCAAAGTCAACTATAAATTAACTAATTAACTAAATACTGTGCCATCCTCTCCACCACAGAATTACCATTTCCCACAAAAAATAAATAAAGTACACTAACCTATTCTTCCTCTCTGGCAGCTGGACTGAGGTGGACCATTTCGTGCAATTTCCAGGGGTGATTTCATAATAGGGACGGGGGGTGAGTGAAATCGTTGGGGTGGGGGAGTTAGGTTAGTGCACATAGCCCAACTACCATATTTCCCGCCGAAATTACGCACCATTTCCAGGAGGTAGAGGGAATGTCATATCATAGGGGGTGGGGAAAATCCAGCCACCATTTTGAATAAATTATTTGTGCCACTACCCCCCTTGCCTCACTGCTAATAGAAACAGCCTCTCATTTAGTTGGATTTGAACAAAGTCTCCCACAGTGTGGCGACTTTCACGTCGGCTGGGTATGCAGGTCACGTGTGGATCAGCGATCGGCCTGTATCAGCTTTGCTCGTTCCTTGCTAGAAGTACTCGGTACAGAGCGAGATTTCATTTAGTATTGCACTGTGGCATTTTTGTTGTTGAGCACAACTGTCTTCAGTACCTCAGAATCGTGTGTGTCAGCGCTTTTTACCCTTTGCTATTTGCTCGTGGTGTGAATGATGTTCACAGGTCCAGTAGCTACCTGTACAAAAAGAGACACTCTAGCGATCTATCGTCACAAGCCATTACAAATGAATGGGAGTGACAGAAAAGAGGGATGAGAATTCTCGGTATGTATTATGCAGTCGAATAAGCAACAGATGCTGTAAAATCGCTATAAAATGATTTTATAGCACAGTACGGAAAGATTCAGTTAACACAACAAAAAATTACAATGATCGAGAGATGGGATTCATTGTTCTGTACATCAAGAAGCACCTTGACCTAAATTTGCAGCCATGCAGCATGTGATGAAATTGGAGAATGAATAGTAAAATTTCTGACGTCCCTCGCATTATGCCACTGGCAGTTGCAATAGTTTTAGATGGAACTGAACGATGAGTATAGAGACTATGTATACTGTATAGCACTACAAAGTGCACTAGTGGCCTTTAAAATTGCTACACCAAGAAGAAATGCAGATGATAAAAGGGTATTAATTGGACAAATATATTATACTAGATCTGACATGTGATTACATTTTCACGCAATTTGGATGCATAGATCCTGAGAAATCAGTACCCAGAACAACCACCTCCGGCCGTAATAACGGCCTTGATACGCCTCGGCATTGAGTCAAACAGAGCTTGGATGGCTTGTACAGGTACAGCTGCCCATGCAGCTTCAACACGATACCACAGTTCATCAAGGGTAGTGCTGGCCAGGGCAGCAGTCGAACATTTTCTGTATCCAGAAAGACCCGTACAGGACCTGCAACATGCGGTCGTGCATTATCCTGCTGAAATGCAGGGTTTCGCACGGATCGAATAAAGGGTAGAGCCACAGGTCGTAACACATCTGAAATGTAACGTCCACTGTTCAAAGTGCCGTCAAGGCTAACAAGAAGTGACTGAGACGTGTAACCAATGGCACCCCATACCATCACGCCGGGTGATACGCCAGTATGGCGATGACGAATACACGCGTCCAATGTGCGTTCACCGCGCTGTCGCCAAACACGAATGCGACCATCATGATGCTGTAAACAGAACCTGGATTCATCCGAAAATGTGACGTTTTGCCATTCGTGCACCCAGGTTCGTCGCTGAGTACACCATCGCAGGCGCTCCTGTTTGTGATGCAGCTTCAAGGGTAACCGCAACCATATTCTCCGGGCCGATAGTCCATGCTGCTGCAAACGTCGTCGAACTGTTCGTGCAAATGGTTGTTGTCTTGCAAACGTTCCCATCTGTTGACTCAGGGATCGAGACGTGGCTGCACAATCCGTTACAGCCATGCGGATAAGATGCCTGTCATCTCGACTGCTAGTGACACGAGGCCGTTGGGATCCAGTACGGCGTTCCGTATTAACCTCCTGAACCCACCGATTCCATATTCTGCTAACAGTCATTGGATCTCGACCAACGCGAGCAGCAATGTCGCGATACGATATACCGCAATCGCGATAGGCTACAATCCGACCTTTATCAAAGTCGGAAACGTGATGGTACGCATTTCTCCTCCTTACACGAGGCATCACAACAACGTTTCACCAGACAACGCCGGTCAACTGCTGTTTGTCTGTGAGAAAGCGGTTGGAAACTTTTCTCATGTCAGTATGTTGTAGGTGTCGCCACCGGCGCCAACCTTTTGTGAATGCCCTGAAAAGCTAGTCATTTGCATATCACATCATCTTCTTCCTGTCGGTTAAATTTCGCGTCTGTAGCACGTCATCTTCATGGTGTAGCAATTTTAATGGCCAGTAGTGTACGTTGTTTAAGTTATGGGCCATGCCTGGAATGGGACGATTTTTTCTATTTAAAACTCGCTATCTTCATCTACAATGATATCACACTCCGCAAGTCACCTAATGGTGTGTGGTGGAGGATACTTTCTCTACAGCTAACTGAGCCGTCCAACCCTATTCCACTCGCGAGTAGAGCGTGGGAAGAATGATTGTTGGTAATCACCTGTGTTGGCTCTAATTTCTCGAATCTTCTCCTAGTCGTCATTGCACAAGACGTATGTGGAGGGAAGTAATGTGTTGTCCGACTCTTCCCGAAAAGTGCTCTTTCGAAATTTCAATAGTAAATCTCTCCGTGGTGCACAATGCCTCACTTTAAAGTCTGCCAGTGGAGTTTATTGAGCTTCTCCGTAACGCTCTCGCGCCGGCCAAACGATCCCATGACGAACCGCCGCTCTTCGTTAGATCTTCTCTATATCTTCTATCAGTCCTGTCTGGTAGAGATCCCAGATATATGACCCAAGCTCAAGAATCGATCGAAAAAGCGCCTCATAAGCCACTTCCTTCGTAGATGAGTTATATTTCATTAAGATTCTTCCTATGAATCTGAGTCTGGCATCTGCTTTTGCCACTAATTGTTTTATGTGGTCATTGCTCTTAACGTCGCTCTGGCTAGTTAGTCCTAGATATTTTACGGTAGGTACAGTTTTCAGCGTTTTTTGTCATCGTTAATGTAGCTGCACAGCAGTGTATTTCTTTTCTTATCTATGCGCAATATGTTACATTTATTTACGTTCAAGGCGAACTGTCAGAGCCTGCAAGTCATAAGTTACTATCTTCTGGTGCTGCTACTTGGTTATAGACAACAACATCATCTGCGAACAGCCGTAAAGTGCATCCGACACTTTCTGCTAAATCATTTATAGATACTGTTAACAGTATCGGTCATATCATACCTCCATGGCGTACTCTGGAAATTACCTTTACACCTGTCGATTTTGTTCCGTTAAGAGCGACATGTTGAGTTCTGTCTGCAAGGACGTCTTAAATCTAGTCGCAAATCTGCTCCGATATTCGATAAGATTGTATTTTTTTTCACTAAACGGCAATGCGGGACGGTGTCAAATGGCTTCCTGAAGTCAAGGAACACGGCATGAACCTGAGCACCTTTGTCTACGGAGCTGTGGATCTCATGGTGGACACAGCGAGCTGGGTTCGCAGGATCTCTGTTTGCGGAATCTATGTTGACTTTTATAGAGCAGATTTTCATTTTTGAAATATGTCATAATTCTTGAGCATAAAACATGTCCCATAATTCTACAACAGATGGCCTTCAACGATATACGTAGATATATAATTGTGTGCATCTGTCCTACGGCCCTCTACATCTACATCTACATCTATACTCCGCGAGCCACCTTACGGTGTGTGGCGGAGGGTACTTATTGTACCACTATCTGATCCCCCCTTCCCTGTTCCATTCACGAATTGTGCGTGGGAAGAACGACTGCTTGTAAGTCTCCGTATTTGCTCTAATTTCTCGGATCTTTTCGTTGTGATCATTACGCGAGATATATGTGGGCGGTAGTAATATGTTGCCCATCTCTTCCCGGAATGTGCTCTCTCGTAATTTCGATAATAAACCTCTCCGTATTGCGTAACGCCTTTCTTGAAGTGTCCGCCACTGGAGCTTGTTCAGTATCTCCGTAACGCTCTCGCGCTGACTAAATGTCCCCATGACGAATCGCGCTGCTTTTCGCTGGATCATGTCTATCTCTTCTATTAATCCAACCTGGTAAGGGTCCCATACTGATGAGCAATACTCAAGAATCGGACGAACAAGCGTTTTGTAAGCTACTTCTTTCGTCGACGAGTCACATTTTCTTAGAATTCTTCCTATGAATCTCAACCTGGCGCCTGCTTTTCCCACTATTTGTTTTATGTGATCATTCCACTTCAGTTCGCTCCGGATAGTAACTCCTAAGTATTTTACGGTCGTTACCGCTTCCAATGATTTACCACCTATGGCATAATCGTACTGGAATGGATTTCTGCCCCTATGTATGCGCATTATATTACATTTATCTACGTTTAGGGAAAGCTGCCAGCTGTCGCACCATGCATTAATCCTCTGCAGGTCTTCCTGGAGTACGTACGAGTCTTCTGATGTTGCTACTTTCTTGTAGACAACCGTGTCATCTGCAAATAGCCTCACGGAGCTACCGATGTTGTCAACTAAGTCATTTATGTATATTGTAAACAATAAAGGTCCTATCACGCTTCCTTGCGGTACTCCCGAAATTACCTCTACATCTGCAGATTTTGAACCGTTAAGAATGACATGTTGTGTTCTTTCTTCTAGGAAATCCTGAATCCAATCACAAACCTGGTCCGATATTCCGTAAGCTCGTATTTTTTTCACTAAACGTAAGTGCGGAACCGTATCAAAAAATGGTTCAAATGGCTCTGAGCACTATGGGACTTAACATCTGTGGTCATCAGTCCCCTAGAACTTAGAACTACCTAAACCTAACTAACCTAAGGACATCACACACATCCATGCCCGAGGCAGGATTCGAACCTGCGACCGTAGCGGTCGCGCGGATCCGGACTGAGCGCCTTAACCGCGAGACCACCGCGGCCGGCAGGAACCGTATCAAATGCCTTCCTGAAGTCCAGGAATACGGCATCAATCTGCTCGCCAGTGTCTACGGCACTGTGAATTTCTTGGGCAAATAGGGCGAGCTGAGTTTCACATGATCTCTGTTTGCGGAATCCATGTTGGTTATGATGAAGGAGATTTGTATTATCTAAGAACGTCATAATACGAGAACACAAAACATGTTCCATTATTCTACAACAGATTGACGTAAGCGAAATAGGCCTATATTTATTCGCATCTGATTTATGACCCTTCTTGAAAATGGGAACGACCTGCGCTTTCTTCCAGTCGCTAGGTACTTTACGTTCTTCCAGCGATCTACGATAAATTGCTGATAGAAAGGGGGCAAGTTCTTTAGCATAATCACTGTAGAATCTTAAGGGTATCTCGTCTGGTCCGGATGCTTTTCCGCTACTAAGTGATAGCAGTTGTTTTTCAATTCCGATATCGTTTATTTCAATATTTTCCATTTTGGCGTCCGTGCGACGGCTGAAGTCAGGGACCGTGTTACGATTTTCCGCAGTGAAACAGTTTCGGAACACTGAATTCAGTATTTCTGCCTTTCTTCGGTCGTCCTCTGTTTCGGTGCCATCGTGGTCAACGAGTGACTGAATAGGGGATTTAGATCCGCTTACCGATTTTACAGATGACCAAAACTTTTTAGGGTTCTTGTTTAGATTGTTTGCCAATGTTTTATGTTCGAATTCGGTGAATGCTTCTCTCATTGCTCTCTTTACGCTCTTTTTCGCTTCGTTCAGCTTTTCCTTATCAGCTATGATTCGACTACTCTTAAACCTATGATGAAGCTTTCTTTGTTTCCGTAGTACCTTTCGTACATGCTTGTTATACCACGGAGGATCTTTCCCCTCGCATTGGACCTTAGTCGGTACGAACTTATCTAAGGCGTACTGGACGATGTTTCTGAATTTTTTCCATTTTTGTTCCACATCCTCTTCCTCAGAAATGAACGTTTGATGGTGGTCACTCAGATATTCTGCGATTTGTGCCCTATCACTCTTGTTAAGCAAATATATTTTCCTTCCTTTCTTGGCATTTCTTATTACACTTGTAGTCATTGATGCAACCACTGACTTATGATCACTGATACCCTCTTCTACATTCACGGAGTCGAAAAGTTCCGGTCTATTTGTTGCTATGAGGTCTAAAACGTTAGCTTCACGAGTTGGTTCTCTAACTATCTGCTCAAAGTAATTCTCGGACAAGGCAGTCAGGATAATGTCACAAGAGCCTCTGTCCCTGGCTCCAGTTCTGATTGTGTGACTATCCCATTCTATACCTGGTAGATTGAAGTCTCCCCCTATTACAATAGTATGATCACGAAACTTCTTCACGACGTTCTGCAGGTTCTCTCTGAGGCGCTCAACTACTACGGTTGCTGATGCAGGTGGTCTATAGAAGCATCCGACTATCATATCTGACCCACCTTTGATACTTAGCTTAACCCAGATTATTTCACATTCGCATTCGCTAATAACTTCACTGGATATTATTGAATTCTTTACTGCTATAAATACTCCTCCACCATTGGCGTTTATCCTATCCTTGCGGTATATATTCCATTCTGTGTCTAGGATTTCGTTACTGTTCACTTCCGGTTTTAACCAACTTTCCGTTCCTAATACTATATGCGCACTATTTCCTTCAATAAGAGATACTAATTCAGGAACCTTGCCCTGGATACTCCTGCAGTTTACCAATATTACGTTAACTTTTCCTGTTTTTGGTCTCTGAGGACGGACGTTCTTTATCAACGATGATAATGTCCTCTCTGGTAAGCCGTCAGGTATTTTATCGTTTCGCCCAAGGGGGGTCCCTCTAACCTAAAAAACCCCCGTGTGCACGCCACACGTACTCTGCTACCCTAGTAGCTGCTTCCGGTGTGTAGTGCACGCCTGACCTGTCTAGGGGGGCCCTACAGTTCTCCACCCAATAACGGAGGTCGATGAATTTGCAACCATTATAGTCGCAGAGTCGTCTGAGCCTCTGGTTTAGACCCTCCACACGGCTCCAAACCAGAGGACCGCGATCGACTCTGGGCACTATGCTGCAGATATTAAGCTCAGCTTGCACTCCGCGTGCGATGCTGGTTGTCTTCACCAAATCAGCCAGCCGCCGGAAGGAACCAAGGATGGCCTCAGAACCCAAGCGGCAGGCGTCATTCGTTCCGACATGTGCTACTATCTGCAGCCGGTCACACCCAGTGCGTTCAATAGCTGCCGGAAGGGCCTCCTCCACATTACGGACGAGACCCCCCGGCAAGCACACCGAGTGCACACTGGCATTCTTCCCCGACCTACCCGCTATTTTCCTGAGGGGCTCCATAACCCGCCTAACGTTGGAGCTCCCTATAACTAATAGGCCCGCCCTCTGTGACTGTCGGGACCTTGCCGGAGAATCGGCCACTGGCCCAACAGGCGAGGCATCCTGTGGTGGCTCGGAAACGATGTCATCACCACTAGGAAGCACCCCGTACCTGTTGGAAAGGGGTAAGGCAGCTGTCACGCGGCCAGATCCCACCTTCGCCTTTCGGCCAGGCACGCGCGAGCCCACCACTGTCCGCCATTCACCCTGGAGTGATGGCTGACCGGTAAGATGCTCACTGCCGGAAGACGCAGCGACATCAGGGGTTCCATGTGATTCCAAGGCCACCGAAGTAGGCATAGGTCTCACCACAGTTGCCCCAACGCCACTACGAGCCGACGCCTGCGCCTCGAGCTCGATGAGCCTAACAGACAAAGCCTCCACCTGCCCCCGAAGAGTGGCCAATTCTCCTTGCGTCCGCTCACAACAACCACAGTCCCTACACATGACTATGTTTACCCTACCCTATACGGTGACAAATTCCCAAGATAATCTTCTGATGAGCTACTCTGATAATCAAGAAACACTCACTGAAATACGAGACGCGAAAACTACGCTAGGTCTTCCCAGAAAAACTATTTAAAAGCTAAGCGCAGCAAATAAGTACAAAAACGCTTTATACAAACAGTACTCGCTGCTGCTGGTGCTCTCGCTCTGGCTGTCACAAGACAACTGCTGATTCAAGTGACTAGTGGCTAACGGCCGCGAAACAAACAAAGACGGTTTTAGGGCGCTTTCTGTTCTAAACGATCAAGAAAACACTAAGAAATCTAACACGAAAACTACGTAAAGTTTTATCAAGAACTGTTAGTTACTATGCAGAGCAGATAAACACAAATAGAATCCCTTCCTTAGTGGAAGGTCGTAAACAAAATGCAAAATAAACGCTTTATACAAACAGTACTCGCTGCTGCTGGTGCTCTCGCTCTGGCTGTCACAAGACAACTGCTGATTCAAGTGACTAGTGGCTAACGGCCGCGAAACAAACAAAAGACGGTTTTAGGGCGCTTTCTGTTCTAAACGATCAAGAAAACACTAATAAATCTAACACGAAAACTACGTAAAGTTTTATCAAGAACTGTTAGTTACTATGCAGAGCAGATAAACACAAATAGAATCCCTTCCTTAGTGGAAGGTCGTAAACAAAATGCAAAATAAAACGAGAATGGCTTTCACTTTCTTCCAGTTGCTAGTGTAAGTAGGCTATGTAAGTAGGCTGTTTAGGTTCTTATATTGGTAACGCCGCCGCCACGTAGCGCTCTCTGTATGAAAATCACTGGCTGTGCTGTGTGCAGTCTGTGGCTAGTTTGCATTGTTGTCTGCCATTGTAGTGTTGGGGAGCGGCAGCTGGATGTGAACAGCGCGTAGCATTGCGCAGTTGGAGGTGAGCCGCCAGCAGTGGTGGATGTGGGGAGAGAAATGGCGGAGATTTGAAATTTGTAAGACTGGATGGCATATATATTATGATTATTAAGGTAAATACATTGTTTGTTCTCTATTAAAATCTTTCATTTGCTAACTATGCCTATCAGTAGTTAGTGCCTTCAGTAGTTTGAATCTTTTATTTAGCTCGCAGTAGTGGCGCTCGCTGTATTGCAGTAGTTCGAGTAACGAAGATTTTTGGTGAGGTAAGTGATTTGTGAAAGGTACAGGTTAATGATAGTCAGGGCCATTCCTTTGTAGGGATTTCTGAAAGTCAGATTGCGTTGCGCTAAAAAATATTGTGTGTCAGTTTAAGCACAGTCCTGTATAAATTTTCAAAGGGAACGTTTCATATGTCGACCCTTAGCCTAGGATACCTCACTGGAATCTTCTGATTTTTTTCTTGTAGTTTGTGTAATTAGTGTAGATTTTGTTTATTGCTAGTGCGTAATTGTAGAGAGAATCTCCTTTGTAGTTGCAGTCTTTCATTGTTGTACAGTAAAACAGTTGTGGCATGCATGCAGATTTGCACGAAGTATTTCGCAGCTGCGCTTGCAATTAACTAGATATTATTTTCTGTGCTATGTTAATGTGTTCCCCTATTTTTGCTCTTCAAATTGTGTTTTTCTGTGTTGTCGTGTGAAATATTGTGACAATAATGGCGTGTGAAAAACGTAACACTAGGCTCCAAAGTAAACTGAGAAATGACAGTGAAGACGAAGCAGTGTGTTAGCGCCACCATGTAATGAATTAACTAATATTCAAAGTAGTAATTTGGTAACTGTGCATAGGGAAATGGAGCGGGCGTCAAATAATGGAGTAGACAGTGAAACAGGTAGTGAACAGGGAATCATTATCGATCGATCGGTCGGTAACAGCTCGCCTCAGGAATCCGAAATGACAGGACACAATTTTGCAAATACTGTAGATTCAGGTTTTGCGTCCTCACCATTTTCTCAAATAAGTCAAGACACATTTTCTGCTTGTCAAAATGTGAATGTTTCCGGTGCAAATACACTGCCGAAAAGCGTAGAGGAACAGATTCCAGACACTAATGCATTGTTGTTACAGCTAATGCAACAAATGGAACAAAATCAGAGACAAACACAGCAACAGTTAGACACAATGGAACAAAATCTTCAAAAGTTAGACACAATGGAACAAAATCTTCAAAAGTTAGACACAATGGAACAAAAGCTTCAAAAGTTAGACTCAGTGGAACATAAGCTTGAACAAACACGTGAAGATTTAACTACTGAGTTACATAACATTGAATCGAAATGTCAAAAAGTCTGTAATGATGTAAAAACACAAATTTGTGAGCATTTTCAACCTATTTTTTCGCATTACAGAATCACGAAGCAGCCATAAAAGAACTCCAAACTATTGTTCATGAAAATCACGACACCTTGCAAGCTAAAATTGACTCAGTTGCATCTGCCGATTCGGTTACGCAACTTGCAAAAACTCAAGAAAACTTAAAGGACACAGTAGATACGATTTCAACACAAATGGACACTCTGAAACTTGGTTCAGAAAAACACACTGAGGAAATAAGTACACTATCAGAGAAAGTAGCCGAACTTCCGGATCAGTTCACTAACTTATCTGCAAAGGTAGATGATGATCTGAATGACACAAGACCTGTTGCCATCACTGACACAGAAGAGTGCGAACAAATTAGGAAATTCAAACAAAATCAGAATCAAATTAATACGCAACACCAAAGAGAAATCCGGGAGGTACAAGATCAGCTGACACAGGTAATACAAGAATTACGTATTTCAGAGGCCACTCGCGCTCCAATACGGGAAGAGGGACATAGAAATACGGAACAGCCACAAAATAATAACTCAGGGCACTTCGGAAATTATGAAAGAAATTGGCAAGGTACACCGAATTTTGAGATGGAACTGCCGACATGACGTAACAATGACCGATATGCTACTCGCCGACACGATGATTTTGACTATGAGCTGTTCATTACTACACGTAAATTCAAAACGTTTAAGAATTCTGCCAACGACATTCATCCACAAGCGTGGCTCCATCAATTCTCTCATTGTTTTCCTCCCAACTGGTCATTGGAGCACAGGTTAGAATTTATGTGTGGCTACTTGGAGAATGAACCAGCTGTAAGAATGCGATCGGTCATTCACGATTGTCACAGTGAAGGAGAATTTTACCATGCGTTCCTCTCAGCATATTGGTCTTAAGCTACACAAGACCGAGTAAAACATAGCATCATAATGATGAAACATTTCAAACATTCTGAATTTTCCAGTCTTGTGAAATATTTTGAAGACATGTTACACAAGAATCAGTACCTGTCAAACCCATATAGCCCCTCAGAACTCATCCGCATTTGCTTAATCAAACTGACTGAACATTTACGACATATTATTTTAGCAGGACGTTGCAAAGACGACATTGAAGCTTTTCAGGGACTGTTACAAGAACTGGAAATTGACACTGACAATCACGGAACGCGAAAACAGGAGCACAACAATTACAGATCACATCCGTCACAATTCCGCGATGACAGAAATAATATACGACAAGGCTATTCTTTCAATGTAAATCGTGACCGAAACAGACACCACCCGTATGACAACCACTGGCAGAGTAATAGTTACAGAGAGAGATCGCATTTCCGTAGTAATGAATATGACAGAGACACTCATAGAAACAGACAATTTGGCAACCAGAACAATTATTATCACGGGAGACAGAATAACTTCAGATGCAACGGTTCACCGTGCAGTGATAATTCAGGGAGAAATTCTCCACCACTTAACCGACAAGAAAGAAACTACAGGAACTACCGACATGACGACAGACGATGTGATCGTAACGACAGACGTGAATTTCATCAGAACTGGCGGGATTTAAACAGGGCTGGGCTCTCTCGGCAAGGCGAATTTGTAGAAGTTAGGTCTCCTAATCCCAATAACGACGCGCGCCAACAAAGAAACAGACAATGACTCGCACCGCAGGCAGCCACCTGCGCCCGCTGGCTCAGGGAAAAATAACATTGACGCTAACCTTGAGCAAAATTCCAGTATTCTTTACGGACGAATACCGCATGATAATTACATTCAAGCTGAAACTCTGCGTACTGAGAAGAGCAAAGGGTTACACCACATCTCACATGTAAAACCGTTTATTGAGAGATAAACTGTTTTTTAATTTAATCTTTGCTATAAAATTTTTCACTTTATATTACCAGTATGCTTTGTCAGACTTAGTATCTGTTAACATGCAACAGTGTTTGAAGTTAAATATCCAGTCAAGAACCAAGAGAACTTATTTAAACAGAAATTACGAATGCATTGTTATTGTGAACAGACGACACAGTGTTATTGTGTGGGTGCATTCTTGCTTGTTAGTTGCACGATTATGTAACGACTATAAGGCTCACATACTTAGAACATTTACCAGTACTGCTAATGAGATTTTAATGCAACATTTTGGTTTACTTGAAAATACATTCTGAATTAAAGTACTTTCTGAGAGATACCAGATGAGACAGTGGTTAGTTTATGTGACAGCTACACGATTATATCACGACGTTACTAATGAGTGACAATTTACAATGTTGCTTTTGCGGTGTATCTGTTTTATATCTGCACAGCTTTTCTGAATTCTTCTGTAAAGTAAAACATGTTTTAGTAGTAACTTTTGTGGTATAGCTACAAGGAGACAGCCTTTTCCGTAGCACAACAATACATTACAGCACAGTACTTTCAAAATCACAACAATAAGTGTAATAACTAAGATATCTATACGCAAAGCATTTCACTTTTGTTTATCATGAGGTAAGTACATTGGCTACTGCAGAACTTAGCTTTTGGAGGAAAATAACTACGACACTTCCACAGAGATTATCTTACAACAAGACGCACATTTAGCGCTACATGACACGCATTTGAGTGATTAATTTTGTACTTAAAACATTTATTTTTAAAGATTTTTGAATTACAAAGAAAGTTTTCCGTGATACATTTCATTCCATTGCTGTAATCTGTAACACCTGAGGGTATATTACATTAATCCTCAGGGGGGTACATGCCTACTTTGTGTACCATGTGTTTGGCAAGCACAAGGAGCCCTAGCTAATATGGTATTTGCTTATACAACTTTACACATCGGTACCATATTTCTCTAACACAAATTACACAGCTATCTGATCATTTAACTGAGAGAGACAAACTTTTTTACTACAGCAGTGACAGATGTTTACGTAATTACACCGTTGGATAACTTCACACTTATGAAATTGTATTTTGTCTGTATTGTGTGAACTCTTCACATTTTTTCGGAACCATTGTGATACTATAAGAGCTTTGAATGATGTATTTGGTATGGGATCATGATTTTTAAAGTACGTTTGAGGTAGATGACACTTTTGAAACGAGCAGAGAATTTTTTGTAGGTTTTAAAATATTCAGAAAGCTACGACGGTTTTGAGATGTGATTGATCTGTTATGATGTTATTATTATGACGACGATGTGTATTATGCTGTTGAGGTATGTTTATGATCAATGAGATGATGCTATATGAGGAATTTGATTATGCTACGTATTTATTATGATGAAATATTGAAGAATGTCTACGAATATGTATATGTGTAATAAGGTTAGGAATAATGAGTAGTGGTTATGGATGCTGATTTGTGAAAAAGGTTGTTGGAAACCAAGAATCGTACTTTAAGAGTTATGAAATGTATGTAAATGTGTGAATGTATCACAATGCCGACGAAAATTTTTTGGGCACTGTTATATCAATAGGATTTTGTTTCTACACATTTGCAACACAGATTCTTGACTTGTGAAATATTTTTATATGAGACTGTCACTGTAGCGGAAACTGCTGTCGTAAATATTTCCGTAAGAAAGTTAAGTGACCACCTGCACGTAATGCGTCGTGGGCACCCAGCTGTGTCAGATGCCTGGAGAAAAAGCCATTAGTGGTGCCTTTTCAGAGGCACAGGCAGAAAAAAAGGGAGGCCATTATCCTCGCTATTGACATTTCTTTGTAGAAAGCATCGCCAGTACGACACGCTCAAACTTGAAAACATATGATAATACTGTGGAGCTCTTAATTTACGATATTTACTAAAATGCCTGATGAAACGATGAGAAACATTTCACGGCTATTGTCTTGCTAGTTGAGAAAAATGTCATATGGCTTGCTTTATGTATTTATTTACTCATTTTGTTTAATATCAAGTTTCTAGCTGCAGCAGCATTGGTTAAAATACAATTTTATAGATGTACTAATATAAATATTTTATGCCTACAGGTCCAGTAAATAATTTTATGATCTATTCAAAAAAAACGAAGGAGCATAAAAAGACATTTCCCTTCACAGGAACTGCGTACATAATTTTCTTTTCAACTACTTGGTCATTTTTTTTGGTAGAGTAAGTTTCTGTGATTCATCACTCTAGTGTTAAGATGTGACATAGGTATTAAACATGGCCATTTTTACTGTAATATTTTTTCTGCTTCACCTTTGTCATGTTTAGATATAAGTTATTGCATTTGCTGCTGCTCTTTGCCAGGCATAGTGTTACTGAATTTCACTTTGTATTACTCTGTTAAGCTAGATTTACTACTGATTTATTTTTCTTGTTGCTGCACATTGGCTCATATTAGTTGTAATGTTGCATTTTCTCTGTTAATTTAGATTTACTGCTGCTGCCAATTTGCATTTTTTTTCATTGCTGTTTGTATTAATTGTTTTGTGCTGCTGCGTTGCCTCGTCCCTTAGTTTAGCATGTGAGCTCAGTAGATTTAAGTTAGCTTAAGAGGGGGTAGACTATAAGAGAATGAGTTGCGATGAATTGGAAGAAATGCATTGAGAAGTTATACGAAAAAAGTACAGAAAGCAGGTATAGGTAGGATTTTCTTGGAAATAAATGATGAGGTAAGATAATGGAAAATAAATAATGAGGTAAGAAATATGTGACCATATAAATACAGAAAGCATGCTTGGATAGGATGTTTTGGTGGAAACAAATGTTGAAATAAGACGAAAGATCTATGGAATGAAGTTTTGGGTTAGAATGCAGTACCAAATGTTACACTGAAAACAAACCCTGCCCTTTCCTCTTGTGTTATCCCACTATGTGTTTGTGTACCCTTGGGTATTTGTGTTCTTCCTGTCTTTATGTGTTTAGCTAATACGATTTATGTTGTAGAATTTTTCTAGTACTAAGGTACATTCACTATGATGAGGAATACTGTTATCCTCAAATATAATTTGCATTAATAATATGTTATTCACTTTGTAAAGATGTTTACACATTATTAATTCTGTTCTGTTTCAATGCTCATGTGTGAAATTAATGTTTCGAAAACTATTCTCATTATTTTATTTATTTATGTCATAATTCCTGTAACACTGATGTATATGTTTATTTCTATTCTTTTGTAAAGCCTGTGTTACTACAAATGTTATCTGTACTGTTATGTTCTTTAATGATGTATTTGGTACCTTTGTAATTGTATTCTTATATTGTAAATTTATAATTGTAGAGACACCAGTTCTTCAAATTAAGTATCATTTCACTGCACATGTTTCTGTTGGTCATAGTATATGGACAATATGTGAGAAGTAGGGACTGTTAGTGTTTGCATGTGTGTTAATAATTCAGCAAGGGACTGGATAACAGCATTGCTGGTTCTAAGGACAATTCCAAAAAGTTTGTGAGTGCACAAGTAGTGGTTATGGACTTGCTATATTATCCGCAAGACTCTTCAATGGTGATTGTGCACCTGCACAGTCACAACAGATGGCTGCTGGCTATCTCTACAAGGACTACAGTGGGTCTGCATCTTTGATGACCCACCAATACCATTATTTCTACAAGGACTGCAGTGGGTCTGCACCTCTGGTGGCCCACCAATACCATACTCTCTACCAGGACTACAGTGGGTCTGCTCTGTGATGACCTACCTATCAATATTCTTCAAAAGTTCGAATGACTCTGCTGTGGGTTTGCTCTGTTGTGGCCCATTACCTATCAGCATGTCAAGAGTCAGAACTGTCTTTCCGTTGGAAGGACAACACTACTTCTTCAAGACTCCATGGAAATCCACTACTTCCGTGTGCATTTTCTTTTACTGCTCAAACTTTGAGAAAAACACTGCAATTTTACAGTGATGAACAATCTCGACTGTCTTTATGGAATGTGAGAAAATTTTAGCTTTTGACCAACATTGTATCAAAAAGTGTGTGCATTTGATATCTTTGTTATTGTAATTATGAAAAATTTTATCAAATCATTATTGGCCACTGCCCAAAACAATTTGTAAAATTTTTTGTGGGGGCATGGGGGCAATGTAAGTAGGCTATGTAAGTAGGCTGTTTAGGTTCTTATATTGGTAACGCCGCCGCCACGTAGCGCTCTCTGTATGAAAATCACTGGCTGTGCTGTGTGCAGTCTGTGGCTAGTTTGCATTGTTGTCTGCCATTGTAGTGTTGGGCAGCGGCAGCTGGATGTGAACAGCGCGTAGCGTTGCGCAGTTGGAGGTGAGCCGCCAGCAGTGGTGGATGTGGGGAGAGAAATGGCGGAGATTTGAAATTTGTAAGACTGGATAGCATATGTATTATGATTATTAAGGTAAATACATTGTTTGTTCTCTATTAAAATCTTTCATTTGCTAACTATGCCTATCAGTAGTTAGTGCCTTCAGTAGTTTGAATCTTTTATTTAGCTCGCAGTAGTGGCGCTCGCTGTATTGCAGTAGTTCGAGTAACGAAGATTTTTGGTGAGGTAAGTGATTTGTGAAAGGTACAGGTTAATGTTAGTCAGGGCCATTCCTTTGTAGGGATTTCTGAAAGTCAGATTGCGTTGCGCTAAAAAATATTGTGTGTCAGTTTAAGCACAGTCCTGTATAAATGTTCAAAGGGGACGTTTCACTAGATACCCTTCTTTCCTCAAGTTATCTACGATAAATTATTGCTAGAGGGGAGCAAGTTCTTTCTCATAATCTATGTAGAATCTTATAGGGATTTCATGTGATCCTGACGCCTTTTTCCCGGGTTCGATTCCCGGCGGGGTCAGGGATTTTCTCTGCCTCGTGATGACTGGGTGTTGTGTGATGTCCTTAGGTTAGTTAGGTTTAAGTAGATCTAAGTTCTAGGGGACTGGTGACCATAGATGTTAAGTCCCATAGTGCTCGGAGCATTTTGAACCTGACGCCTTTTCAATACTAAGCGATTGTAATTGTTTTTCTATTCCGCTATCGGTTATCTCAACATCTGCCTTTTCGACGATCGTACGACGATTTAAAGGGGGGGGGGGGGCCGTGTTACGATCTTCCGCGGTGAAACAATTTTGGAAGACCGAATTCAGCATTTCGGCCTTCTCTCTGTAATCTTCCTTTTCGGTGACAGTATGCTTGCCGGCCGCGGTGGTCTAGCGGTAGGCGCTCAGTCCGGAACCGCGCGATTGCTACGGTCGCAGGTTCGAGTCCTGCCTCGGGCATGGATGTGTGTGATGTCCTTAGGTTAGTTAGGTTTAAGTAGTTCTAAGTTCTAGGGGACTGATGACCACAGATGTTAAGTCCCATAGTGCTCAGAGCCTTTTGAACCATTTTTTTGACAGTATGCTTACTGAGCGAATGAACAGATGATTTTGACCCACTTACTGGTTTCACGTACGACTAAAACTTCTTAGGATTCCTACACAGATTGGTTGACAATCTTTTACTTTCCAGGTCGTTGAACGCTTATCTCATTGCCCTCCTTACGCTCATTTCCTCTTCGTCCAGCTTCTGTTTGCCAGCTAGGTGTTTTACTTCTGTTGAATCTGAGATGAAGTTCTCTTTATTTACGTAGTAATTTTCTAAGACTGCCATTAGGTCATCGCGGGTCTTTCCCATCTCTTAACACCTTACTCGGAAGATACTTGTCTAGGACATACTGGACGATGCCTTTAAATTTTTTTCCATTTGTTCTCCACATCTTCGTCCTCAGCACACAATATAGTATTTGATGCTGACTGCCCAGATACTCTGAAATTTGTATTCTGTCACTCTTGCTAAGCAAAAATATCTTCCTAACATTCTTAACATTTTTTGTAAGACGCGCTGTCATAGAAGCTATCACAGCCTTATGATCACTGATACGTCCTTCTACGTTAACTGATTCGATAAGTTCAGGTCTGTTGCCAGGAGGATTAAGATATTACCCTCACGAGTTGGTTCTCTAGCGATCTGCTCATAAAATTTTCGGAAAATATATTCAAAATAATGTCACACGAATCCCTGACTCTGGCACCAGTTTTGATAGTACGACACACCCATAGTATACTTGGCAAGTTGAAGTCACCCCCTACTACAACAGCATGATCAGGAAAATTACTATCGATATTCTGCATGTTCTGTCTGAAGCGCTCTACCACTAGATATCCTGACCAAGGAGGTATATATAAAAGCATCCGATTATCTTTTTTGAGCGATCTCTGATAACTAACTTCACCCAGATTAATTGACAATTGGAATCTGTGATAACCTCGTTAGATTTTATAGAATTCTGTACTGCAATGAACACGCCTCCATAATGGGCACTAACCTATCCTTAGGATAAATATTCCAATCTCAACTTAGGATTTCGTTTGCATTAATGTCTGGGTTCAATCACCTTTCTGTTCCTAATACTATCTGTGCATTATAACCTCCAGTAAGCTACAGCAATTCTGGGACCTTTCCTTGGATGGTCCTGCACTTTGCTAAAATCACATTAGTATTAGGGAAACGATGGTGCTGAGAAAATTTGTTGGTGTGGGTTGCATACATTCAGGGGCAAGCATACATTCAGGGGTAAATTTTGATTTAAGACCTCTTCCCCCTCCCCCCCTTAACCTACTGTTCCGTTAAGAGTTTTGTGACCCCTGATGGTTGATTTATGACTCCCTAGGGATAATCCATCCTTATGAGAAACCTCCCACCCCTATTCCTCCCCTCCACCTTCCCCACCCATCTGGGAAATCCCTCGCTAATATAAGCACACCTTTGATATCAAATTAATTGAGTAATTAATTGAATCGATAAATTAATTAATGCCTTCCCCTCTTGTTAATCCCTCATTCCCCCTCCCCTCCCTCATCTGGAAACTGGCAGTAAAAAGACTCAGTCTGTGCAGGAGAGGAAGGATCCTATGACAGGAAATTCCTTTGGAAGATACAGGTCTTGTAAAATACGTTGAAAAGAAGTAACTAAATAGATCGCTTTTTTTGTCCGATCATGCAAGGAATACCGTCACGAAATCGACGTCAAGAAAACCCATGGACAAAATTACACTGTTAAAAATCTTCCGATCCTGTCTTTGCGTATTCCTGTGCGCGCCAGCCAGGACATTGAGCACCCACTCGCCATCTCCCTCATGTATTATCACGCACACAGGTTTTGAGAGAGGGTCTCGCTCCCACAATATCCCAGTTTCCAAACCCTTTTGAATTTTTTTCCCCTTGCCTCATATTGGTGGATACTGGCACAGTTACATTGTTTGGTAGGAAGTCCATTATTACGTTGGAGGTAGCTGAGAACTTCAATTTTAGCTCGATTGGATGCAATGCCCTTAAACAATCTGCGAAGGTGTTCGATTGATATGTGAGCTCACAGTACCACTATTGGAATGAAGCAGCGCTGCATGAAATGATAGTTGGAATTTCAGATTTTGGTGTAAATTTATACCGACATTGTTGTGTAATTCCCGACCACTAAGGGTCTACTCATCAACAAAAGCAAAACGAGGTTAATGGAATGTAGTCGAATTAAGTCGGGTGATGTTGAGGGTATTAGGTTAGGAAATGAGACACTTAAAGTAGTAAAGGAGTTTTGCTATTTGGGGAGCAAAATAACTGATGATGGTCGAAGTAGAGAGGATATAAAATGTAGACTGGCAATGGCAAGGAAAGCGTTTCTGAAGAAGAGAAATTTGTTAACATCGAGTATAGATTTAAGTGTCAGGAAGTCATTTCTGAAAGTATTTGTATGGAGTGTAGCCATGTATGGAAGTGAAACATGGACGGTAAATAGTTTGGACAAGAAGAGAATAGAAGCTTTCGAAATGTGGTGCTACAGAAGAATGCTGAAGATTAGATGGGTAGATCACATAACTAATGAGGAAGTATTGAATAGGATTGGGGAGAAGAGAAGTTTGTGGCACAACTTGACTAGAAGAAGGGATCGGTTGGTAGGACATGTTCTGAGGCATCAAGGGATCACAAATTTAGTATTGGAGGGCAGCGTGGAGGGTAAAAATCGTAGGGGGAGACCAAGAGATATATACACTAAGCAGATTCAGAAGGATGTAGGTTGCAGTAGGTACTGGGAGATGAAGAAGCTTGCACAGGATAGAGTAGCATGGAGAGCTGCATCAAACCAGTCTCAGGACTGAAGACCACAACAACAACAACAAGTGTCTACTAAGTGTATTTTATAAAGCACAATAGAATTTCTGAGTCTGTTATCTCAGCAACATCAGGACGAAGGAGCAGAAGGAAAGGGTCCACCATGTGATAAGATACTAACAACAATAAATACACTACAAGACAGAGTGCACTGCAGTGTAGTGATAAGCACTAAACCTAGATCTTAGTGGTTGTCATGGCTATACGCCCGAGATTATTGAAAACACTCGTACATACAGCCCACTCACCTCCTAAATTTCCACATGCAGTGCGCCCATCCATTTCTACACCGCTAGCGCCAACGCTCAGAGGCTGAAGAAGTCTGCCGCTGTGACTGCAGCTGCAGTCATGGACGCAAGTGTCTTCCAGCGTGCACCATCCTGGACATCTGGGAATAACTGGACTGGTAGGAGTTCATATGTTATTAATACGTCCAACACTTGGCAATGATTGATATTGAATCGCTCAATTTTCTGCAGAGAGTATATGCAATACACATGATCGCGGAGACAGCCCAATGCATACTGAGTATTAGTTCAGTATTCAGCTATCCTGAGGGCACTGCGAGGGCTACCGACAGAACTTGTCCCCGCAATTGCAGGCAGGAACTGACTAGCTGGCTGGCCAGAATTTTTTTTTGTACCCGCCACTCACCACAGTCTTCAGCTGGAAATGTCAATTCGTTACGGTCACTGGTTACCTCCGCCATGCACCCAGATGGCCAACAGAGTCATCCTAGGAAACCAGCCACGTATTTATCACTGAGATTACAATTAAATAAGAGGGTTGGAACTTTAATAGTGGCAACTGTTTATTTCAAACTCTTACAAAATAGATCCGTGTTTTTAAGTTTTACTGACATTCAAAGTAGTCACCATCATTGTGTATAGCCCGTTGCCAGCGATGTGGAAGTCGTAGGATACTCTTAGCAGTGCCAGTTGTGTTGACAGTTCGAACGGCGCGGTCTATTGCTATTGCCCGACTAACTTGTAGCAGTTCTGAAGCGAATGCCGTGAAATGTTTCCTTCTGTTTAGAAATCGAGTTGAACTCACGAGGGAGTGCAGTAGATGGTATATCTCTGAGCAGCCCCATCAGTCAAACAAATTAGTGACAGCTTGCACTGTACGCTCTTGAGCATTGTCCTGCAAAATGATGGTCAGGTCCTGCAGCAGAAAGTGTCATCACTTCTGTCTCTGTGCTGTTCATTTTTGGAACACAACCTACGACCAGTTGGACATAAATTGAGAATTCAGTTTCATAATCGCAAAAAAAAAAAAAAAAATAATGGTTCCGAGCACGATGCGACTGAACTTCTGAGGTCATCAGTCGCCTAGAACTTAGAACTAATTAAACCTAAGGACATTACACACATCCATGCCCGAGGCAGGATTCGAACCTGCGACCGTAGCGGACGCTCGGTTCCAGACTGTAGCGCCCAGAACCGCACGGCCACTCTGGCCGGCCTCATAATTGTAGTGCATCTAAGTTAGTGACAGGGGTCTGTGAGGTACTGAAGTCCCTGTGTATGCATTTGCTTGACAATTGTGTGTATGTGGCAGATTGTAATAAAATCTTACCTCATTTATAAAGTGTCTCGGCTAAGGAATGTGGTGTTTACAGATTCTCTCTGATGTTGGCTATTTCTTACAATTAGAAACAGTGTGTTGTCATGTGATGTAGGCTGTGTAACAGAGTATGTGATCCTTGCAAAGTAATGGAGCGGGTGGTTTAGCAATGATACAGAAATTGAGAACCATGCCGCAGTGTCATTGGCTGACAGCATCATGAATCGACGTGATGAGAGGTTTTGTTGATGTGATCACTCGTCAAAAGTGATGCTTTGGACCTCGAGTAATTGAGTAAAATGCGCTGAAATTACGGAAAACCTGCAAAAATACGAGAGTTAATGGAAAATAAGTAAAATTGATGGAAATTCGAAAAAAATGTGGAGGGATGAGGGTACTTGCTTGCTCGCCTGGGTATATAAAATCATTCCATTTCTCCACCGATGGGATTGGCAACTGATGGTGCATACTATCTGTGGGTTTCAGTCTTACAGATATCCCTAGTACTCCATGTAGACATGCACTGGAAGTCATAGAAATGAAAGATGCAGTGCCTCAAGATATGGAGGTCAGCATGACTACCACCAAGGATACCGAAACAGCAATCATATACCTGGGTGCAATATGCGCCATCAATATGAGGAACCATATGGTTCAAATGGCTCTAAGCACGATAGGACTTAACATCTGATGTCATCAGTCCACTAGACTTAGAACTATTTAAACCTAACTAACCTAAGGACATCACACATATTCATGCCCGAGGCAGGATTCGAACCTGCGACCGTAGCAGCAGCGCGGTTCCGGACTGAAGCGCCTAGAGCCGCTCGACCACAGTGGTCGGCCGAAAAGTGGAACCCCGAGACATCTGCTACCCCATCGCTGTGGAAGATGAGATCAAATGTAGAGATCATCACCTTTGGACAGCTGTTTGGAAACTCTCCACGATGCTGCAAACTTTTCCAGTTTTTATATATTGTGATGACCTCCACATTTTTATCAATAAGAAACACTGCCTCTCTCTTTTATTTCAACCATCCTGTGTGTTGTGGTAGCAGCACAGTTTACACCATCGGATGTCCAGTTTTCTGTGAGAGCCAGTGGATCGAAACGCATTAATGTCGGTTTAGCACCTGACACAGATATCTAAGTCGTGGTGGAAAAACAATATGTATGGCGGTGTTTTCGATATGTTGAAAGAGAGGGACGTGGTAACATCTTTTCGAGTTCTCTACTGGGTGACGCTAGCAAAGATTTCATAGTTTGTAGTTTTTCTCTGTTGAATGGTACAAAATTACGAGGAGGGAGAGAATGTTTGCGTGACAGACATGAATGCACTCTAAGAGTCGCAGACCTTCAGGCTGCAGTACCTGCATGTAGTTTGGAAACACAGTAACAAAATCCTCGTCTTTCTTCCAGTTCCCGTATGATGTGAATTCTTCCTAATGTTCTCGATAAGAAGCACCACCGTAACTGCTCATATCGCCTTTTCTACTACCTGGTGTTGCAGAAGAAAGCTTCGTTTGAAAATGACTTTACACATTGTACGCGGTTGGCGGAGCTATGACAAAATGTTACCATTTTCCACGCAGTGGTCAAAATACGGTCCTGTCGCATTAACTCAGCTTACCCTGTTTCTTCACAGGATGCAGAAGGTGGTAGATATTGCGTTCTCCGGCTTCCGCTCAGTTAAGACTTAAACTGGAACGATGACATGGACAAAGCTGCATGGAGAGCAGGGCATAAACTGAGGAACACTTACAAGATGTAGAGGGACTGCCTAAAACCACGTTGGAGTTTTGCTGTATGGGGTCCTTAGCAGAAAGGTTCGAAAGAGGCGAGTCGTTTCGAAATATGAGAGTGCCATGAATATTATTCATCACTGACTGTAACCATCTCCGTAGGATCCAGCGCAATGTGTGGTTGAATGGAGAGACTTGATTCCAAATCACTGAAAAAAGTATCTACCAGAAAGCGTAGCAGTATAGATCTGAAAAGCCAGTGTATTGGCTATAGCATTTTTTGCATTTCTTACAACTTTAATCGAGCGCTGCATTTTTTAAGTGATTTCTCTCGTAGCACACCATCTGCTGTATGTGATTATTCTCAATCGACCATCATCCTCCCTCGCCTATAGCCCCGTGGATATATCACAGAACCTCTATTACACTGTCTACATGGTAACAATATAAAATACTTTACAAATACTGTTTGTTAGCGTGGGATCTAGCAGCGTCTTGAGGGAGTTGCAAATATCGGCTTAATACCACATTCCTTAGTCGAATCACTTGGTAAGTACGGTGAGAGGGGTCATTTTATTACCAGCTTCACCGCTGGTGACGTGCACCCGCACTTTCAGTCTGTTAATACATACTCCAACGATCACTGTCAATATTCAGTGTATCGGTATTTGAGTGGAAAATCACTTGATTTGGAAGCAGTTCCATACCCCCATTTATAAAGCATGTGTATGGCTGTCGTTAGCTATACTTGTATGTGCCTGTAGAATCAAGATCTCATTTTATGTAGGGTGACGGTAACATGTTCTTTGTGATCGTGTTTTTAATGGCTGGTCAGCCCGCCCAACTGGGCAGCGCAGTCTAACGCGCTGCTCCCGGAACGAGAAGGCGTGCCGGTCCCCGGCACGAATCCGCCCGGCGGATTAGTGTCGAGGTCCGGTGTGCCGGCCAGCCTGTGGATGGTTTTTAAGGCATTTTTCCATCTGCCTCGGTGAATGCGGGCTGGTTCTACTTATTCCGCCTCAGTTACACTACGTCGGCGATTGCTGCACCAACACTGTCTCCACGTATGCGTACACCATGGTTACTCTACCATGCAAACATTTGGGGTTACACTCGTCTGGTATGAGACGCTCCCGAGGGGTCCACTGGGGGGCGAACCGCACAATAACCCTGGGTTCGGTGTGGGGCGGCGGCGGGTGGGTGGACTGCTGTGGCCTGTAGTGGGGTTGTGAATTACTGAGGGCTACTGCGGGACGAAGGCTCTCCGTCGTTTCTAGGTCCCCTGTTCAATAAACAACACACAAAATACACACAATAGCTGGTCGCTTATAAGACGATTACGTCTCTCTTCCTAAGACAGACTGGTACGATCGCAAGAAAAACAAAGGGGGCATGTCCATCCATCGCGGATTTTTGTTAAATATTGTTTGGTGCCGCCAACATTCAGTTACTTAGTAGGGTAGGTGTGATAGATTCGCTGTGATCAGCAGGCTTATAAAGTATGTGTTGGGATGTAAAGTTACTGTGGTCATTGTTCTGACATGGGCAAAGAAAATGACTATATCTCATTGTAAGAGAGGTATGGATTTTACTTGGAAAATTGCGATTTCAACACACCGATAGCCCTAAGGGGGTTGAAAGCTTTTACATGGAAAATTATGTCCAATCATAAGGAGGGTAGAGATACTGATATTTTAACTTGAGATTCGTCCCAGAGCCACAGTCGTCAGGAGGAGGTATTTCAGATACTTCTCTCATTGTGTATAATATCACCAGACTGGGGCTGGAATTGTAATATTTAATTGTAATTACAGTGATAAATATGTGGCTGGTTTTCTGGGACGACTCTGCCGACCATCCGGATGAGTGGCGGAGGTAGCCGGTGATCGTAACGAACTGAAATTTCTGGCTTAAGGTTGTGGTGAATAGCAGGTACAAAGAGAAGTTCCAGCCAGCCGGCTAGTCGGTTCTTGCCTGCAGCCACAGGGACAAGTTCAGTCAGTGATCCTCGCAGTGCCTTCTGCCTAGCTGAATACTGAACGAATACTCTGCATGAGTTGTGCTGTCTAGGCGACCACGAGTATTGGAAAATCGAGTTATTCAAGATCGATCACTGTCAAGTGTTAGAGCTGGACGTATTGATAGCATCCGAATTCCTACCACTCCAGTCATTCCCGGATGTCCTCCACGCCCATTGCTGTGGCCATAGTGACAGTTTTCTCCGACCTCTGAGCATTTTCGCTGGCGGTGTACAAGGAGACTGCTGCACTGCATGTGGACTTCTAGAAGAAAAGTGGACTGTATGTACAAGTGTTTTCAGCGACATCAGGCATCTAGCCATGACAAACACTAGGATCGGTTTAGTAACTCTCACTACATTGCAGTGCACTCTGTCTTGTAGTGTATTTGTTGTTGTTGCTATCCAATCATGTGGTAGACCCTTTCCTCCTCCTTCTCTGTCCTGGTGTAGCTGAGAGAACAAACTTAGGAATTTTATAGTGCTTTATAAAATATACTTATCAGACCTGTAGTGGTCGCGAATTCCACAACAGTCCCGGTATAAATTCACGCCAAAATTTGAAATTCCATCTATCATTTTATACAGGACCGCTTCCAAACGAGACATAGAATTTCTGATTGGTCAGTCTATTGTTTTCAAATGTGGTATTGCGGGCACTCACCTCAGTCTAACTTCTCTTCAGGTTGTTTAAGAACATAGCATACAACTGAGTTGAAATTTGAAATTCTCAGCTACCCCCAACGTAATGGACTTCCCACCAAACGATGTAACTGTGCCAGTATCCACCAATAGGAGGCAAGTGGTAAAAAAAAAATCCAAAAGGATTTCGAAACAGGATAGTTGCAGGATCGAATTCCCTGCCAAATATACCAGTCCTGGTTTCCACCAATAGGGTGCAAGGAAAAACTGTCGCTCACGTGGGGTATCGATTTAATTAATTAGTCAGTCAATCTGTTAGAGTGAAGCAATATTTCCAGGACATACACAGCTGGTGATTTACCAGTTATCCATTACTTTGTTCAGGACCAAAGAGGGGTTAGTGTGGCACATGACAGACGCTCATTGGGCAGGAAGTAATCACTTGAGCACTTGAGAGAGAGAGAGAGAGAGAATGTGTTTCGACAGTAATTTCTCAGATATCAGTATGAAAGAGTTGCGGCCAACTTAACGCTTTTTTCGGGGATTAGCGTGATATCTGGTCTGCGGGTCTCTCTCCTGACCTGCGTGCGTGGTAATATGTGAGGCAGCTGAGGCATGGACGTGCAGTATGCCGGCCTCATGTGTGGGAATACACGAAGCGGTCTGCACGTCTTTCCTGCAGTCGCTGTGAAGAGGAGATTTTAAGATATTTAACAGTGTCACTACGTGCAGTGAGTTACGTTAATGCCGATTTTGTGATGGTATTTCTTGCACAATCAGAAAACAAAGATATCTATTTGAACACATACTGGCAATGTTTTTCATGTGACCTGCATCTTCTGAAACAATGGAGAATGATGAGCTTTTCCCGCCAAATAAAAGAGAGATCCAAGTTCCGGGAATTGAATTTTATAAATAAACAATATATCCTCCACTGTGTAACTGACATTGATTTGAATTTCCTGTTGTGAAATCCTTCCTCTCCATCACAGACTGAGTCCTTTTCCTGCCAATTTCCAGATGGTGGAGGGGAGGGGGAATGGAAGAGGAGAGCTGGATGTTTTACCAGAGGGGAAGGTTTAGTTAATTTATCGATTTAATTAGTCAATTAATTTGATATCAAAGATGTGCTTGTATTGGCGATGGGATATCCCAGAGGGGTGGGAGAGGTGGAGGGGAGGGTTAGGGTTGGGGGGTTTCTGAGAACGACATATCATCCCCAGAGTGTCATAAATCAACCCTTAGGGTGTTGTAAACCACTTAGTAGAACAATAAGTTAAGGGGTGGGGGAGGGGTCATAAATCAGTCAAGTTTGCCAATGAATGTATGCTTGCCCCCAAATGTATGCAACTCACACTAACAAATTTACTCCGCACCTCTGTTGTCCTAATACTCATACTAACCTTTTCCATCTCTGATCTGTAAGGCTAACATTCT
The DNA here is from genome assembly GCF_023864275.1 of Schistocerca cancellata. Lineage (NCBI taxonomy): Eukaryota > Metazoa > Arthropoda > Insecta > Orthoptera > Acrididae > Schistocerca > Schistocerca cancellata. The sequence goes on from NC_064629.1 coordinate 202,744,422, forward strand.
CTGAGGGCTTTGAGGCTAATTTATCAGGCATATCATCTTTGATCCCAAGGGAGGGTTTCTGTAACCTAAACCTATCGTTGAATTTATCATCAAAAAAGGAGTGAAGGAACGAAAATTAGAACATCTGGGATAGACTGCAGTGTTGCACTTTAAGTGGGCTTAACTGGACCCTGCTCACAGTTAGACACTGCAAAGTGAGAAAAAACTTATATCTGATTTAATGGGGATGCACTGAAAAAGGAAATGCCGTTATAGAAGGGACACATTCTGACAAACACAGTCCAGTTCCCTAAGCTCAACGCTGTTAAAGAAAACACAAGGCATCAAGAATTCATTGTATCCTTGAAAGAATTACAAGGATAGTTTCCTAAAAGTTTTAAGGCCATTGCCTATCTTACATTTGTTTTCGAGCGGTTTTCAAGACAGTTTGGCAGTTCAATTGAAAGCACTCCTATACATGTGCCTATGTAACTGACCAACCTGCAACGTAATTCCCATTGCAATGACAAATTCTTTTATGTTAAAACCGTCCAGGACGTCTACGTTGCTTTCCTCGCATCTGTCCATATTCTAAGAGTCTGCCGGCCGCGGTGGTCTAGCGGTTCTAGGCGCTCAGTCCGGAGCCGCGCGACTGCTACGCTGGCAGGTTCGAATCCTGCCTCGGGCATGGATGTGTGTGATGTCCTTAGGTTAGTTAGGTTTCAATGGTTCTAAGTTCTAGGGGACTGATGACCTCAGATGTTAAGTCCCATAGTGCTCAGAGCCATTTGAACCATTCTAAGAGTCTGTACCAGATAAAACATTATGTCTTTAGCGTCCCAAAATAATTGAATAATATTGATAATTTGTTTTGTTTATGACGTACATCGTTGAGAAATGTTTGATATAAAACCAAGTCGTATTAAATGCAGCATGTTCACAGTTCCCCCTCTTCCTCCTCCTTGCGCTCAGACAGCTTGGCGTGGCGATGGGGAAACGTGCAGTGCAACGGAGTGCTATGGCACAGATGCCAAGACGCGGCTTATGGGCCAAATTCTTAGCTGCCCCTGTACTACAAGAACCAAATCTCCAAGAACAAAAAAAAAACATAACTGTAAACTTATATTAATTGCATTTATGACAAACAGTGTTCAGGAATTTTAACTGTTGGTTACCTAAAAATATTTTAAATTAAACAAAAAGACATTTTATACTGGAATCGTTACCAGCATACTAAAGTGTCGACTGCCAAAGCGAAAAATGAATTGGAGAAGTGCGTGTATGTAAATGGCAGGAAGGTAATGCTTTTTTGAACATCTGACATAAGTAACCTTTTGATGTGTATGATTTTGCAAAAAACTGCGCCAATAGACTATGAGCCAGTAGTAGCTGGAATCAGGTAGGTACAGACAGAGTTGGGTTCTGAGGGGGGGGGTCACTCTTACAAACGTAACTTGCAGACCCACACAATTTACCTTGTCACAGTTGCCTACGCTTGTAATAATATCAGCAGCAGTAAGAGAAAAAATATGTTTAATTAGTTTATTAAATAAATGTAATAATAATTTGTCTACTTCAGTACTTAGTACATCCCTTTAGCATAACGTCCAAGAAATTTCAATTCAGAGGAATGAAATTAATTTAAAAACTAGAATAATAAAGTCTCACAGCTTTCACAACATCATAATCTGCATAATATATAATCAAAGAGTGCACTCTCCATTATCAGGATTTCCCTTAGGTCCACTACTGTGAACGCAGATCTGAAGACCTGGTTATGTGAGCTTATAAATTAAGGTAATGGTGCTGTTATCAGTCAGTTGTACCAACGTTCAGGAAATCAGTCTCACTGTTAATTATTTTTCTTAGTGAAGGTGAGAAAATTTAAAAAGGCAACCGGATAGGATGAAGTTAGATGTAGTGACAATTAGTGAAGTTCAAAAAATGGATCAAATGGCTCTGAGGACTATGGGACTTAACTTCTGAGGTCATCAGTCCACTAGAACTTAGAACTACTTAAACCTAACTAACCCGAGGACATCACACACATCCATGCCCGAGGCAGGATTCGAACCTGCGACCGTAGCAGTCGCTCGGTTCCGGACCGAAGGGCCTAGAACCGCTCGGCCACCGCGGCCAGCAGTGAAGTTCAGTGGCAGCAGGAACAGGACTTCTGGTCAGGTGAATACAGGGTTCTAAATATAAAGTCAAGTATGTGTAACACATGAGTGGATTTAATAATAAATAAGAAAATAGGAATATGGATAGGCTACTATGAATAGCAGAATGAACGCTTTAATGTATCCAAATCAGACATTTGGTCCACACCTACCACAGTGTACAAGTTAATATGCCAACTAGCTAGGCAGATAATGAAGAGATGGAAGAAATTTATGATGAGATAAAAGACATTATTCAGACTGCCCAGGGAGAGGAAAATTTAATTGTGATAGGGGACTGGAATTCGTTAGCATAAAATGGGAAGGGAGGAAAAGTAGTAGGTGAATATGGAGGAAACGAGCAAAGGAGGAACCTGGATGGCAGAATTTTGCGCAGAGCATAATTTAATTATCGCTAACACTTGGTTTAAGAAACATGAAAGAAGGCTGTATACGTGGAAGAGACATCGAGGCACCAGAAAGTTACACATTGACTGTATAATGGTAAGACAGAGAGTTCAGAACAAGATTTTAAATTGTAAGACATTTCTGAGGGTAGATGTGGACTCTGGCCACAATATAGTGGTTATGAACTGTAGATTAATACTGAAAAACTGCAAAAAGGTAGGAAATTAAGGAGATGGGACCTGGATAAGTTGAAAGATTTCGAGGTTGTTGAGAGTTTCAGAGGGAGCATTAGATATCGGTTGGCTAGACCAGGGGAAAGGAACGCAACAGGTAACAAATGGGTAACTTTGAGAGATGTAATAGTGAAGGCAGCACAGGATCAAATAGATAAAACGACAAGGCCTAGTAGAAATCATTGGTTATCACAGGAAATATGGAATTTAATTGATGAAAGTTGGAAACATAAAAATGCAGCAAATGAAGCAGGCGTGCAAATGACTAAGCAGGAAAGGCTAGAGGACAAATGTAAGGATTTCGAAATGTTTTCGCTAAGGTGGTGGTTAGTGTTTAACGTCCCGTCGACAACGAGGTCATTAGAGACGGAGCGCAAGCTCGGGTTAGGGAAGGATTGGGAAGGAAATCGGCCGTGCCCTTTCAAAGGAACCATCCCGGCATTTGCCTGAAACGATTTAGGGAAATCACGGAAATCCTAAATCAGGATGGCTGGAGACGGGACTGAACCGTCGTCCTCCCGAATGCGAGTCCAGTGTGCAAACCACTGCGCCACCTCGCTCGGTCTTTTCGCTAAGGGAAAGATAGATACCGCCTACAGGAAGGTTAAAAAAATTGGAGAAAATAGAAGCAGCTGCGTGAATATCAAGAGTTCAGGTGGAAAACCAGTCCTAAGCAAACAAGGGAGAGTTGAAAGGTGGAAGGAGTATATAGAGGATCTGTACAAGGGGGATGAACTTGAAGGCAATATTATAAGAATGGAAGAGGAAGTAGACGGCGACGTGATTGGAGATATGGTGTTGAGAGAACAATTTGACAGAGCACTGAAAGACCTAAGTCGCAACAAGGCCCTGGGAGTTGATGACATTAGGTCAGAACTTTTGATTGCTTTGAAGAGCTAGACATGACAGAGCCTTTCCATCTGACGTGAAGGATCTATAAGACAGACGAAATACCCTCAGTCTTAAAGAAGAATGTAATAATTCCAATTCCAAAGAAAGCAGTTGCTGACAGGTGTGAAAATTACCGAACTATCAGTTTAATAAGTTGTGACTTCAAAATAATAACGCAAATTCGTTACAGAAGAATGGCAAAACTAGTAGAAGCTGACCTCAGGGAAGATCAGTCCGGATTCTGGAGAAATGTGGGAACACGCAAGGCAATACTGAGACTACGACTTATTTTACGAGATAGGTGAAGGAAAGGAAAACCTGTGTTTATAGCATTTTTAGACTTAGAGAATGCTTTTGATAATGTTGGCTGGAATATTCTCTCTGTAATTCTAAAGGTAGCATGGGTAAAACACAGGGCACCGAAAAGCTGTTTACAACTTGAACAGAAATCAGACAGCAATTATAATAGTTGAGGCATGAAAGGGAAGCAGTGGTTGAGAAAGGAGGGAGACGTGGTTGTAGCCTATCAATGATGTTATTCAGTCTGTACGTTGAGCAAGCAGTAAATGAAACTAAAGGAAAATGTGGGGTAGCAATTAAAGTTCAGGGAGAAGAAATGAAAACTTGTAGTTTTGCCGATGACATTGTAACTCTGTCAGAGGCAGCAAAGTACTTGGAAGAGCAGTTGAACGGAATGGACAGTGTCTTGAAAGGAGAATATAAGATGAACACCAACAAAAGCAAAACAAGCATAATGGAATGTAGGCGAATTAAATCAGGTCAAGCTGAGAGAATTAGATTACACTTAAATTAGTAGACGAGTTTTGCTATTTGGTCAGCAGAATAAGTGATGATGGCTGAAGTAGAGAGGATATAACTTGTAGACTGGCAATGGCAAGAAAAGCACTTCTGAGGAAGAGAAATTTGTTAACATCATATACAGCTTTAAGTGTTAAGAAGTCTTTTCTGAAAGTATTTGTAAGGATTGTAGCCATGTATGGAAATGAAACATGGACGATAAACAATTTAGACAAGAAGAGAATAGAGTCTTTGGAAATGTGCTACTGAATAATGCTGAAGATTAGATGGGTATAGATGACGTAACTGATGAGGAGGTACTCAACAGAATTGAAGAGAAAAGAAGTTTGTGGCACAACCTGACTAGGAGAAGGGATGAGTTGATAGGACACATTCTGAGACATCAAGGGATCACTAGTTTAGTATTGGATGAAAGTGTTGGGGGTAAAAATAGTAGAGGGAGACGAAGATACGAACACAGAAAGTGGATTCAGAAGGATGTAAGTTGCAGTAGTTATTTGGGAATGAAGAGACTTGCACAGGGAAGAGTAGCATGGAAAGCTGTATCAAACCGGTCTTTGGACTGAAGGCCACAACAACAACATTGAAAGTTTTTCCCCTTTCTATCTTCATTTATTCGAAGTCTTGTGGTTTGCCCATTACAGCTTTGGACTGACTAACCGAGACAGATTTGCGGTTCATACCAGGTACAGTCAGCCTGAGAATCTGCACCTGTACTTGACTCATTCACAAAGACTAGCTCCACATAAGCAACTAAAAAGTATCATGTATTAAATGTGTCTCGTAATTTATATAATTTCTTGCCATCTTGTGCTACTTTTTATGTGGAATATGGAAAATGTTGGATGTAAAAATGTACACATTTCTACAGAAATATGTTTTGGGGAGGGGAGGGGGGGGGGTTATAACCCTCAAGACCACATGGTAGATCCACACTTCAGAGATGCCTAGCTTTGTCTTGTAGACTTAATAACTGCCATATGCATAGTTTTATAATGCAACCAAAGTCTTACTTAATGTACCAGATTCATCAAATTGTTGTTTTTCAGTTATATTTTGTGTGCTTTACGTTTATTCACACAGTTTACTTTATGATTACGTATCTGACCATTTTGTTTGCCTTTAGAATCCGACCCTTACTTAACGTGTGAGAGCAATCATAACAATTTCAAATCACATTATTGTTTAGTTATTTAAATCATTAGACAAATTTATTCTTCTATATACAGGGTGTTACAAAAAGGTACGGCTAAACTTTCAGGAAACATTCCTCACACACAAAGAAAGAAAATATGTTATGTGGACATGTGTCCGGAAACGCTTACTTTCCATGTTAGAGCTCATTTTATTACTTCTCTTCAAATCACATTAATCATGGAATGGAAACACTCAGCAACAGAACGTACCAGCGTGACTTCAAACACTTTGTTACAGGAAATGTTCAAAATGTCCTCCGTTAGCGAGGATACATACATCCACCCTCCGTCGCATGGAATCCCTGATGCGCTGATGCAGCCCTGGAGAATGGCGTATTGTATCACAGCCGTCCACAATACGAGCATGAAGAGTCTCTACATTTGGTACCGGGTTTGCGTCGACAAGAGCTTTCAAATGCCCCCATAAATGAAAGTCAAGAGGGTTGAGGTCAGGAGAGCGTGGAGGCCATGGAATTGGTCCGCCTCTACCAATCCATCGGTCACCGAATCTGTTGGTGAGAAGCGTACGAACACTTCGACTGAAATGTGCAGGACCTCCATCGTGCATGAGCCACATGTTGTGTCGTACTTGTAAAGGCACATGTTCTAGCAGCACAGGTAGAGTATCCCGTATGAAATCATGATAACGTGCTCCATTGAGCGTAGGTGGAAGAACATGGGGCCCAATCAAGACATCACCAACAATGCCTGCCCAAACGTTCACAGAAAATCTGTGTTGATGACGTGATTGCACAATTGCGTGTGGATTCTCGTCAGCCCACACATGTTGATTGTGAAAATTTACAATTTGATCACGTTGGAATGAAGCCTCATCCGTAAAGAGAACATTTGCACTGAGATGACGATTGACATATTGTTGGATGAACCATTTTCAGAAGTGTACCCGTGGAGGCCAATTAGCTACTGATAGTGCCTGCACACGCTGTACATGGTACGGAAACAACTGGTTCTCCCGTATCACTCTCCATACAGTGACGTGGTCAACGTTACCTTGTACAGCAGTAACTTCTCTGACGATGACATTAGGGTTATCGTCAACTGCACGAAGAATTGCCTCGTCCATTGCAGGTGTGCTCGTCGTTCTAGGTCTTCCCCAATCGCGAGTCATAGGCTGGAATGTTCCGTGCTCCCTAAGACGCCGATCACTTGCTTCGAACGTCTTCCTGTCGGGACACCTTCGTTCTGGAAATCTGTCTCGATACAAACGTACCGCGCCACGGCTATTGCCCCGTGCTAATCCATACATCAAATGGGCATCTGCCAACTCCGCATTTGTAAACATTGCACTGACTGCAAAACCACGTTCGTGATGAACACTAACCTGTTGATGCTACGTACTGATGTGCTTGATGCTAGTACTGTAGAGCAATGAGTCGCATGTAAACACAAGCACTGAAGTCAACATTACCTTCCATCAATTGGGCCAACTGGCAGTGAATCGAGGAAGTACAGTACATACTGACGAAACTAAAATGAGCTCTAACATGGAAATTAAGCGTTTCCGGACACATGTCCACATAACATCTTTTCTTTATTTGTGTGTGAGGAATGTTTCCTGAAAGTTTGGCTGTACCTTTTTGTAACATCCTGTATATTCTTTCTCCTCATACAAAGTGATCAGAAAATGGCTGATACGCTTGTAGGGATGCTGCAGGGCAGGTTGCACTGAGACATAATGTTAAGAAAAAAAAATCGATACGCTGCTCCGTTTCCGAGTTATTTAGGATTGGATTTAGCCAATCAGGTCGTTGTGCGCGCAAATTCAAATTTCAGCTAGCCAAACAAAGCACTCGTTGGGTTACACCACCCTTCGCATGGCCGCTTAAATGTGAGCGCGCGACGCCCCGATTGGCTAATCACATTGCTAAATAACTCGGAAACGGCCCAACGTGTCGATTTTTTTCTTAACATTTATGTCTCAGTACAGTCTCCTCTGCAACATCCCTACAAGCATTTCAGAAATTTTCTGACCACCCTGTATAAGATTTAAAAAAAATTATATACACAACAGTGTACTGTTATTTTTTCTTCGTCACAGTCAGTTTTATGTGGAAGAGGAACGTTGTTTTTATGACTCATCAACTTATTTTCAGAATAGTACTATGATATCTTAATCATCCGAAACTTTGCAGCCCACACACACAGATTAAAATTATGAGAAATACTGTCATTGAAGCCACTATCCTCACATTTCCAGCAGCTGCAGAGGTCTCTCCTGTAACCCTTATGTTAATGATCCCAACCGATTTACCCATTCATTTTAAGTGAGTTCATTTCCCAGTCGAAGTTTAGTTTGCAGTAACAATAAACAAGGCTCAAGGTCAGAGAGAGATGGGAAGAGGAGATGGGTGGAGAGATGGAGGAGGAGAAAATGGACAGAGAGAGGGGAAGGAGGTAATTGACAGAGAGGAGTGAGGAGGAGATGAACAGTAAGAGGGGGAGGAGGAGGAGATGGACAGAAGAAGGGATAAAGGAGGAGATGGACAAAGAGAGGAAGGGAAGGAGATGAATAGTGAGAGGGGGAGGAGGAGGAGGAGATGGACAGAGAGAGGGAGGAGAAGGAGACTGGGATGTATATAGTTCCCATACATGTTTAGCAACTGCAAAGCACTGTCAGGTTCGCTACCTAACTTGTAAAACTTTCATGGCTGTCTGTCTGAACATGCCTCTCCAAAATTACTGGATGAATTTTATTGAGGTCTTCACATTTATCTTGAGCATAGCCTGGGGCATCATATAACCTTTAATTCATCCACATCGAATCACGGAAAAACAGAGATCATGATTTAAAGTTTTACCTAAGAGTTTCGTGTTTCCCTGTTTGAACACGCTCATCTCCAAAACTACTCGATAAATTTTTATCAGGTTTTCACAGGTAAATTGAGTATAGCTTGGGGCACGGAATAGGCTTTATTTCACCAACATCGGATGACAGAGAAAACGATAACGTAATTGAAAATTTTATCGCTACATATATTAAAAATCCGACAGTAACTCGGTCTGTTACGTTTTCACAATAAACCCACTACACTGATTTCGATAAAATGAGGTGTGGAGATATCTCGAATCCTGAGGTAGAATATAGGCTACTTTAGAAAATGTGTAGCACAAGATACATATTTATTGGAAGAATATTACTTGAATTATGGAAATATATTTCCTCTTCGAAAATGTTACTCACCCTTTGACTTTTGATCTTTATCATATTTGCCGAAAAGCTTTTATTAGTTGATATGTGCTACATGGTATGGTTCAAGGTAATGCTTATACAGCCTTCATTGTGTTTAATCCATAGTTCCACACTATTTTTTGCGTAATCTACACACTCTATAATGTATAGCTATTTCAATAGCACGATGCATAGATGAGCACTTCTGTCCATGCCCCTCTCTCTGCACACACTGCTGGGCAGAGGCATGGCACAGGAAAATGTATTATGCATTGGGACAGCTTAGGAGGGGGGAGAATCCTTAAATAGTATGCATATATCTGACTTATCAGTAACAAAATATTTTTAGTATGTAGTAACTTTATACCTTTGACCTTATGCTGCAACTCAGACACTTAGTTAACCATTGACCATGTGGTTTTAATTTCCTTGGAAATTACATATTGTATTTGCATACTGGTAATGTATGCTTTTTGCCTTCATAGTGACATTTTTAAGCAACTTACAATACTGTTTGCAGTGAAGCGCTGCAGCTCGGTTGCTACTGCGCCTTACGTTCTGTTATAATTCCCACTTAGTTCTACATAATATCCTTATCCCATTATATCGCCATCCATGTCTGCATTAAGTTCTAATGGAAAACAACTTTCAAAGAGAATGACAAATTTGTCGGGGACAGCATTATTTGTGGAAGTACTTGTGTGAATAAACGTGGAGCACATGACAAGTTAAAACTGACTGCGAGTATGAAAACGAAACCGCACATTATCACGGCAAAGCATTTTCTTTCTCGCAGTCGGTCTTTACAGACAATCTGGACATAGTTGTTTGAAATGTATGTAGCGTGTGTCCGTCTGAACGTTTATTAGGGTATCGCGTAAAAATTTGAAATAAATCAGTCAAGAACTATTCGAGACTGTTGCTCACAATGTTAAACGACGACTTATTTTTGTATAGAAGTATGTACGTAGGTTTTTATGTAGCCTGTATATTAAAAAAAGATGTGTAGTCTATGTCCGTCTGAACGTTTGTTAAAGTTTCATGTAAAAATCTGAAGTAAAGTGTTCCAAAACTTTTGGAGAATTTCGCTAACAACGTTTCTCTTTTATGTTGTACACACAAATAATACAATATACATTGAAAAAACGTGTAGCCTACGTCCGTCCGAACTTACTAGTTTATCGTGTAAAAATTTGATATATATTGGTCAAGAACATATATATAAGACAGTTTGAAGGTTAACGGTTCTACCAAAAACCTCGGAAAGTTCTTGACCAATACTAGCCGCATTTTTTTATTTAACTATGGTGTTTTATTGTGTTTATCACAAAACAGTACTGCAGAAGTTGGGCCGTTATGGAATAAGAGGGGCAGCTCAAACAGCAAAAAGTGATTTTCCACAGTAATGAGAACGTCTAAAATATAGAGTCTGAGTGGGACACGGTTAAGTAATGGGTGCCTCAGGAGCCGGTGCTGATATCACTACTGTATTTAATACATATAAATGATGTGCCTTTTAATATGACAGGTTGTGCGATGGCGGATAAAAGTGTTCTGTTTATTATTTAGTTTTAAAAAAGTTGAAATGTTTGATAGCCTTGGCCGATTTTTGGATACAATAGCTTTTTACAAGTGCCCGAAAACTAGCAATGGAGAACGTGCTGTTCAGTAATCTTCAGTCCACAGGCTAACAATTGAGATCGCCGAAACTAAAACAAAGTGCTCTAACTTTCTAACAATAATGCAGAAGAGTCAGGAATCATGATGCCAAATAGAAGTCTACCGTTCTTAAACTGAGCAGTATTTCTGACAAAAGTTTACACGCACAAGTATTCGATACAGTTCAGAGCTGATTTCTGCTCCTTATTCCTAATTACGTAAAGTTAGCTGCTCGCCATAAAGGTGCTAAACAGTCTCAGATACTTGCGACGCAGTTTTCTACAACATGGTGGACAGCACACGGAACAGAACATCGAAAATGTAACTTATGGTTTCCAGTTAAATTATTAATCCAAGTAAATTCAGTTTTATACAGTTTCACAAGATATACGCGACATCTCATTCGATGGAAAAACAGTCGTGTCAGTCGTCATTAACGCCATTCGCGTTAACCCTTTCTGATTACAAAATTATTTATATGGTTATTAGTTGAAGACCTAAAACGATCCCAATTTTTCTCTAAGTTAATGTATACACTGTTTATATTGCATAAAATTCTCAGCCTGATAACTTTGAAACTTTAACCTCCAGAATTTTTCAAGCGGAACCGAGGGTACATGTCGGCCTCTTAACAGTCTCTTTCTAATTTATGTACCATTTTTTAATTACAAGTGAAAGTTCGTACTGTTTAATTATTGCTTACCCCACTTAAAGTGCTGTCATTTTAGTTTTGTATTCCGAAAAATGGAATAATCCAAAAAGTAAAAGAGTTAGCTTCATATAAACCTTTACAGAATGTTTTAATAACCAACTGAGCCTAATTCCAAAAGTACAACTTTCTAAGTTTTATATCACAGGCTTTTAAAATACATAAGATTATTGTGCAATCTCTTTGTTCGCTCTGTTTCTGACATAACGTCAGACACAGCCGTCTTGACCTTGGCCGAGCTGCGGAGATAAATCAATACTCACCCGCCACACTAGACACAGCAACAAGTGCTGCTTCCGAGCGTTACTGTCTATTTGTGACAGCATCTTTTTTTAAACAAAATCAAATAATGAACAAGTACTTAGCAAGAACTCATATTCCTACTAAAATCTGTTACCAGCAAATTTTTCTTACTTTTTGTTAGATATAAAAAAACAGTTATAGATGCGTGAATACATAGGTCACCATATCATTACATACATGTGCTTAAATATGAAAGAAGATTTTAGATTTTTTTTTTCAGTTTAGCCATTTTCCACATTCAGATGATACTGTCTTTGAAAAACTGTTTACTTTTTTATTTAATGTACCTGGCAGAAAGGAAACAATACATACTGCACACACGCAACTTTGGTACAAATCTATTTCATAGATTGTACGCACTATGGTGAATGTACCACTTATCAGTCCCTAATCACTTTTGGTAAAAGGGGGACAGTTGCTATGGTGAGCGTTCTTCTAACTGCTCCATTCTGTACAAGGGAAAGGGGAGAAGTCACTTTGGTTGGTGTCCTCCCAACTGCTTTCTCCACAGTTTGCAGCCTGAAATTATATTATGCCTCCATGTCCCTGAGAAACAGATAATACGACCTCAGCTTCTGTTCTGTTGCTATGCTAGGGGAGGACACAATAAAAATTAATTTTCTCCATTATTATATTAATATAACAAAAATCAACAAAATGAATGTTTCTTTCAAAATAAATATTTCTTTTCAGTATGGTTAATTACAGTACAAACTATTTAAAACAGGCAAAGCTATTACAGCCATCTCAGTTTCTTTTTATCGCAGGACCTGATTCACAAATTCTGCTCTTTACAAAATTCCGTATTTTTTTTATATACACTATGTGATCAAAAGTATCCGGACGCACTCAAAAACATACGTTTTCATATTAGCTGCTTTGTGCTGCCACCTACTGCCAGTTACTCCATATCAGCGACCTCAGTAGTCATTAGACATCTTAAGAGAGTAGAGTGGGGCGCTCAGCGGAACTCATGAACTTCGAACGTGGTCAAGTGAGTGGGAGTCACTTGTGTCATCCGACTGTATGCGAGAGTTCCACACTCCTAAAAATCCCTAGTTCCACTGTTTCCGATGTGATAGTGAAGTGGAAACGTGAAGGGACACATACAGCACAAAAGCGTACAGGCCAACCTGGTCTGTTGACTGACAGAGACCGCCGACAGTTGAAGAGGGTCGTAATGTGCAATAGGCAGACATCTATCCAAACCATCACACAGGAATTCCAAACTGCACCAGTATCCACTGGAAGTACTATGACAGTTAGGTGGGAGGTGAGAAAACCTGGATTTCATGGTCGAGCGGCTGCCCATAAGTCACACATCACGCCGGTAAATGCCAAACGATGCCTAGCTTGGTGTAAGTAGCGTAAACGTTGGACGATTGAACAGCGGAAAAACGTTGTGTGGAGTGCCGAATCACGGTACACAATGTGGCGCTCCGATAGCAGGGTATGGGTATTGCGAATGCGTGGTGAACGTCATCTGCCAGCGTGTGTAGTGCCAACAGTAAAATTCGGAGGCGGTGGTGTTATGGTGTGGCCGTGTTTTTCATGGAGGAGCTTGCACTATCACAGCACAGGCCTACATTAATGTTTTAAGCAGCTTCTTGTTTCCCACTGTTGAAGAGCAGTTCGGTGATGTCGATTGCATTTTTCAACACAATCGATAACCTGTTTATAATGCAGGGCCTGTGTTGGAGTGGTTACACGACAATAACATCCCTTTAATGGACTAGCCTGCACAGAGTCCTGACCTGAATCCTATAGAATACCTTTGGAATTTTTTGGAACGACGACTTCGTGCCAGGCCTCACCGTCCGACATCGATATCTCTCCTCAGTGCAGCACTCCGTGATGAATGGGCTGCCATTCCTCAAGAAACCTTCCAGCACCTGACTGAACGTATGCCTGTGCGAGTGGAAGCTGTCATCAAGGCTAAGGGTGGGTCAATACCATATTGAATTCCAGAATTACCGATGGAGGGTGCCACGAACTTGTAAATCATTTTCAGCCAGGTGTCCGGATACTTTTGATCACATAGTGTATGTCCACATCGACATTACTTTGTCATATATTGATTAGTTTGCATTATATTATTCTTGCAATAGCCCTTCCGGTATTTAGTGAAGGTACGAAACCTCAGCGAGCTTGAATCTAAGCATTGCTCAATTAGCGTATAGATTAACTTACTACTACAACTTGTCGACAAGTTTGTGTCAAACAAATTGGTTACACATGTATCATTAAAAGTATTTTCCATCGCTGGCCACTGCTTTCTCCCATCTTTTGGGCAGTGTACGAATCCCGCGTCGAAAAAATTCTTCATCTTTTGAAGCGATGCACGAATCGATCCGATTTGTGACTTCTTCATAAAATCGGAAGTGTTAGTCAGCCAGGCCATGTGCCATTGATCTAAACAGGTGATAGATGGAGCAATGTCTGGAGAATAAACGTTTCCAAGTACGTTTTGACCTCTTTTGCAACGTGGGGTCGAGCGTTGTCGTGCTACAAAATCACTTTATGATGCCTCTGGCTGTATTGTGGCCGTTTGTCTCTTAATGATTTGCTCAAACGTATTAATTGCGTTCCATAACGAGCACCTGTGATTGTTTCTCTTGGTTTTAACACCTCATAGTACACTACGCCGAGCTGGTCCCACCAAATGCAGAGCATGATCTTGGAGCCGTGAATATTCGGTTTGGTCGTCGACGTGGAAGAATGGCCGGGATATCCCCATGATTTTTTGCGTTTAGGGTTATCGTAATGAACCCATTTTTCGTCCCTGGTCACAATGCGATGCAGAAATCCCTTCCGTTTGTGCCTCTGAAGCAACTGTTCACAAACACACAAACGCCGTTCAACGTCTCTTGGTTTCAGCTCACACAGGATCCAAGTTCCTTCTTTCTGTATCATGCCCATAGCCTTGGAACGTTTTGAAATGGTTTGCTGTGTCACTCCCACTAATCTTGTCAATTCTGCTTGAGTTCGACGCGAGTGTTACTCAGCAATGTCTCCAATTCTGCATCTTCGAAAACATTCTCTCTTCCACCACTATGCCGGTCTACAAACTTAAAATCGCCGTTCTTGAAGCGTTGAAACCACTCACGACACGTTCTTTCACTGATAGCGTCCTTACCATACGTACTTGAGAGCATTCGATGAGACTCAGCCGCTGTTTTCTTCATATTGAAACAAACCACTAACACCTCCCTCAAATGACGAGAATTAGGCTCGTAAACTGACATTTTCAATCAAGAACAACTTTATGATGCAGACACAAATCGGCCAACGCTTGAATGAGGTTTTGTTGACCGAGGTCCAAGCTAACTGCCTGACGTCTGCGATCTGTTTCTTTCGACCGTTACTTACCATTGTCGCCACCTATCGGCAAACGGCAGAAGCAAAGCTTTACACCTTGTAATAGAAAAAACGCTTTGCTAGCTTCTATATGGTACAAGTATATTACATTCTCTCGACTACAGACAACATATTAACCAGTTTAAAATATAACTGTACCAGATTCCATTTCTTAGATTTGAGGAAAATTTAGCTTTCAGTGTGTTTCATGCAAAGTATTTAAAAATTGTCGTACTAACCATTACTTTAAGAGGTTACAGTCCTTATTTCATACTGTCTTCTCTGCTCTAGTCGTTAGTCCCAGTATTTAAATGAAAATTTGAAATTAATTAATGCAAACTTCCATCTTATGGTTGTTATGTTTCAAATCAGATATGTCCAAATCAGGAATAATACTTCAATTATGAAGGTTCCCACTCATTAATAGCTTGCTTACAAAGATGAAGGCATATAATTCATACTCACTACAGACAGGAAACTCTACTCTCCTGACAGCAAACAAAATAAAAACGGACGAAACCTGAAAGGAAACAAGATTTCATTCAGCTGGGACTGCTCAGTTCACCAGATTGCGTATGCCCCAAAGAGTGGTAGATTCCATATAGACTCTAATTTCTTTAGATCCTTAGTGTTTCTGAGATCCAACTCTTTCTTACTTTTTGGATACTCCAGTTGGTAAGAACTTGCATGAGGCTGCCCTCTGGGCAGTTGATGCGAGCAACAGGACAGAGAGCCACCTAGCGGATAACATAGCAACTACTTGCAAAAACCCGCTCGCAAGGGAACGAACTATTTGTCTCGGAGCGGGTGAGTTCACCGCTACCCCCTCCCTCGGAACTCGCCCGCTCAACGCTCGCCCCACCGTCTCGACTCTAGCCAGAGCGTCGAGCAAAGCGACTCAGGTGTCACTGTGGTCTCTGCGGTCTCAGCTCACGCAGTAATACAGCTCGCGGCTCGACCTGCTCGACTCAGCGCCTCTGCATCGGAGTTCGTCCCCACTGGATATTGTTCTTCGTAGTAATGCCGCTATGTATATTACATTATTATGTTATGTATACATCAATTGTTTTTAATTTATTTTTATTTGTTTAAACTGATTAGATTAGGTTCCTGATGACTCCTCTTACTATAGGATTTTTATTATAAACACTCGAATTTACGCTTTAATTACGAGCGAACCGATAAACGTATCGCAAAATGTGATACACCAATATTTTCCTTGTTTTATTCTGCGTAAGGCTATATGCAGCACTTTCGTTTTACAGTCAAATTTATATTTTTTTTCTTATTCTGGTACGGATTTTGCGATTTTAGGCGTCTTCGGAAGGAAACGCTCACTTTAAAAATATATGGCTTGCGATGTATTTGTATGAGGTTAATGAAATTTTAATACGTTATAGCCAAATATATTGTTAATGTAAATCTCAAGTTACAACATTTTCCGATCACCCAAAAAACCACGATAGTGCAAAATAAATCAATAATCAAAAACTTTGTCATATCGTGGAAATTTCAATAAACAATACAAAATTCTTACTCATTATCTGTGTTACTTCAAAATAGGATCATATAAGATCAAAATACAGGTATAGTACTGGAATAAACCAAGTTTAAAGGGCAATGTGCCTTCCATTTATTTTATATTGTAAATGAGTGGTGAGTCATGAAAAAGAGCTAATTCATTTCAGGGAGTGAACAGTTCTGATCCAATCTCTGAAAAGAACAGTTTTGCCCATCTCTAATTGACACCGGTGTGTCAGACCCACCATACTTGCTCCGGACACTGCGAGAGGGCTGTACAAGCAATGATCACACGCACGGCACAGCGGACACACCAGGAACCGCGGTGTTGGCCGTCGAATGGCGCTAGCTGCGCAGCATTTGTGCACCGCCGCCGTCAGTGTCAGCCAGTTTGCCGTGGCATACGGAGCTCCATCGCAGTCTTTAACACTGGTAGCTTGCCGCGACAGTGTGGACGTGAACCGTATGTGCAGTTGACGGACTTTGAGCGAGGGCGTATAGTGGGCATGCGGGAGGCCGGGTGGACGTACTGCCGAATTGATCAACATGTGGGGCGTGAGGTCTCCACAGTACATCGATGTTGTCGCCAGTGGTCGGCGGAAGGTGCACGTGCCCGTCGACCTGGGACCGGACCGCAGCGACGCACGGATGCACGCCAAGACCGTAGGATCCTATGCAGTGCCGTAGGGGACCGCACCGCCACTTCCCAGCAAATTAGGGACACTGTTGCTCCTGGGGTATCGGCGAGGACCATTCGCAACCGTCTCCATGAAGCTGGGCTACGGTCCCGCACACCGTTAGGCCGTCTTCCGCTCACGCCCCAACATCGTGCAGCCCGCCTCCAGTGGTGTCGCGACAGGCGTGAATGGAGGGACGAATGGAGACGTGTCGTCTTCAGCGATGAGAGTCGCTTCTGCCTTGGTGCCAATGATGGTCGTATGCGTGTTTGGCGCCGTGCAGGTGAGCGCCACAATCAGGACTGCATACGACCGAGGCACACAGGGCCAACACCCGGCTTCATGGTGTGGGGAGCGATCTCCTACACTGGCCGTACACCACTGGTGATCGTCGAGGGGACACTGAATAGTGCACGGTACATCCAAACCGTCATCGAACCCATCGTTCTACCATTCCTAGACCGGCAAGGGAACTTGCTGTTCCAACAGGACAATGTACGTCCGCATGTATCCCATGCCACCCAACGTGCTCTAGAAGGTGTAAGTCAACTACCCTGGCCAGCAAGATCTCCGGATCTGTCGCCCATTGAGCATGTTTGGGACTGGATGAAGCGTCGTCTCACGCGGTCTGCACGTCCAGCACGAACGCTGGTCCAACTGAGGCGCCAGGTGGAAATGGCATGGCAAGCCGTTCCACAGGACTACATCCAGCATCTCTACGATCGTCTCCATGGGAGAATAGCAGCCTGCATTGCTGCGAAATGTGGATATACACTGTACTAGTGCCGACATTGTGCATGCTCTGTTGCCTGTGTCTATGTGCCTGTGGTTCTGTCAGTGTGATCATGTGATGTATCTGACCCCAGGAATGTGTCAATAAAGTTTCCCCTTCCTGGGACAATGAATTCACGGTGTTCTTATTTCAATTTCCAGGAGTGTAGATTCGTCTTGCGTCTTAATTAACACTAGTTCACCTATCCTAAAACTGATGGGAGAAGATTTTGCGTCATGACGCCTTTTCCTGTCCATTGATCTTTTATGAGTGTTTGCTTTCGCCTGCATATTCTTTTCATTTTGGGAGATTTTAATCAGAACTGGAAAATCCACCATACCCGAAACGATATTATGCGGTTCCTGATTGAACATTAGTTTGCAAGTAGCAACTCCTGTTGCATCATGTTCGAAGTTATTGAGGAGATATACCAAGTTCTTTATACAATTGGCCCATGTTGAATATTTTATTGCATAACAGATTCGACATAATCGATTTAATTCACACATATTCTCCCCCTCATGTTTTCTTGACGGAAATACACTGAGATTTTTATGTGTCGAATCGACATGTTTTGAATCGATCTGATACAAATTGTGCACCATTTTCCAATAAGAGACTCTTAGGCTTGCCAACGTTTACAAAATAGTCCTTGTCCAGTTTGTCTACCAGAGTTTCGGTATTTGCTCTTTTCATTGGATAAAATTTTACATATTTACTGAAACTATCTATCAGCACAAAAACATAAGTACATCCTCCTCTAGAGGCGGGAAGAGGGGTAATTAATTCTTAGGGTTCACTTGGTTCTACAGTGTGCAAATCGCCTTGAACTATGATATTTACTGTATGTACCTACTGACATATGACACAGGAAGCCAGCCTCTTTGCTACTCTACGATACACGTTCTCAAAAACCACCATTTCACTTACTTGCGCGATGCTTTTCTTAGTTCCATAACGACCATATCGTAAATGCACATAATCTATCAAGTCCAGATGCTGAGATGCCAAACAAAGCTTCCATTCTGCTGAATCTAGTTTTCATCTTCAGAACATAGTTCCGTTATGGAGGGAATAATACTGAGCTACCTTAGGATAACTGCAGTCTCCCAAATGACTTTTCACTAGCTTCAGTTGATCATCGTCACCTTTTTCTCTCCTTATTTCTTAAAGATTTTCTGCAAGGCATTTGCCTCCTTGTCTTCATGTGTAGCAAACATACTTCATCCATCTCTGTTCAAGAAATTCCTGGTTCTTTATACAATCCAGCACTTCTTAATAGCCCATCAGCTACCAGAATGTCCTTACCTTATATGTGTGTAAATCAAAGGTCGAGCAGCTGAAGATATAGCGCCCAACTCTGCTAGTCTTGCATGCCCTAATTTGCAAGTTTTTAAGGACGTAAGTGCCTTGTGATCGATATACCGGGTGTCTCTCACAAGAGTCGTAAGTCGCATTTTCTTTGGTGTTTCGGTAGATAACTGATATTTTGTTTATGCATTGTGCAACTGGAGTCAGCCCAAACAATTACTAGTTGTCTCATCTTTCGTGCAACACCCCTAGTGGGGCAAAGTTCATATGGCCTCACTCTCCATTGTTGCCAGATTTATTCAAGATGGTGGTTTCAAGATGGCGGCGATAGGTGTAGCAACGTCGCAATGACGTCATGTTGAGAAGTGCAAATTTTGCTGGGAAAATAGGTCAATTGGACTACCCCCATTAACCTAACCCCCACCCCTCCCCCCTCCCCGACACTCCCGCCCTCCCACCCCAGAAAATGGTGGTAAGTTCAAATTTAGCGGGAAAATGGGTCACTTGGGCTCTCTCTACTAACTTAAGAAAACGGCGGGAAAATTTTCGCGGTAAAATAGGTCAACTGGGCTACCTCCACTAACCTAATTCATCCGACCATCGCCGACCACGGTGACCAAGCGGTTCTAGGCGCTTCAGTCCAGAACAGCGCGACTGCTACGATCGCAGGTTCGAATCCTGCCTCGGACATGGATGTGTGTGATGTCATTAGGTTAGTTAGGTTTAAGTAGTTCTAAGTTCTAGGGGACTGATGACCTCAGATGTTAAGTCCCATAGTGCTCAGAGCCATTTGAACCATTTTTGAACCATCCGACCATCACCTCTTACTTGGAAAAGGACTCAGTCTGTGCTGGGCTGCTTGAGAGGAAGGAGTCTACTTTACTTATTTATAGTGAGAAGTTAAGTCGAGTGATGCTGAGGAAATTAGATTAGGAAATGAGACACTTAAAGTAGTAAAGGAGTTTTGCTATTTGGGGAGCAAACTAACTGATGATGGTCGAAGTAGAGAGGATATAAAATGTGGACTGGCAATGGCAAGGAAAGCGTTTCTGAAGAAGAGAAATTTGTTAACATTGAGTGTAGATTTAAGTGTCAGGAAGTCGTTTCTGAAAGTATTTGTATGGAGTGTAGCCATGTATGGAAGTGAAACATGGCCGATGAATAGTTTGGACAAGAAGAGAATAGAAGCTTTCGAAATGTGGTGCTACAGAAGAATGCTGAAGATTAGATGGATAGAACACATAACTAATGAGGAGGTATTGAATAGGACTGGGGAGAACAGAAGTTTGTGGCACAACTTGACTAGAAGAAGGGATCGGTTGGTAGGACATGTTCTGAGGCATGAAGGGATAACCAATTTAGCTTTGGAGGGCAGCATGGATGGTAAAAATTGTTGTGGGTTGGCAGGAGAGTCAACACCGGGTTACTAGAGGAAACCGAAAGGCACGCGTTTTAGCTCACGCAGGCTGGCGTGAGGTCTGGAACAGGACAAGGAAATTAGACTTTAGAAAAACGGACGTAGCTGGTGGAATACTTAACTTTAATCCATTAATGATGAGCGTCGCTCTTGACTGTACATGATTCAGTATCAATAGTAACTGGTTAATGGCGCCTCGCTAGGTCGTAGCAAATGACGTAGCTGAAGGCTATGCTAACTATCGTCTCGGCAAATGAGAGCGTATTTTGTCAGTGAACCATCGCTAGCAAAGTCGGTTGTACAACTGGGGCGAGTGCTGGGAAGTCTCTCTAGACCTGCCGTGTGGCGGCGCTCGGTGTGCAATCACTTATAGTGGCGACACGCGGGTCCAACGTATACTAACGGACCGCGGCCGATTTAAAGGCTACCACCTAGCAAGTGTGGTGTCTGGCGGTGACACCACAGAAATCGTAGAGGGAGACCAAGAGATGAATACACTAAGCAGATTCAGAAGGATGTAGGTTGCCGTAGGTACTGGGAGATGAAGAAGCTTGCACAGGATAGAGTAGCATGGAGAACTGCATCAAACCAGTCTCAGGACTGAAGACCACAACTACAACAACAGTGAGAAGTTGGAACAATTTATTTAGGAATGGATTTCACATAGTTTATTTATTACACTGATACAAAACATTCGCTCTGACCTCCGCTGGGGTCACAATACATAGCCTACAGACCTGCAATCTGCTCGTAAAATACTGGAAAAATGAAGTACACTGATGTACAGACACGCAAACAACTCGTAAATTGTCAAAATAATGCCTCTATAATGGTTTGCAAACACGCTCACTAAATCAGCAAACTTCTCATAAATCACTGAGAAAATGCAATACACTGATGCATAGACACGAAAACTGTGGTATCGATAGCTACGATGCCACAACGTAGGTTGGCACTACGAAAGCAGACGAACAACGCCGACCACAGCGCCCTCTAGGCGATGCTGTGGAGCTCGACGAGCGCCGCTCGAGATTCAGCCCATTTGTTCACAAGCAGACAACCAACTAACATTGTTTCATTTTCACAGTGGGCGAGCCACTACAGAGTTTGCCTGTGTTAACTTTGATATATCCGGCTTTTCACCTATGTGCTCCTCAGTACAATGTTATTCAAGTTAATATTGCATTGTGATATAGTAAAACCACTTTTACTTTAAAAGCAGTGCCGAGAGTTATACCTCACCCGCTCCTCCTAGCTTCCTACATTCGGCCTACCATTCAGTTTTCAGGAGCAGACTCACGCGCCGACTTCCAGGCGGGATAAAAAAAAAACTAGTAATTTGTCAAAATAATGCATAGCTTTGAATACAGCTGCTAAGGTTCAGTGACCGTGTCAGAATTATATTAGAACAAATAAGCCATCGGTCACAAATATTAAGTAAAAATTGACCAGCGTCGTCTTCAGAATTAAACTAACTGTTCTGAAACATATTAGGTATATAATACATTAATAAAATTAAAGTTTGTACTGACTGGAAAGAGATGCAGTACTTTACAAGTCACATTTAAAAAAATCTAAGCCTTTCCCTGCTGGAGGAGGCCATGCACTGGGCTCACTGCACTGTCACACGGTAACCGCAGTGGCCACGTGCTAAGTACTTCCTTTTACGTTGGAAATACCCACAGCCCTCCTCCTTCTCATCCTCAGCCCATGGATACCCTTTGTCCGTGAACAAGAACAGATTTGGGAGTTATTACATCGGGTGTTTAAGCAATGTGCGGAATATTGTCACATACATAACTTAAATATGTCACCGGAACTAAATGTATCACTGTACAAAGAGAGTGAGAGAGCTTTGCAGATGACGCAAGAATATTTAAACAGTTTTCGATGTAATTTCACATTTTATTCCAAGGAATATCACCATCACACTTGAACACGGAGTCTAAGAAAAAAGTCACTACATGCTTGTGAAACTGTCCCTGAGACACTTCGTGCTCTTTTGTGGCAAATATCACATCCTTCCCTTATCTATGGTATGCGTTACTTCAGGAGTTACTAAATCCAATTGAATATGTATCTAAATACACTTTCAAAAAGATCACTGTACAGTAGTTTACCTCAATTTTGCGATGTATACCGCCACACTTGAACACAGATTCTAAAAAGATCGCGGCCTCTCAGTCTTCCACAACTGTTCTGTAATATTTGGGTGCATAAACAAATTAGGTAAAGTGTTTAACGCCCCAATTCATTTGCAAATGTTGTTTTAAACAATTTGTTTCAAATACACTTGCACACAAAGCACTCCATTGTCTTCCCAGGTGCATATGGAATGGAAATACATTACAGAAAATAGACTCGAAAATACATCACGAGGGAATGTTGTTTATAAACTGAAACTGAAATAAATGGGCGCCAATACACAGCGTCGAAACTCTGAAGGCGATCCTACATCACGAAAAAAAATTGTTAAATACACTATCACAATAATGGCAAAACTCAACAAAACCGGGCTACGTGACATAACTTCATTCTCCAGCAACCTTACAGGCGATGCCATAACAGATGCAGAGTATGAGCATGCCATGAATGGCTGGCAGGAATTCAGCATCTCCACTTTATGAGTCTATGCGTGGCCACATATTCTCTAGATCCCACCTTTTATTACATGGCATTTGGTTTGTCTTGGGACACTTTGCTCAAGAAAACAAAGTGCAGTATCAAATTATTGACCGATGCTGACATGCTTCTTTCCTTTGAGCCAGGGGTCCATGGGAGACTCTGCCAATGTGTCCACAGCCATGCGAAAACAAAGAAACCATGGATGGGTGACAGGTTCAACTCATCCACGATTTGAGCTACATATAATACCTGGATTTAAAAAAAAATGATATGGGCACGCCGTGCAGCAGTCATTGCGATTGGTTAATTTCGATGGGTGGCCGAAGATGAATGCGAGGGATTAGGTGGAAAAATCATGGAGGGGTATGGCAGCTGATGTAGGATACATGGTGGAGACCGAACTCTCATATCCTATTAGTTTGCATGATGCAAACGCCGAATTGCTGCTGTAAGCAGAGCAACTAGTTCCACAAGGATGATGATGACGATGATGTTTGGTTTGTGGGGCGCTCAACTGCGCCGTCATCAGCGCACATACAAAAGTCCCAATTTCAACACAGTCCAAGTGTTTTTCCACAGTCCAATCGAACCCCTGTCACGAATGACGATGATGAAATCATTAGGACAACACAAACACCTAGTTCCTGGGCAGAGAAAAATCACCCAACCCAGCCAGGAATCGAACCCGGGACCCCATTATCCAGAGGCAGCAACACCAGCCACTAGACCACGAACTGCGGACAACACTGGTGAATCAGCGGAGATATATTATTCATTACCATAATTTCCAGCAGTGTCTCAGCCTGGGGATGTAGCTGGTTAGAATAACCCAGGCTATCTCCTTCAAGCAGTCCCCCTGGTTGAAAGAGTATATTGATTTCAATACGAGACAGAGAGCTCCTGTGACAGGTAACTTTGTGTTCTGGCGTAATCGCAAGCGCTGGAACGAAGACGGAGAATGCAAGACCAGAGAAGGCGGTGAGGTGAAGTCGACCAATAGCGCGCTGAACAGGATGTCGCCACAATAGGAGTGGCATCTAGCCGAAGTGAATCTAAGCACCGCTCCTGCCAGCCTCAGGGACATTAGTGGACAGTATTCGCAGAGTATTAGCACAGCCTAGCAGAGAGTGCCATGGGAACAGATATTAGTGATCCATATTCATTGCTTGTTTGGACTTCATCGATTACGAAGAACATTACTGTTTGCATGTTGCCCATCGCTTGTGACACTTGTTCTAAATAGAAAGTTAAGTATTGTCAATCTGTTTTATTGAAATAAAACTACTAATTTTATTTGCTGGAATTGTTGTATAGCATTCTGAGAACACAGCATCCCACACGCACCCTATACGAGACTAGTGGGCAAGACCCAACACTTTGAAAAAGATTTTTATAAATTAATGAATAATTCAATTTTCGGTAAAACAATGGAGAATTTGAGGGAACGACGTGAAATTTTGATTAGAAAGGACTGGAGTAGATGATATGGCGTAAGAAAATGCATTGCCACACCAAATTTTAAGTGGGTCACCATATTCAATAAGAACTTGGTTACTGTGGAGATGGCGAAGACTGCAGTAGAGTTTACGAAACCTATTTATGTGGGGTATATGTACTTGACCTATCCAAACTTCACATGTACTGCTTTCATTATGAGTTTGCGAAAACTCATTTCGCAGATTCCAAATTATTTTATATGGTTACGGATAGATTCATCTATTGGGTGAAGAATTGCGAACAATATGAGGTAATTAGGTACCATGGTAATGAATTCGACTCTTCCTCACACACGCCAATAATCCCTTATGGTATTGTTCCACAGAACAAGTAGGTTATCAGCCATATGAAAGACGAGGCGAATGGGTTGCCGATTGTGGAGTATGTATGCGTATCGTGCATTGGAAAGTACCACAAAGAGACGGGCTAAGGCTGTGCGTTGTATGGCATCGAAAGCAGGTCATAGGTTGTATTCCAAAAATGAACAGCATAGAGACAGAAGTGATGACACTTTCTGCAGGACCTGACCATCATTTTCCAGGATAATGCTCAAGCACGTACAGTGCAAGCTGTTACTGATTTGTTTGACTGATGGGCCTACTAAGTGCTATACCATCTACTACACTCCCCTTACTTAAGCCCTCGTAAGCTCACCTCGATTTCAAAACTGAAGGAAACACTTCACGGTATTCGCTTCAGAACTGCTACAAATTCGTCGGGCAAAAGACCGCGCCACTTGAACTGTCAACACAACAGGCACTGTTAAGAGTATCCTACGACTTCCACACCGATGGCAACAAGTTATACACAATACTGGTGACTACTTTGAAGATCAGTAAAACTTTGAAACACGTATTTATTTTATACGAGCTGTAAATAAATAGTTGCCACTATTAAAGTTCCAACCCTCGTACATTGTACCTCATGAACTGAACTGTACCTCAAGACCTGAGATGTAATCTCAAGAACTATATATTCTATCTCTGTGAACTGAATAAACGAAAAACTTCGTTACCATAGGTCTTTGTTGTTGTTGTTGTTGTTGTTGTTATTGTTGTTATTCACAAGAAACCTGTCCCCTGTTGCATTATGTATGTACACTACTGGCCATTAAAATTGCTACACCAAGAAGAAATGCAGATGATAAACGGGTATTCATTGGACAGATATATTATACTAGAACTGACATGTGATTACATTTTCACGCAATTTGGGTGCATAGATCCTGAGAAATCAGTACCCAAAACAACCACCTCTGGCAGTAATAACGGCCTTGATACGCCTCGGCATTGAGTCAAACAGAGCTTGGATGGCCTGTACAGGTGCAGCTGCCCATGCAGCTTCAACACGATATACAGTTCATCAAGAGTAGTGACTGGCGTATTGTGACGAGCCAATTGCTCGGCCACCATTGACCAGACGTTTTCAATTGGTGAGAGATCTGGAGAATGTGCTGGCCAGGGCAACAGTCGAACATTTTCTGAATCCAGAAGGGCCCGTACAGAACCTGCAACATGCGGTCGTGCATTATCCTGCTGAAATGTAGGGTTTCGCAGGGACTGAATGAAGGGTAGAGTCACAGGCCGTAACACATATGAAATGTAACGTCCACTGTTCAGAATGCCGTCAAGGGGAACAAGACGCGACCGAGACGTGTAAACAATGGCACCCCTAACCATCACGACGGGTGGTACGCCATTATGGCGATGACGAATACACGCTTCCAATGTGCGTTCACTGCGATGTCGCCAAACATCGATGCGACCATCGTGATGCTGTAAACAGAACCTGGATTCATCAGAAAAATTGATGTTTTGCCATTCGTGCACCCAGGTTCGTCGTTGAGTACACCATCCCAGGCGCTCCTGTCTGTAATGCAGCGGCAAGGGTAACCGCAGCCATGGTCTCCGAGCTGATAGTCCATGCTGCTGCAAACGTCGTCGAACTGTTCGTGGAGATGGTTGTCGTCTTGCAAACGTCCCATCTGTTGACTCAGGGATCGAGACGTTGCTGCCGTTACAGCGATGCGGATAAGATGCCTGTCATCTCGACTGCTAGTGATACTAGGCCGTTGGGTTCCAGCACGGCGTTCCATGTTAACCTCCTGTACCCACCGATTCCATATTCTGCTAACAGTCATTGGATCTCGACCAACGCGAGCAGCAATGTCGCGATACGATAAACCGCAATCGCGATAGGCTACAATCCGACCTTTATCAAAGTCGGAAACGTGATGGTACGCATTTCTCCTCCTTACACGAGGCATCACAACAACGTTTCACCACGCAACGCCGGTCAACTGCTGTTTGCGTATGAGAAATCGGTTGGAAACTTTCCTCATGTCAGCAAATTGTAGGTGTCGCCACCGGCGCCAACCTTGTGTGAATGCTCTGAAGAGCTAATCATTTCCATATCACAGCATCTTCTTCCTGTCGGTTAAATTTCGCATCTGTAGCACATCATCTTCGCGGTGTAGCAATTTTAACGGCCGGTAGTGTATATATTAAGACTGTGCATCACACAAATGACATTAGTTTTTCTGAAAATAAGTGCTATTAACGGGCTGAAATTTAAGACAGAGGGTAACAAAAATGTATAGAGTGGTCGCATGGAATTATGCCTGTGGTGCAGCACATATTGGGTTATGTGAGCAGGAGGCAAGTGATCACTTCTGCTTCCAAAGTTATGTAGTCAACATTTCTAAAATTGTCTCCTGTGTTTTGAGAAGAAAACCTCAGACAGTACCTGGACGAAACTGTTTACTGTCAAGGAGGGAACAGGGTGAAGAGAAATCCTACATAGATTATGAGGTAAAAATAAAATTATTTCTCACCCAACTTAAAAGCAATTTTACATTTTCATAAGCAGACACAGCAACATTATTTTCACACATCTGCTTCTTCTTCTTGAGTAGATGGAGAGCAGGACACCCGTAGAATTCCAGGTCTTGAATAGCAGCAAACTTGAAGATTCGAAGCATCCATGAGATCTTCTCCTTCCCCTTCACGTAGATGATGGTATCCGTTTGGTCGAATATTCGAAGCGACGTCACCATATCCTAATGCGGTATGCCAGGATCATTCCAGTGCGTTTCACGGTAGCAACGTGTTAACCACTTTGCACTCTTCTGTGTTTAGCACACTTCACATCTTTGAACGACCTTGGTGCTGTAATGTTTACTGATAAAGTCTTCATTATTCCGGCATCTTTTGTGTATGTTACAAATGCATCATCTTTAAATATGAGCTGTCTACGCTCATCATCATAGAAACTCTGAGTGTCTGCAATGATGTTCACACTCTGAGATACCATTATGGAATGCTCTGGGTATGGCGCAGCACCTGTTCATTTATACAGCTCGTTGCACAACACCAGTGAGCGGGCAGTGGTTAATCACATGGTCATGTAGAACTAGAGCATACTCCGCAGCGTGTTCCGGGAAATTTGCTGAAGATTCAAATTCATTTCTTACATTTACAGGTCCAGACTTAATTATCTTGTTCTGTTTTGAGCAGTCTATTACGATGATCAGTGATAACTCCTTGATTTTCCGTGGACTGAGCAGACACCCTCCTCCTTCTTCTTCAGCACTTTAATAGTAAGAAACACGAAACCACTCATACATGTCATTTGCTAGACTGCTAGACTGTATATATCTTCATCCCACTGCAGGTGTAAATTGTCATATGGGTAGAATTCTGAATTCAGGTAGACTCTGGCATTAGTTAACTTGCATTTGTCAAATACAGTGGAGGTGTCTCTATCTGCGAAGAGGTTCCAATAGCCCATGTTTGTCTGCTTGAAGTGGGTAGCACTGAGTACTCGAAAACCTCCCAAGAGCGGAACGTTAGTGATAGACATGTACCGAAATTCAGAACTTGTAGATGCTTCAAACACTCCTCCTCTGATACACTGATGTGAGGCATTTTCCATATTATCTTGCTGATTGTGATCATATCCTCCTCTTGAGTTCCTTGAATGTATGAGTTATTAACCGTCGCACTCCGTACCAGACTGAGTTTCTGTTTAGCATTCAGAATAATCTGCTTCATGTCGTCAAAGTAGCCCATAAACATTTTTAGATGTATGCATGCAGTAAATCGTTTGTACTCTGCAACTGTTCTATCCATCGGATCGTCTATGAACCATTCTGCTTTTTCTAAACCGATCAGATCCATGGATGATATGAATGATGCAGAGACAAGTATTTTAAGGGTTGTTGTTGTGCCGACATTGCGTGTACAGTCAATCTCAGACCCACTGAGTTCTTAGCAAATCTCTCGAAACAGGAATGCTAAAGCATTACGTGTAATCTTGGATCCCACTGTAGCGCTGCCGTCGGTTTTCTCGAATGATCCCTCCAAATATATGAAACTCTTACATGGAAGCATCAGTGCGCGTTGGTAGTGGATGACAATCCTAATTTCATCATTCTTGTTCAATGTGGTTGAAGCATAAGATAGATGCGAGAAGTATTCCTGATGTATAATTTTTCTCATCATATTCTACTGGACTAGTTATATTGAGTGAGGACGTCATTGCGCGGTTCCAAGACAACTGATTTAAGAAACTCGTGGTTCACAAGTGTTATCACTTGCGGTTCAGCAGTGAAGTGACGTGCTGTGCACTGGTTTTATACGGTACGCCCATCCTGTCTTAGGTGTAATCATACGATCATTTCCTCGCCACGAAAGTCAACAAGTTGATTATTCTGGTCCACAGTACGCAAGTCCAGATACTCCAGTGTCTGAACTGTCAGTGGAAGGTGTATTGCATTGGTGGGAGTCTCAATAATCTTATAGCCTGTCGCAACTGAGGGGAAGAATCCGTAAATAGTATGAATGAGACAGGAGCTCGGTGCAATGTTACAATCGACTCGGATTGTGGTGACAGGCAGTATGCCCACAGTCTTGTAAAATTTACTAGGATCCTTCTTCAGATCCTGCCCTTTTTCGTAACCCACTGGGCTCCTTATGGAACCGTTTTGGTTAAAGTCACAGTCTTTATTTCAGATTTAAGTGTATTGATTTCTGCACGTAGCTCAATACCTTTTCCAGACTGTATTGAGTTTTCGTTTAAATCTTCGATATTGTATGCACCAGGTTCTATTTCCACAATGTCTTTTTCATCATTGATACCCAGATGCCATTTGTTGTTGGTCTCGGTGATATTCGGTGGATGTCTCCAGTCCAATCAATGCAGTACACCATTCACAAATGCTCAAATCAATTGGTGGGAAATAATTTGCATGTAATACAGGGAATCGTTCTTCTAACGTCAGAGTGTGAGATATTGCATTTGAACGTCAACTACTGAAGGTATGTTTAAAGTTCCTCCCTATATATACTTCTTCTTCGCTGGCCGGTGTGGCAGAGCGGTTCTAGGCGCTTCAGTCTGGAACAGCGTGACCGCTACGGTCGCAGGTTCGAATCCTGCCTCGGGAATGGATGTGTGTGATGTCCATAGGTTAGTTAGGTTTAAGTAGTTCTAAGTTCTAGGGGACTGATGACCTCAGATGTTAAGTCCTATAGTGCTCAGAGCCATTTGAACCATTTGAACTTCTTCTTCTTCTTTGTAAACGTCAAGAGAAACATGATGCATAGCTGGCCGCAGAAGTGTGTTTTGAAGTCCTGATAGCGCCGAAAATTGTAGAACACACGTCGTCTGCGAGTGAAGTATCGCTGTAATTCTTCTGGCGGTTGCAGGTCACCAAATGAGTCGAAACAGTAGATGGCAGCTCTATTTCTCTTAACATATGACACCCAGTGGGTGCCGGGACCTCCAGCAACACCTAAATTCACAGTAACACACTCCCTAGTTTTCCACATAGTCTTCGATAATGTATCCTGCATAAACACACCACTCAATCTTGGAATGATGATTTTTTTTTTTCTAACAAACCTAATTAGATCAGTGTTTGTGAGTGCTCGATCTTGTAGCACCGCTAATGGGCTTTTCTTTTATTTATGAATAGACTAATCCCTTTCTTTTACGGTTTCCTTTACGGTGGGGAGGGACCCCACTGCCGAGAGAGCGTAGAGGGCTGGGATGAAGAATGGAAGAAAACCACCAGATATATTGGGTATTGGTAGAACTCGAAAGGCTTTAACGAATTCTCTTCTTCTTCCCGCTCCTTTCTGCTTCAGAGCGATTTGAGCTGCATACATAGCAGTCAGGATACAGTTATTCACACACCTGTGTTCCCCACACTTCTTCTTTAGTGCACAACGTGCAGCATTCCTTAACTCGCTTGAAATTCATTACTCCTAAATCCAACTTAATTTTTCCGCGTACGGTTTTATCAACTGCGGATCCTGCAGTTCACTGACCTATACCAATATCTCTTCTTCTGCGTATCGCCTTAGCCTTATCATCTAAAATTCTGTCTGCAATGTGACGGTTTGGGAGACTTTTATTTTATTTGAAGCGTATGCAATGTTGTGTTCCATACACGCTCCATCGGGCAGATTAATCCCCTTAGCAATTCACTCCAAACGTTTTTGAAGCTTTGTTCCAGGTACACAGTAGTTATATCCCGGAATGTTTAATTCCACTGGCAGTTTGTTTAGAATATCACCATCTCCTCTAATACGTCTCCTAGCATGCACGTTACGCTGCTGTGGTGGTTGTGAACTGCGCGTCCCATTTGATAGCAAATCATTAGCATCAATACAACTGTTTTATGCTGCAGGAAAGCCAAGCCGGTTGCCTAGGGCTCTATTTCCCTAACGTCTTATAACTCTCTCCACGAGAAACACATCCGAGTCAGTTTTACTGCAACTCTTCGGTGTAGAAACAAACTGCAATTTTTTAACCTTTACTATCCTTCAAGATATAAGTTCTAGGATTCGTTCTTTGCACCTTTGAAACTGTAAATATCTCTGTTGATCAGTTTGGTAGATATGATTTCTCAAATGCTGTCGTGTATTTAGAGATACGATGGCAAATCACCTACATTTAAATTTCTGTTTGAGTAGATCCAGCATTTAAATACGATATTACACAATATCCATGAGCCCATTATCACAAACATTGATTGGTCTCATTTTTAATGTGCTATGTTTGGTTCAATTATACTGAGCACTATTTCTGGGGGCATATCTGTCCATTTGTACGATTAGCGAGGATTAAAACGCATCCACATTTGACCTTTTATTGTTATGTTCAGACGTTCCACGATACTCGCCTTCAGGTGCGTGAATACTGCATCACGGTCTTGAAATGACTGTTGTAAAACCCTCCACGGCGTGAGTTTGGAGGTTGTCTGGGCATCGATTCGTCCCTGTCTGTAGCAAACGCTCAAACACACCCGAAACAATTCTCCTCGTTTTTGTTTTAACAGGTAATGCCCACGCAAATTTAGAGTATATATCAACAACCATTAAAATATATTTGAATCTATTATTATCATGTGAATATTCCCTCATATCTACAAGATTAGCCTGCCATAAGTCATCCAAACTTAATCATGACATGCCTACGAGTGTATGTTTTGCATGGTGTTTTGTACAGTTCTCGAACTACTGACTCCATACTTATTCGATGATACCTCTCTCTCTAAGCTCAGAGATTAGTGAAACAGCATCATTCGAATGAGCTGTATTACCTGCTGCAGCTGGTGCCATGAGCATCCGTAGTTGATATATCAGTTCATTGTATTCGTCATAATACACATATCAGAAAAAGTTTTGCATCACCTCGGTTCCGAGAGTTCCGGAACTTGTACAGAAAATTAATAGAGATAAGCATAAACATCATTTCCACCCTTTTTATTGTTCATGGAAACCACACATTGCATGTTGTACCACCATACAGCGAGACCTTCAGAGGTGGTGGTCCAGATTGCTGTACACACCGATACCTCTAATACCCAGTACCATGTCCTCTTGCATTGATGCATGCCTGTATTCGTCGTGGCAAACTATCCACACGTTCATCAAGGCACTGTTGGTCCAGATTGTCCCACCCCTCAAAGGAGGTTCGGTGTAGATTCCTCAGAGTGGTTGGTCGGTCACGTCGTCCATAAACAGCCCTTTTCAATCCCAGGCATGTTCCATGGGGTTCATGTCTGGAGAACATGCTGGCCATTCTAGTCAAGCGATGTCGTTACCCTGAAGGAAGTCATTCACAAGATGTGCACAATGGGCGCGCGAATTGTCGTCCATGAAGACGAATGCCTCGCCAATATGCTGCCGATATGGTTGCACTATTGGTCGGAGGATGGAATCCACGTATCGTACAGCCGTTACGGCGACTTCCATGAATACCAGCGGCGTACGTCGTCCCTGCGTAATGCCACCCCAAAACAGCAGGGAACCTCTACTTTGCTGCACTCGCTGAACAGTGGGTCTAAGGCGTTCAGTCTGACTGGGTTGCCTCCAAACACATCTCCGACGATTGTTTGATTGAAGGCTTATGAGACACTCATCGGTCAAGAGAACGTGATGCCAATCTTGAGCGGTCCATTGGGCATGCTGTTGGGCTCATCTGTACCGCGCTGCATGGTGTCGTGGTAGCAAAGTTGGACCTCGCCATGAACATCGGGAGTGAAGTTGCGCATCATGCAGCCTATTGCGCACAGTTTGAGTCCTGTGGCTGTATGAAAAGCAATATTCAATACGGTGGCGTTGCTGACAGGGTTCCACCGAGCCATAATCCGTAGGCAGCGGTCATCTACTGCAGTAGTAGCCCTTGGGCGGCCTGAACGAGGTATGTCATCGACAGTTCCTGTCTTTCTGTATCTCCTCCATGTCCGAAAAACACCGCTTTGGTTCACTTCGAAATGCCTGGACACTTCCATCGTTGAGAGCCCTTCCTGGCACAAAGCAACAATGCGGACTCGATCGAACCGCGGTAATGACCGTCTAGGCATGATTGAACTACAGACAACACGAGCCGTTTGCCTCCTTCCTGGTGGAATAACTGGAACTGATCGGCTGTCGGACCCATTCCGGCTTGCATGTAGTACACGTATTAAATATTTCCCAGCTCATCACCAGCACTTCCTTAATTGTACACATGGATGCTTGTGCCAAAGTGAGTGAACGTCTTGCCTCTTGCGCTTCGGAAGACTGACTACTTTATCGAATGACCAACACACATACATTTCTCTGCATCAGTTGGCACGTGTAAGTTAGCCCCATCCTGCTGCATCTTCATAATTTGATGAAGCGTATTCGCCATTTTCATACATTCGCCAAATATCGTTGCTTTCCAAGCATTGTGCAGGTGGCTACGTGCACAGTCAGTTGCATGATTACAGCTAATATACCTGTTAAACTTCTCCTTCTCCACCACAGATATCTGATACATTGAACACATAGTACACACAGTAAACAATTATGTCCATCCTCTTGGGAAGCTCAGCACAGACAGAGCGAATTTCCCAACATTTTCCCCAGGCTTCCATCTTGGATTATGTCATGGGAGGGGAGGGAGAGGAGAGGGGGGAGGGCCAACAGCGCCCTCTTGTGATGATGCTGTGAACTAGGTCAGCTGAATTCCAGAAGTCAAGGTGAATACACTGGATAGCTACTGTCGATGACAACTCAAATTGTGTTAATAAACAATCCATACAAAAAAAGACTTATATCCACCCTATCCAGCAGCCCAGCACAGGCTGAGTCCTTTCCCACCAATTTCCAGATAGGATAGGGGAGTAGAAGAGAGGGAATGGGGAAGGGGAGGGAAGGAGGGTGGGGTTAGCTTAGTGGAGCTAGCACAATTGACCTATTTTCCCATCAAAATTTGAACTTCCCTCCATGACATCACTGCGACATTGCCACATCTATGGCCGCCATCTTGCATCCACTATCTTGAATAAATGTAGCAAATATGCAAAGTGGGGTGACACTGTCTTTGTCCCACTAGTAACCTAAGTAATTCAAAGATAGATCTAGTTGGTTTTATCTTGAAAAATGTGATAAAATAACTTCTCTGTTAATTTCATGGTCCAAGAAGTATAGTTTGTCTTTAACACACTTCATGCCTCCCTTTCCTATTGTTTACAGCATCCTATCTAGTAGATTTATATGCTTTTCTCATGAGGAATTAGCTGGCACCATATCGTCTACATAAACTGTCATCTGATCTAAAATTTCTTTCCTACTATATGAGCCATTACTCTCATAAAAGAAAAAAACAGAAATATTTCATTCAAACGTGAATACTCTACATTTGTAGCATATTTTGGAGATTCCTTAGTCAAAGGCAACTTCCAGTATCCCCACGTTATATCCACTGAAGTGAGATACTCAAACGCTTGGAATTTTGCAGCAACTCGTCCATATTTTGGACATGGTCACTTTCTCTCATTATGATTCCAATTAAGCAGTGAGTATCCAACACAATTCTGCCACTTTTGTCATGTTTGATTACCACAGCAAGGGGATTCTTAAATTCACTAACTGTCTGTTCAGTGACCACACAATGTACCACACATCGAATATTTTTCTTGACTGTTTCCTTCCTAGCAACACTGCTCTGGTTTTACATTTAAATGACACTCATAAACTTTTATGACACCTTGCGTATTGGAAAATACATTGTGATAGCTGGATAACACTTTTCGTAATTCTGTTCTTTGCTCACCTAAGTACCCCTTAAGTTTCCTTACCCTAATAGGCGTCTCCCATATCTCATTATCACTAACAGAGTGCATTCCAATGAAAGGCACAGTAATTACATCAGAATCTGCCAAAGTTAACATTACTTGGCTCTGATCAAAGTCAACCTTTCCTTGGTACTACGATCATAAATCAACGCCAATTATCTTATCCACTCTTAAATTTAACACAATTAAAAATAATGATCTATAATTACTTCTCTTATACATTTGGGTATCAATGCATCTTGCTTCACTAGTCTAGAAATTTTTCCAGTAGCATCTACTATTCTTAAATCAGATATTCTCATTAGAATTAACTTATTCTTGTTAGGAATGGAATCAAAGAAAGCGTGGGACAACACGCTTGATTCACTGCCACTGTCCAGAAGACAGCACACTAGTATGTCTGAAATATTTAATTCTATAATAGGGTGGCTCATTGAACTTTGTGCAGGTGCCTCATGAAATTCGTCAAGCAAATCTTTTTCGATCTGTCTGCAGCTATTTAGTCTCTTTCAGTTGCAATTACATTTACTCTTAGAGTAATAAATAATCACTTTTTCAGCTGCCTTTTCTAACCTGTCACCAATTTCAAATCAAATCATTTAAAGACCTTTTATACCTTTGTTTGCTGCACATCAGGTAAACGTTCTGAACAATTGCGTTCCTTCGCATCATTGATATACAAATTATCGTCTGCCTCTACTTCTTTTGACAATTTATCACAGCTCGTAAGTTCTCCAACCATACTGTACTTGTTACATCTTTCATCTATTAGCTCCTCCTCTTCACATTTTTGCAATACTGCATCTACTTGCTGCAGAGGAATTTTAGCCTTCAATTTTCATCATTATCAAAAATAGAAGCAGTTAACTCATCTTTGTTACGACCTGTTACAAAACAGTTAGTTTGCTCTCCCTGTGATTTGTGCTGTTTCTCGCTTTCAAGCCTATCCCATCTTTCTAATGTGTACAAAACACTTACTATTTGATAATCAGTACGTTTGAACAAAATATCAGTACTGGTAGTTGCTACTGAAACATCATCCCTGCCATTGGTCTGTGTGTTTGTTTACTTTGGCCTGTTTGTCAGTTATTATCTGTGTTATTATCTCTGACCTGCGAGTGCGTGTTTCCTCATGGAAGGGGATTAGTTTCCTTTACGCACCCTATTCCTTTCATTAACAGTATTTTTAAAACGGAGCGCATTTTGATTTCTGTTCTGTCTCAGCCATACGTTCTCTACCTGTATGTTATCGTCATAACTGTAAAAACGTGGTGGCTGTCGACCTTCTCTTCCTCTACGTCGTCCATTATAATTGAAGTTCTTACGTCGAACTTCTGAGATCCGCACATTTACGTTTGCACTCTGGTCATCTCTGTTGCTTACATTGCTATCAGTACTCCTGTTATTATTACTGTGCACCTGTTCCTCACTAACTGCCACTCCCTCTACACATTTTAAGTATTCCATAAACATATCCACATTATCCTTAGGTGCGGAAGTGCTCCTTTTCTGCCAATACCTAGACAGTTTGTATCACTTACATCGATTAGGAGAAGGTTTATTTTAAATAACTGTGTATCTGCAATTTATGAAGTGTGTATTCTGTGTTGTTTGAACTCCTTGATGTAGTATGGCAAGAAAATTAGAGTTCTGTAATGTATATATGAAAAAAGCAAAAGAATATGTTTATGAAAGAAGTATGTTTGTTACAAGCGGGTTCATGCTTAGGTCGCTTGTATTTGTAAAATGTAAAGGGAAGTCCCTCCGCAACGAAAGGGGCATGGCGCGATGTAAAAGGTGGGTATGGCGGTCGAACTGAGCAGCTTCTTTGTGTGAACGCACGCAGCGTGTGGCTAGCCTTAGTATAGTACAGCTCGACGGTGCTAAGAGAGGCAATTGGAAGCTGCATTAGAAGGGATTTGCCTCGGATGTGGACCTGGCTATTATTTGGTATTCACAGAATAATGGAATGGCTCTAATATGTTGAAAACCCGACGCCAAGAAGAGATTTTATAGAGCATTCGCACAAGAGCCGTGAGTACAGTTAGCCGCCATTTCGCCTGCCACTAATCTTCGCCACGGCTTCACAGACTTCATACATTCAGTTACATAATGTATATTGGCATGGACCAGTTAATTTGTGTGTTGTTTCAATAAAAATCACATAAAACGTCAATTCATGTTCGTAAGCTTAACTCCAATCCTGATCACCAACCTACGCAGGGTCCTCACCTAAGTGATACTAAAACCGAGTATCCTGATTTAAATGAACAATTCTGGCATTCATGTGTTTAAAAGTGATTTTTTTGTCTAAAGTAAAAGGAGTAGTAGAAGTTAAAGTAAGAGTAAAATTTTGATGCTTTGTTTATGGATTACTCCAAGTGAAATTGTTAAGGTAGGAAGTTTAAGTACAAAAATTTAAAGATCAATTAATATGAAAGTGAAAACCTTAATTATTTAATGTTTAAAAACCATAAAAGTGAAGTTGGATTTTGCTAAACTGTAGGATTACAGTGCAAGATTGTGTAAATATTATTGCCAATTATACCTGCTTCACAGGTGATTAAAGTACAAGTACATATAAATGTTTAAGTAACCGATTTACGGTAGTAGTGTTGAAGTGAACTTATGCACATTTTCAAAGATAGCGTAGTTTTGGTACCCATCATGAATGGTTCCCTGATGGTGTTTGAGCCCGTGTTGCATTTTATTACCTTGCGAAGTAATTTAAGTGAATGATTAGCTTTTAGGGATAGTTTTTACTTTTGCAATAATCAAAGAAACTTGGCTAGTGAAACTATACCAGTTTATGGGTCCCCATCGTATTGTCCTCCTGTTAAGAAAGAAATGAAATATTACTGTTACTAAGGAAAACTGCTATATGCAGAGGAGTATAACCAGTGTATTTGAGATGTTATTCATCTTCATTTGTGTTATGCGTGTCAGTCAAGATAGAAGCCCCTCATGTCCAAAATTAGTTCTGCACTTCATGCATTGATGTTTCAGTATTTTGATTGTTATGCTACTGACTGTGGCCGTCATTAGTTTGAGCGCGGTGCAATTTTGCTCTCCATAATTTACTGGTGTGTGTGTGTGTGTGTGTGTGTGTGTGTGTTATTGGTGACTGCTGCTACACACAGCACAGAGTGCACTGTGTCAGCTTGCATCTTGTTTGCTATTCAAAGGGAAATCTCAACAAAAGTAACTTCAATAACTAATATCCACTTCTCTCAAATATATATTTCCAAATTACTGAGCCTAATTAGGTTGGCGACCGTTCATTTTTTTCATTCACTTATAATTTTACCACTTCTGTTAACTCCCAATGTTGAGGCCCATTTGGATTTACTGTCAACTTCACAAAATTCGAAATTATAGTCCGATAGCCTTTTCCATTAGACACACGCACGATCGAACTTTGAAATCCTCTCAGAGGTAACATTAGTGCGTTTCATGGCACGTTAGTGTTATACGTAGCTTTCCCCATGATAGAACTAAAGGTTCAGTTACTAGGGAAAAGTGTTATAAGTTTACCTTTTGGCGCCATCATAATCATTTCATCTTTACTGTCAGATGCGAACAGACGCGAAACTTAATTACTACAGAATTCTTTATTAGATTCTCCATCAGGAATGTACTTTTTACCACTCCAGGATTCCCTTTAAACACCACTTTGTTTATTGTGGTACAAATATCACTCAGGAAAGCAGATTTTAATCCAGTCAATGTTTTGCACCTTATGATGACATCAGTGGAAGAATACAAAGCATTTCACAACAAATGACTCCTAATAAAAGAGATTTTCGCGCGTTCAGTCCACCTGTTTAGCAACAAATCTTCAAAATGATTCCAGAACTGGGATGGATGTATTTGCTTATGTGGATCAAAACGAAAAATTGCCGACATGAAATATAAGCAGCATCAACAGAAGTGAGATATTGCTCAGCGTTACGCAAATTACCAGAGACTACACTACTTTCTATGTTAGAAATGCTATAATTTAAATCTTCTACTTGGAGTTCTACTGCCCCAACTTTTTGAGAAATCTTTTTAACTGTTGGTTTTTATTTCTTTGACTGCTGTTTGAGACATGTTCACTTCAGCATTTATTTCTTTAAATTGGCTAGAGAAAATCTGTCAGTTACTAGTTGTGTTATTGTCTGTGACTGGTGAGCACTTTCCTCATGGAAGGGAATTAGTTTCCCTCACATGGCCTATTACTTTCATTCATATCATTTTAAAATCGGAAACTTCTTTTCTAGCTGTTTATTCTCTTTTTTTAATTTATTGCGAACTTATACGATGTTGCTTTTTAAAATATTATAAAATTTTGTTAACTGTTCCCCTTCTTTGATTTTAAAATCATTATGATCTGAATCAGTTTTCGAATTTAAGCTATCTATTACTGTTTTCAATTCATCCCTTAGTGCATTATGATTGGATTACATTTTATTTTATAATTTTCCAATACTGGATTCTAATTTACTTCTTAAAGTGTTCTTTAATTCAATGCTACTGGATTCTAACTCATATTTTAAACTGGACTCTAATT
The DNA here is from genome assembly GCF_023864275.1 of Schistocerca cancellata. NCBI lineage: Eukaryota > Metazoa > Arthropoda > Insecta > Orthoptera > Acrididae > Schistocerca > Schistocerca cancellata. Next base: position 202,784,309 of record NC_064629.1, read on the forward strand.
TATTTTGCAATTCATTATTATTGGATTACGATTCCTACTTTAAACTATTCTGCAAGTCATTACTATTGAATTCCAATTTACGGTTTATTCCTTCAAATTTTGAAAACAGTAACTTTAATCTATCTGGCATCCTACATTTTTCATTCCGCACTACAGTTGGTTTCAAAAAAGTCCCTTTTATTAGGTGACTCGACTGTATTTCAGGCATATCAAACCCAGTTTCAGTATCTGTCACATTCAGTAACTCTACTTTTCCTTTCTTAACTACAGACTCTATTATATTATCATCAGAAGCTGGTTCCATCTTTACTTTAACTTGGCACTCTTCTTCCTATAACTCATCACCCAAACTCAGTTCTCATTTTACTTTAACATTGCCCTCTTCATCAGATTCTGTCTATGAGTTACTGCCTGCATCTACCCCATCGACATTAGAAAGTGGTTCTACTTAAATTTTTACATCCCTCTTTCCAGTAGGTTCCATTTTTAACAACTGGTTAGAAGCAGTATTTTATGTATTTCTCGATTTAATTTATTTGCTTGACCTCGATGAGCGATTTTGTCTCGTTGTACAAGCAGTCGTGTCACGACGTAATGCAGGCAGCAGCGGAGCTATGGCGACACTGATGACAGCGGGTATCGCCTGCTGTGGTATCTTCTGGCGAGCTGACACCAGTGAGTTTACGCAGCAACTTGTTAACTCGTACAGCTCCGTATTGACTCACTGTCTCCCTCTGTTCTCAGAGGTGGCCACAGCGAAGAAGCGCCGTCTTCCATTCTCCGTTAGAAATCGTCATGGATAGCATTCGCTGTCTAGGCTTCACATACGCGAATAATTTTCTCACTGTTTATTTCACTGGATCCAGCGGTGGTGGTAAGTTCCTATGGGACCAAACTACTGAGGACATCGGTCCCTTAGCTTACACACTACTTAATCTAACTCAGACTAACTTACGCTCAGGGCAACACACACACCCATGCCCGAGAGAGGACTCGAACCTCTGACGATGGGAGCCGTGCAAACCGTGGCAAGGCGCCTCAGGCAGCCTCCATGTGTTTTGTTTCTGTATCTTATTTCTGCCTACCGAGATCACTTTTTATGTCGATCACTTTCACTGCTCCATTTCCCAGCCATATTCGCTAGACACGTGCAACAGCCGGTAAAAATAATCGTAAAACCAGAAGGGAACGTGAAAATAAAATTTTTTGTAAGTTCTAACAGCCAGCATTACTCACGCATGTGGAAGTGTCGCCAGCCACCAGCCAGGAAGCATAAACATTTAACACCGTGTCCGGGTCAGGCAAAGTAACCATCCCACCATTCTTAATAGAACAGTTCATATATCAACACCATAAAGAAAGCATAATAGAGTGCAGCGATAGTCCTTGACCAAAAAGTATAGTAACCATGCTAAAGAAGCCACCTAATGGAACAAGAAAACATAGATTCTTGCAATTTTGTCATGTGATGACATGATGGAGACCGTGGCTGTTATTTGAAGACAATTTTTGATGGTGTCAGGACAGCAACCAGCCACAAATTTACTTTCAGTTCCTTTATTCAAAGGGTACCGTTACCGGTTTCGAATCGTTGTGATTCATCTTCAGACGGTTTACACGCTTTCCTTATGACATGTGGTGTGTTTTATACAGATTAACTGTCGTGAAATGTCGGTTTGGAGTGTTTGTTTTCATAACTTTCGTCCAACAGATGTGAGCACGTTCCCACTGCATTCTTATTGTTGCACACGTAAATTTTTCTCACTTAACACTTTCGATTTGTCACCGAGAAGATTTCTACCACGCATAACATATGAGTGTATAAACATATATGACATGATGGAGACCGTACCACATGTTTTGATACATACAAAGAGCTTACAAACATATGAGTGTACAAACATATACGTTTGTAAGCTCTTTGTATGTATCAAAACATGTGGTGCGTGGTAGAAATTTTCTCGGTGACAAATCTAAAGTGTTCAGTGAGAAAAATTTACGTGTGCAACAATAAGAATGCAGTGGGAATGTATTCACATCTGTTGGACGAATGTTATGAAAACAAACACTCCAAACCGACATTTCACGACAATTAGTCTGTAAAAAACACACCACATGTCATAAGAAAAGCGTGTAAACCGTCTGAAGATGAATCACAACGATTCGAAACCGGTAACGGTACCCTTTGAATAAAGGAACTGAAGGTAAATTAGAGGCTGGTTGCTGTCCTAACATCATCAACAAATATAGATTCTGTTGTGATTATGGGTTCTAAACGACCGACAGTAACTGGTGCAGATCTGATTCCAAATATAACTGAAACTTTGGATAACCTGAGGCAGTTAAATTCTTTTCTACGATAGATTTAAAGAGTAGGTATCACCAGATTGAAGTATGTCCAGAAGATAGGCCGAAAACAGCTTTTACTCATACTACTTCATCTGATTACTACCAGTATCGCAGAATGCCTTTCAGGTTAAAAAACACACATGCAACATTTCAGCGCTTGTTAGATGGAGTCCTCCGAAACTTGAAACCGAAAATAAGTGATGTCTATTGGGATGAAATTATCGGATTTTCAAAAGATCTAGACGAACACTTGGAGTTCTTAAGTAATACATCTGATACATTAAACACAGCATGTATCAAGTTAAGTACTGATAAATGTCATTTTGCCCACCCAAAAGTTCTTACCTAAAGCATATTATTAGTCAAGATGGAGTGATGACAGGTCCTCGTGTCACTTCAGCTATATGTGACTTTTCAGTAATACAAGCACTCCGTCTTCAAGCCACAAGTGGCCCATCGGGACCATCCAACCGCCGTGTCATCCTCAGCTCAGGATGCGGATAGGAGGGGCGTGTGGTCAGCACACCGCTCTCTCGGTCGTTATGATGGTTTTCTTTGACCGGAGCCGCTACTATTCGGTCGAGTAGCTCCTCAGTTGTCATCACGAGGCTGAGTGCACACCGAAAAATGGTAACAGCACATGGCGGCCCGGATGGCCACCCTTCCAAATGCCGACCACGCCCAACAGCGCTTAACTTCGGTGATCTGACGGGAACCGGTGTATCCACTGCGGCAAGGCCGTTGCCTCAGTAACACAAACGGTTAAGCAATGGCAATCATTTCGTGGTCTGGTAAATTATTACCGAAAATTCGTCAAAAACTTTATGGGCAATGTGCAACCGTACACTAGGTTTTAGAAAAAAGGAGCTACGTTTCAGTGGATAACAGAATGTCAAGTAGTGTTCCAAAATTTGAAAGTGATACTGTGTTCAGATATTGTATTTTCTGATTTTATTAAGGAATTTATATTGTCACGTGATGTAAGCAGTACAGCTTTGGGTATCATTTTAAGTCAAAATGTAGGTGAACAAGAGGATCTGGTAGCTTATGCATCTTTCAGCTGAATAACACTGTGTACAATTATTCTACTACAGAAAAAGAGATGATACTTTTGACGTAAGGTATTTATACTTCCGTTGCTACCTTCATGGCTGAACACTGATCAGCAGGACATTATAACCACCTACCTAATAGTCGGTACGTCCACCTTTGGCATGGATAACAATGTCTACGCGTCGTGGCATGTAAGTTCAAATGGTTCAAATGGCTCTGAGCTCTATGGGACTTAACTTCTGAGTTCATCAGTCCCCTAGAACTTAGAACTACTTAAACCTAACTAATGTAAGGACATCACCCACATCCATGCCCGAGGCAGGATTCGAACCTGCGACCGTAGCGGTCGCGCGGTTCCAGACTGTAGCGCCTAGAACCGCTCGACCACCCCAGCCGGCGCAGCATGTAAGTAATGAAGCCCTTGTAAGTTGCTGGAGGGAGTGGGCATCACATCTGCCCACACACAGATCACCTAATTCCCGTAAATTCTGGGGAGGGGCAATGATCTCTAACGCCATGTTCAATCACATCCCAGATGTGTTCGATTGGGTTCAAATCTGGCGAGTTGAGGAGTCAACACATCAATTGGAACTGCCCACTGTGTACCTCGTACCACTCTATGACAACACTCCTGGCCTTGTGACATAGCGCATTATCTTGTTGAAAAGTGCCACTGGCGGCGGGAAACATGATCGTCATGAAGGGGCGTACGTGGTCTGCAAGCAGTGTACGATACTCCTTGGGCGTCATGGTGCCTTTCTCGAGCTCCACTGGACCCATAGATGCCTACGTGAATGTTCCCAAGAGCACACCGGAGCTACCACCAGATTGCCTACATCCCACAGTATAAGTGTCAATGAGCTGTTCCCCTGGAAGACGACGGATTCACACCCTCCCATTGGTAGGATAAAAAAAGGTATCAGGATTCATTATACCGTGCATTGCTCTGCCACTGCACCAATATCCAGTATGGATGGTCACGTGCTCATTTCGGTTGTAATTGCCTACGTCTCGGTGTTAACATTCGCACATACATGGGTCATCGACTATGGAAACCCATTGTTAGGAATGTTTGGTGCACTTTGTGCTCAGACACGCTTGTACCCTGCCCAGCATCAAAGTCTGATGTACGTTCCACCACAGTTCACTGCCTGTCCTCATTTACCTTTCTGTCCAGCCTCAAATGTTTGACATCTGTAATGAGGGGTGGCCGTCCAAACACACGACGTCTGGACGTGGTTTCTCCTTAGTTTCATCACATTTAGAAGATATTCATCACACCACTCCTCAAACACCAAACAAGTCGTGCAGTTTCCGTAATGCTCATGCTGAGCCTCCAGGTGATTACAATCTGCTCTCAGTCAAAATCAGTCAAACCCATTCTGCACACTGACAGAACACTCATTGATTCTACATGCACCATGCGTGTGTCTGTCTAGCAGGCCTTCCTTGCCAGGTGACCCTGCTATCACCTGGACAGGTTTATATTGATAGTAGGTCGGTGGTCATAATGTTCTGCCTGATCAGAGTAAATTTAAAGTAGCTACAGATTATACATCCGAGAAATGGTTATTAGTACTGACAGACGCTTCAAGTCAGTTAACAAGATGGGTACTGTAATGGAGTGTGTTCCAGAATGAAGCAGTTAATAAGCCTGGTATCAAGGACATGAATGCAGATATACTCAGTAGGAAAATTGCAATGATGCAAGTAATGTAACTGGATCCATTACATTTGAAAAATGCACAAACTGTGGATACAGACTGCCCAGTATACAATAAACAACCATAGTTTCTTATGCAAGAAAGCGTACTGTGTATGTCAATTAAATGCAAGCCATGCATCCTCATTGTTACAGCACCACAAACTGAAGTGTTATGAGAAGCACATGGCCATGTACTATCAGGATATAGTTGTAGGAGAGTGCCTGACAGATGAGTCACAGAGATATTTGGTGGAGAGCATCACATGGTGATGTATAGAAATACATAAAAAAATGCATTCCAAGTGCTCAATGAACAGGTTTGAGTTACTGAAAGATATAAGTTCAGAGACTGCCAGACTCAGAAGAACCTTTTCAAATGATAGTAATCGACATGTTAGGAGAGCTTAATAGAGGTTTAGCAGATAATAAATTTATACTGACAAATTGACCATTTCTTAAGGTACCTTCTAATGATAGCAATGCCAGATCAGAAAGCGAATGCTGTTACTCAAGCCTTGGTTAAGAATTGTTTACTTAAGTCTGATGTAGCAGAGACTTTACTCACAGATAAAGGAACTAACCTTATGTCCGATCTGATGAAACAATTACCTCGTCTATCGAGGACAAAGAAATTGGAGAGTAGTCCATTCCACTGACAAGCTAACGGTCATATAGAACGAGTTCACCACACGATAGCGAAGATGTTAAGTCACTGCATGAACAGTCAACATTTAGACTGGGATGTCTATTTATTCTATGTGGTGAGTCCCCACAACTCACAAATCTACACAGAAACAGGTCTTTCTTTCACTGTATCAAGTGCTGTGTGGTCCGAAGATGCTGTCACTCTTTTATTTAGTGCAACCAAAGGTAGGAAACGCAGGGTGAAAATGTGAAGTAGTTTGTGAAAACATTAAAACAAGTTTGGCATCGAGTGAAACGTGCAAACACAAAGGCATACCCGTGTCAAACATGATTGGGGAAGGTATAAGTAAATTATCTCAGTACAGAGTAGGATAATGAGTTCTACTAGCAAATCCGTATACCCAAAAGTGTAAAAACAAAAAATTATTGACAAAGTCTCAAGGACTGTACCAGGTAGTGGACATGACTACACCAGTCAACGTCAAGTTGCAGTTACGAATGAAAACGTCAGTTGTACATTTGCAATCAAGTTGAACCTTTCAAGGATACAGTTATTGTATTACCACAAATACCTACACTGTTACCACAGAGAAAGAAATTACTATGTGGAAAATTCATGGTAATTTCTTTCACTTGGGTGGTGTCGAAGATGACGTCACGATGTATTATCATAGGTATAATGATCTTGCACGTATGTAAAGCAGAAGTGATTAACATCCAGTCGTTGGAAAGACGAATATTGTTCTCAAGACATTTTGTACCATTAATGAAAAGGAATATAATATTCTTCTTTCATGTTGCTACAGTTAAGGTCTATTCAGATCGGGCTAGGGTGTGTATTAACATACAGTTTCTAGATGCAAGTTTAAATTTCTGTTACCAATGTGTCACAATCCATCCATACCTGGTAAAATGGAAAATTATTGATAAGTTAGTACAAGTGTGAATGAATGAAGTGCTACTTGTGTCAGAAGAAAGAGGTACAAATGTTGTCATGACGACGGGAGATCTTAGCACCTGTGTCAAGGAGTTAGTCGCCATTTGCACAGCTGGTTCGAACTGACAAGCAGTCGTGTGAAATGCAGTTGTTTTTAGGGAATATAGAAGCACAAGAGTGTAAAAATTTATTATCAGTGCCACAGCCACATTTCCAGAGGACTGAGTGGCACGGGTTATGTTCTATGTTTCCGCCAGAGAGTGTTATAGTAATCTGCTACACCAAATAAGATATTTACGAGGATGACAAAATTAGAGTCAAAACAAAGTGGATTAATAGTAAATGGAATCAAATGGGATATAGCTGGAACAAAGTTTCACTTTCCTGCTATGATTACAGATGACAATAAGTACAAAAACTCGGCCAATGTTGTATGGTGCTGGAGGTACCTTTTAGTGTGTTACTTACGCAAAACGTAACCTTCCTGGCTGAAGGTACCTTTTAGTGTGTTACTTACGCAAAATGTAACCTTCCTAAATAATAGTTTAGATTCCATTTTATTACAGACAATAGACGAATTAGTCCTTGCAGCCTAACGTTGACCCCACCGGCTAGCGATGGCGGAGACTGTTTATAGGTACATACAAGTGATTTACTTAACGCAACGGATTTTATAATGCAACGTGATGCGTGTCCTGACTCTTATATGTAACTCCAGTAACAGCTCGTTAATCTTATTTATAGTAATTTAGTAAATTTCCTATAGTTTGCCTATCCATTTCCTAGAATTATTCTGCAGATAATTAGTTATTCAGGATGTGCAGACAAATTGCACTTCTGACTGAAAAGGTATACTACATCAGATAAATCAAACACAAGTACATTAAATGATCAGGATAAATTAAATCACTGATTGGAAAAAGGAAGAAAGTCTTGTTTTTTTTCGAAAATAAGGTGAGATATATATTTAATTTTGGAGCTGTCCACTCATCGATGAGTGGAAACGGGAAGGAAAAAACCAGTAATAATACGGAAAGTACAACCTTTTAAAGTTTGTAATTAATGGAATAGAGAAGAATGTCCGGACATTCTTTCTGTTTTCCACTCACTAGGTAGGCAGCATCACCAGATTTCAGGCAAAGAATGTTACAACAATGCTACTAAGTGGCATTAAACACATTGTTTCAGTTTTACTGTCCCACATTGTTCTCAGTGTGTTTGCGTAAGTTGCTGTTTGTAGACTCGAAGAATAACGAGCGGAAGTGACTCTGAAATTGAAAAAGTGCACGGGAGAAGAAAAGGTGTAAGAAGTATTGATGACTATGTCAAAGAAAGACGTAAGAGAGCTAGATCACTAGGACAGGAATACATAAATTCTAAAGGATTAGTTGTGCCAGCGAAACGGTCTGGTCCATCATGCAAGTAAATTTTATATAAATATTTTCATGTGATATTTGTCTTCATTTTACTGCTAAATATTTAAGTGAAGTATATTGTATCTTACTCCAACATTCTGTTTTATTGAAGTTGTCCCAAAATGTGTTTTGAACATTTCATAGATGAGGATCAAATTGAAATAATTAGGAGATTGTACGATGGTAAAACTAAGAGGGAGAAAGATCTGCATTTAATGGAGCTGATAGAGCTTTCACCTGTACAAAGGAGAAAGAGCAGAAAAGAAAGGTACATACAGATTCTTTGTTATGAAACAGACCGAAAGGATACAGGTATCTCGCGAAGCATTTGGCAGTTTGCATGCTGTGAGTGATAACGCTGTTGTACGCTTAACACCAATGAAGTATGTACATTTCTCAGTGACTACATAAGTGGACTACCTGGCTCAGTGAAAGAATTACATGTGTCCAGTGATTCTTGAGGCGTGTAAAATAAAAATAAAACTATTATATGGTACCTGATGCATCTCGCAATGACTGGGAAATTTCAAATAATTCAGCATTATTTTCCTGTTCGAGGTTACTCCTTCCTCCCAAGTGATAGCGATTTTGCCATAATTAAGAGAGTCATACGACACCAAGATAGAATCTACTCTGTCAAACAGACGTTGAAATGATAGTTAATTCAAGAAAAACACAGAATTCGTTTCAAGTCAAGATTATTGAACATAAAGATATCATTGACTTTAAGGAATGGTGGCCGCACCACTTTAAAAAATCTTCATTTGCCATAAATTGTCAAACAAAGGAAAGATTTTCGCTTGCTAAATTCCGGCGTTTGACCTATAAGCATCAGAATCCAGGACATGCTGATTGTTCGGAATGGGTAGATGGACTGCTTCGCAATACATAGAGGATTTTTAAATGAAAACAAATACCTTATTATCCCAGAACTATAGAATACAACAATAATATTGCTATAAATATGAAGAAGCTGAAAGATCTTAATAAAATAACGAAGTACATTCCATTAGAATATCAAGAGTATTTTAACAACATTCTTCTGTGGTCCACAGGAAATAATGATTTCCTGTTTGATGGAGAAGAGTAGGACTTCCAAAAAGACAACATAGTACAATCTGATGAAGAAGATTAAAAAGTGTTAAAGAATATTGTTAATCAAAAATATTTTTATTGTATAACAATACACTGTTATTCTTAAGATGTTTTACTAAATAAATATCAATGTTTTCAAATAGTTAGTAACATAAATAAAAATAAATAGTTGTGAAAACTTATATGGCAACGGTCCTGCAGAAGTGGTAACAGCGGTTCCCATCAGATCACCGAAGTACTGTCAGGCTGGGCTAGTACTTGGGTGGGTGATCATCCAGTCTGCCGAGCGCTGTTGGCAAGCGGGTTGCACTCAGCCCTTGTGAGGCAAACTGAGGAGCTACTTGATTGAGAAGAAGCGGCCCCGGTCTCGTAATCTGACATATGACCAGGAGAGTGGTGTGCTGACCTCATGCACCTCCGTATCTGCATCCAGTGACGCCTTCCAAGGTCTGTTTCGATGGAGTGTAGTTTGTGTAAACCTATGTTACTGTGACGTTCTTTGCAAACTCCCCACGAGAGGATCATTTAATGGAAAAGAGACGAATGTCCACCAACTTCCAAAGAGGATAGCGTAAATAATATTCATCGAATGCGCGGGAACGACTCATCACTGTGTACAGATAACCTAGTTCTAAAAGTTTGTAATTGATCACAAAACTGTAGGAACAATATTGTAAGTGTTAACAAGTGTTTTTTTTTAATTTTCTCTAAATAGAGTTGATTGGACTTTCTTCATTGTTCCAATCAGTGATTCAATTAATACCTACCAAAGAACAAATATAGTTATCTTCATCACATTTTTTTAATATCGAACCCATAGATAATGAAATCACTGATAAAATTAATATTCTCAGAAATAATATATATAGTGCAGATTTTCCCTGTATTGTTATTGGGCCTTCACTGCTTATCTCTGTCCCGTTTAACTCACGTGACCTGCTAATACACACGAAATGACTGACATCACCATTGTACGAAGTAAACAATCACAGTTTAGAAAAAATAATACTTGTGCCCCTACACCACCAGAGCATATGCTATATCACCATAAACGTAAAAATGTGTCAATACAGAGCACTGTTTCTCAAAGAGGTCAGCGCCAACAGCACTGCTGGAGCGTGACTCGAAAACATTGGATGGCTGACTGCAGTCCGAATACTGCTAAACGAATGCTGTCTTATAACGTCACTGTACAGCGGATGAAGCGCTCTCCATGATTGTTTACTGATCCAGAGGCGAACTACCTGCCGTGGAGCGAAGTTCAGACAACGTCTAAGTATTATAATTAAAGTTAAACTTCCAAACCGCTGTAGAAATAACACCTCTGGTCAGAATGATGTCAAATTCAACGGAATATTGTCGGAGAAGGAGGAAAACGTATATCAGAAGAAAAATAAATAGTTACAAAATGTAGAAATAGATTCCGCTGTAGGCATCATAATTTAATAATGGTCGACTGCAAATGACAAATGAATGATACACAATGCCTGAGGTGTACGTTTGACGTTAAACAAACTGTACTACTCAGTGTGCGTGGGTGTACGGGTGTGATACTGTTAGTTACGTAAGCCCATCCACCACGGCAAGGCCATATCACATCGGATAGGAGAAATCGGTTTTTAACTGTCGTGAGGCCAAAAACAGCATAAAAAGTATCGCTCATATCGGTTTTTAATTGTCCTGAGGCCAAAAACCGAATAAAAAGCATCAATCACATCGGTTTTTAAGTATCCTGAGGCCAAAAACCGCATAAAAAGCATAAATCAAAATCATATCGTATTATTAATTTACGCGTGACTGGCGCATAACATGTTCAATACTCTGTCCGCCGGTTTCTGCAATAAGTTGAAATCGAGAAACAACATGTTCCACAACTCATTGAAGTGTTTCCGGTGTCACGTTCAGAATGTGTTGCACAATGTGTGCCTTCAGTGGAGCTAAGTTTGCAATCGGAACATTGAACACAACATCTTTCTGATAGCCCTAGAGTCAGAAGTCACAAGGATTAAGATCAGATGATTGGGATGACCAGACTGTAGGGAAATGACGGCTGATAACTCTAGCATTTCCGAAATGGCGCTTCAGCAGCTGCTTAACTGGGTTTGCAACGTGCAGAGGTGCGCCATCTTGCATAAAAATGATCCCACGCTGTTGGAGAGCTGGAATGACGTGGTTGAGCAAAAGACACTCATAGTGCTCACAAGTGACGATACAGGTACCAGGACCGGAAGCACTTGTCTCTTCGAAAAAATGTGGCGCTATGATAAATGATGCCGTAAACCCGCACCACACAGTGACCTTTTCAGGATGAAGTGGTACTGGTTGGTTTGCGTGTAGATTATCCGTTGCCCATATCCGACATTTCTGTGAATTGACATATCCTGTCATATGACAGTGGGCTTCGTTTGTCCACAAAATCTTCCACGGCCAGTCATTGTCCTTTTCCATGCGGGCAAGAAATTCTTAAGCAAAGGTCTCTCTTGTTTGCAGGTCAACGGGAAGCAACTCGTGCACATGGGTAATTTTGACTGGATAGAAAAGAAGGATGTTTCGTAGGATTTTACGTACCGTGCTCACGGGTATGTCCAATGTTCGGGCAATTCTCCGTGCACGACACGTTTGCACACCTCCACACGTCTCCTCCTGTATTGCTGTGGCCACTGCTTCCACTGACGTCGAATCAATTTGTTTCCTCCCTCTACCAGGTTGCACTCCAAAAGAACCCGTCTTTTTCGAATTTCCGAATTTTTTTCCAGACCCACGGCAGTCATCGGACCAACGTCTTTTTTCAAACCCTTCAGTGTCCAGAACTTCTGCAGAGCAACGTGTGCACAGCCATTATTCTTGTAATACAGATTTACAAGCAGAGCACGATCCTGCACTGAGACAGTCATGGCGAACGTCGCAGACGCGAAAGGAGGAAAACCCGTGTACCCGGAGTGTTTATGCTAACTTCAATGAGTCGTGCGGATGACCGCTGTTTTCATTTACGTATTTTGACCCATACCGCGCCATCTATTGGTCAATTTTCACACAATTTTCTTTTCTTCTGCCATGCGATTTCTCCCTTCTCCGATAACATTCCGATGCAATGTGACGTCATTCTGTGACCAGTGGTGTTATTTCTACAGCGTTTTGAAAGTTTAACATTAATTATAATCACCCTGTATAGTAG